>NC_136072.1:128175263-128485263 GCF_964261635.1 Lissotriton helveticus
TGAGAATGCAGTTCGCCAACTTTTTTTGTATGCTGTGTGCTGAAACCACGTGATAGAACAAATATAATAAACATAGTAAAAGCACTGGCACATTATTCTGCATGTGGTTGAGTCTGTTTTCTTTTCCAATATCATTCTGGCCTTATATTCAAATCATACAATATTCTAACCATAAATGATTTAAAGTGCACATAGTTACAACATAAAAATAACTGATGCTACAAGATGGAATAAAAAACAGTGTTTCTATAAATTAATTATTTTATAAAATACATATGTATATGAGTTTGTATACACAATGTCTCCGTAGTGGGTGCCTCCAATCCTGCAGGCCGGCTTCAGCTTCGATGGTGACGGAGCATCCCTTTTGAAAACAAAACATCCACAAAACATGCACAAAATCCACAAAAAATGCAGACACCCAATTCCTGATACTGCCAACATTTTATTTCAGAGAAAGGAATACAGTGTAGGATGCTCACTACGCTATATTCCTTTCTCTGAAACAAAGCATTGGCAGTATCAGGAATTGGGCTTCTGCATTTTTTTGTGGATATATATTGATATATATATATTATATTTTTTTCCTTTTTTCAGTGAAAAAAACAAAGGTTACCAGGATGCCATAGTTAAGCTCAGATTTTACACGTACAAAACCAGTGAAATTCAGTAGTTATAGTCCTGGGCTGATCCCCTGGAGCCCAGCCTCTCTAGTGGGTGCTCTGATGCCACACAGGCCACCATTCACACTAATGGGGACCGTGGGGGGAGCCTCAAGGCCCTGAGGTCCCTGCCTGCTTCCCACCTCCTGCAGGATCCGGCGTTGCTTTTACACGTAGGATGCTGCTAAACATACATCTCCCTCTGTATAAATCCAATTTTGCTTCGCTTCAAGCAAGTGAGAGCATTTTCTTTGCTCTTCTTTGCTAGAAGCTGAGCACAATTTGCTATGGCTGTTAAGCTCCCGCCAAGCCTTAGCTCACAGCTATTTCCCACAGGTGGGAACCCTAGGACATAGAAGGAGACGACTTTGGGAGGTGGCAGTCACCAGGGCCATGTATGGCTCCAGAAGAGGAGCTGCATTGCCCCTCTCCTCTCTTAGAATTTGCCACAGAGAGGTAGGAGTCCCTGGGTTTGCAGAGGGCTGCGTGGCCCCCCAGCATCTAATTTGACAAAAGCCCCAGGGAGGTGGCAGTCCTTGGGATTCCTAGAAGTGCAAGGGGCCCCACGTTGATAAATTAATATACCCTAGGGAGGTGGTGGTCCCGGGGGAAGCAAGGAGGGCCAATGAGGCCTCCCTCTATTTTTTGTTAAACAAGCCCCAGGGTGGTTGTAGTCCATGGGGCACCAAAAGCCCAGGAAAGGGGGCCTATGGGCCCCCCTCCTTTATCAAAATGCCCCCGGGACCTGGCCCACCTGGGGGCAATTAGTAATGAAGCACAGTAGTCTGCATTTAATTTTTTTGAAAATTCTTGGCGGCATCCGCAGATCCTGCGGAAATTTAAAAAAAAAAAGCTTTTGGGGGCCCTGTAGGGTCCCTATGGGACCCCCCTGGGGCCTAGGGGGTCATTTTCACCCTGCCCCCTTTTCTTTTTTTCATACTTTTTCGGTGACTCGTTTCAAGCAGAGTCACATGATGGCTGCCGGCACTTCCTGGTTTGAAGTGCTTGCAGCCAATCAGATCTCAGCACGTGAACAGGAGGGTGCCACGGATTCACCGTGTCCCTATAAATACAACTGGAAATGTATTTCAATAACTCCGCAACTACCGAACGGATTTACACCAAATCACAAAAAGGCACTTCCCTGGACCAACATCTACCTTACTGCCAGATTTGGTTTATTCTGTTTAGCAGTTTGGGCTGTAGCTGTGCCTAAAGTTCCCAAATGTAAATGAACATGGGGAAAATGCATTTTAGGACTCACCCCCTTTTCTTGGCCCCTGCCTAATGAATTACCCTGAAACTTTAAAGACAGCAACTGAATTGAGCATCAAAATAGTTTTGACACCAAACTTATTGGCAAATGAAAAAATGCTGTTCCTGCAGAAACTACACCCTAACTATAACTATCTAGTGCCGACAGTCAGTAGGTAATATGTATATGTATGTATATGTATATATATATATTTCCTTACTCCACGAAAACTGCTGCTCCTCATGAAGCGGGTGGGGTGCTGACATCCGTGAGGTTAGAACACATGTATTCATCATTTGCAATGTCCTACTCATGAATGAAAGACAGGCACTCTCGGGGTTCGATATACTTCAATTTATTGCTGCACAAACAAACAGACATTTTTCAGTACTCTGCCTTTATTATGGTTAGTGAGCCATACGCCATTTGTTTTTTCTTTTTGTACTCATCATCATTACAATAACATGAAAATCGACAAAGGTTTCCCGCTATATATCAGTAAACATCACGGTCATCTTGAAATATGCATTTACACATGTTATACTATGAACATTCGAGCAAAACAAAATGCATTCATTATTGTTGGCACATAGTTAAGGGAATCATTATTAAAAAATCAGAAACATCATCATTACATAATTATGTAGCTATTAGATATTGTCAATTGTTTGTAATATCACCACAATGAATTGCTACAACAATATTGATATACAGTATCTGCTCGAATCCATGCCATATGGAATGTCATCTGTGCCATATTGACTTCATTCGCAGGAACTAGGATATCTCCCCTCTATAAATTATGCCCTGAATTGGCTATCCTTAGACTGTTCCTAATTAATTACGTGTGCCCCAAATTCTAACTCTTTTACGATAATCCTGACAAGTGTTAAAATGCATTCACACCCAAATAAGATCTGCATGATAAAGTCTAAAAGTAGACATTTAGTAGACAGAAAGGACTTAGTGTCACACATCTCCAAAATGTATATTATACTTGTATAATATGAATTGCACCACCAAATTAAATAGATTCAGTTCTATATGTGGTTGTGGTCCTGATTAATATTCCAGCATTTGTGTTGTATCTATCGGTGTCAGCTGTCACTGTCAATCGGGGTACATGTTTTATATTTTTAAACCCATTTTCAACTTTTTATCTATGGCTCATTTCATAGGCAATGCTCACACCCTCACCAGTCGAAATCATTTTTAAATGTTCAATTAGTTAAAATCATTACTGTAAAAACAAGGTTGGGTTAAAAAACAGTTAGTGAGAATTTTAAAATGGATAAATGAGAATTTTAAAAGGACAATTCCCCCCGTTCCCCTACGCCCTCCCCACCCCATTATTGTCTTAACTTTGTAAATGGCCATTGTCCTTTTAATGGGTGGTATGGTTCCTCTGTGTCACTTGAGTTTCCATGTTTAGTTGAGATAAAAAATAAAGCTAGAACGTTAAAGTGCTAATGCTTCAAGAGCCCCAGGTTGGGCGAGTAACCTTTTGGTGCCTGTCGGGGGTCATCCTGCATCCTTCAACGTGCTGTTAGTTGCTGGCTAACTGTCGCAGGGGCAAGATTATTTTCTGGGACCTCATTTAGGGCAATCCTGCCCAAATGTGTGAATTTTCCCAGTCTGGCTAGATCCTTTGTCTTTGAATTGGTAAAGTATATGGCCGAGGCCTCGCTGCAGGACTTAGTCCCATTTGAAAGGCATATCGGGCGGAGAAGAAGCCGACGTTCATACTCAATTTAGAGCAGCAGCACAAAAGATGCAGCCATGATTCGTTACGAAAGAAACAAAGCCTGCACTCCATATTGTCCCCCTTGAGAGCCCATGCTGGGTTGAAGTCCTTGATGTGTAGCGGTGTTAGTGTCATGAGGAGAATTTTCCTGCAGGCTTGTGACATCAGGAGATGATTCAAATACTGCAGGGCTCTACCAAGCAAACATGATTTATTCAGTGCCTCTAGGATAGAGCTTGTGTGGAGGACTTTGGTATCTTGGGCAAAGGATGTTTCCAATATCTGCTTATTTATTGCTTTCTTCCAGGCAGAGAGTGGGATTTCTGATTGGTGGAAGCTTGCTGCCTCAATCCTCAGTGTTTTTACGGCAAGGTCAAGATTGGCGTGCCAGGCTGGCCCTGCTTCCTGAAAGGCAGATCTCAGCTGATATCTTAGTGAGGCCACTGGCGCCCTCAAGATCCTTAGATATAACTTTATCTGATCCCCCTGGCATGCGAGGTCCGGTCTCCCAATGCCTAGCTCTAATCTTAACCTTGAATTCCTGGCTGACCACAAGAGGAGCAGCACTGATTTGTATGCTTTGGTTTGGGTTATATTTAGGAACTCATCCAGCGATCCGGGAAAGGCCAGGTGTCCATAGCTGATGGCAGGTAGCAGTTTTTCTTTTAAAGCGTCAGTATCGGGGCGGCTGTTGGGCTTTGCAAGTACTGGCTCAATTGTTTTAGAAGGTGAATGATGGTGCTGGACTTAGAGGTTAGGTATTTTTGATGGATGTTAATATTGGCCCTTTCTGAGAGCCAGGCCCCAAGGTAATTGCAAGATGTTACTGTGCCAAGTTGCAGATCACCCATGCGCCATTGGGCTTGCCTTTTGAATTGGTGTCTCCCAAAAACAATTACCTTGGTCTTTCCCTGGTTGACCGTAAAGTAGTTGGCCTTGTTAAAACTGTCCAGCACATGCGGGGCTCTTTGGAGGCCCACCTTTGTGTGATTCATTATTATTGTGCCATCTGCATATTGTAGAACCGCCAACCTCACACTTCCCAGTCTTGGTTCTAATAGGTTGGCACCTTGGAAGGTGGCCCCCAGGTCCGCGGTATACAGATTGAACACCAACACGCAGCCCTGTATGAGCCCGTTGCATGTAGGGATTTTTGGGGTCACTGTGTTGGCGCTTATTTTGACCCGCACCCAAGTATTTTCACATAGTGATCTTATTGCCTTCAATAATTTGGATGGAATTCCTCAACTGTCTAATTTCCACCATAGTCTTCGGCAATCCACTTTGTCAAAGGCTGTACTATAGTCAATGAAGCAGCAAAACAGTGGGAGGCTCTTCTTCTTCCCCACCTGTGATGATAGATGAGCAAGTACTATTATGTTATCCAAAGTTGATGACTGTGCCCTAAAACCTGGCTGAAAGAAGGGGATGATGCCTTTGTCTTGTACCCAATACTCCAGGTCCTTCAGGAGAAGTCAAGCATAGCCCTTTGCTTCAAGATCGAGAAGGACTATCAGGCTCTAATTTGATGGCTTTGAACAGTCACCTTTCTTAAAGATGGGGACAAGTATGGAGCCCCTCCAGGAATCGGTATGCTTGCTGTAGAGAAAATATTAGTAAACAGTGGGGTTAAGCTTACTGCCCAAAAGTATGGCGCTGTTTTGAATACAGGAGCCGGTAACCCATTTGGCCCTGGAGCTCCATTGTTCCTCATTTTCTAGAAGGTCAGAATAAGGGCATCCGTGTTAATTTAGCTTGCCGGGTTGCGGAAACCCTCTTCCCAGCTGTGCTTATTAGTGGAATGTTTGTCTTGGGTGGCACTCCCTCCATGTTGGTTTATGTTGTTCGGTCCGCTCTGCCACTCACCCTGGTACATCACTTCTATTCAGCCTTTGTCTGGAGAGGCGTTTGAGTATAGTTGTTTTATGTAGTTTGACCAGTCATGTTCCGCCACACTGTTATCTCTTTGAATTCTATGATTGCTCAGCTGATTGATGTACCTCCACAACCTGAAGCAATTTCTTTCTTTCAGCAAGGTAAACACTTTGAGCCATTCCTCGTCTGCTTGTTCCTTTTTGTAATCCCAAGCTTTCTTTCTATAATCTGACCTCAGAGCTGTAACAGAGAGGCCCTCCGTGAGAGTTCCCCCTCTTTTATTTGCAGCTGAGGCCTTACACATTTGCTGTCAAGTATGTCTTTCGAATGGCGGTTACGCCCTGAGTCAGCAGGGCCTTAGTGCGTGGGCGTTGATGTCCAGCATTACCCAGTTTTAGATGGAAGTCCACTACAATGCTCTCCAAATCCATTATAGATGCTACCTAACTTGGTGAGGTGCATTTCTGCTTCGATTCCTGCCAGGCTCGCATCTTCTCTCCTGCGTTATCGGACCATTTTATCCTCCTAAGAACCTTGTGATCTTCTTCCCCTCTAGTTCCTTCTAGTGATTGGAAGGTGGTTGCTGTTGGAACCTCAAGCTGGATCACTGCTAACAGGGGCCTATGGTCGCTTTTGGCCTTGTCCTCTACTTCGAAATTAATCAGGCCTTTTGCAATTGTTTTGCTGAGTAGGATATAGTCGATTGTCTAAAATTACGATGGTTTGGATGCTAGGGTTTAGAGAGTGCTTCCATCAGTGTGTGGGTTGAGCTCAACCTATAGCTTTTAAGAAGATTATAAATGGGTTCTACCCGACCCCTGCTCCAGGGAATGATGGTAGGTTTGTCTAGGTCCCTCAGATTAAAATGCCTCGCTACGATTGTCTGGTGGAATCTGTATTTGGTTAGAAGCTCACCTAGAGTTCATGTCAGTCCATCCATTGGGTCTTTCATATTGGTCTGTGCTGGGTTAATGTAACAATTTATTAGCAGAAGGCTGAGCGGTTGGAGATTTACAATCAAGCCTCTGATCAGTAGTACTTGGGTTTCTGGAGTTTACCTTTGCATTTCTATGGTCACGAGTCTGCTGGTGAGCTTTATAAAGATGGCGAGTGCACCTCATGGTCGCCCAAAGATGTTCCTTTTTGTCACTTCAACATGATGTTCGTAATACCCTGCCAGGGGGGAGCTAGATAGAGCCCATTTCTCCTGAAAGCATAGTATGTCGTCCTTCTCTAGGAACTCCTTCATAGTTTCTCCTTTTGCAATCTTTCTTATCCCTGCTGTGTTCCATGAGATTAGGGTCAGTTGCTGCAGGGGCGGGTTTACATCCCTTGCATCCTCCTTGCCGGGCCTGCTGCCCTGTGTATTAGCAGTAATGCTGCTGTGATCTTAATTCTCCTATTCGTGCTGGGGTGAGGTGGCTGGAATGTCCGAATCGGCTATATAGAGGTTTATAATCCTAATGCCAGTGGAGGCCATACGGCCCTACCAACTGCTGCTATGGGCTCCAGAGCGGTTTGTCCCATTCGGGATGGGCCGGACGCCCTTGTCCCCTTTATAATCCTCCAGGATGTGCGGATATTTTGTTTGTGGTGGAAGATGTGCATCTATGCCCCACTCCGCTAGCTGTTGTGATTCGCTCAGTACCGCTTTTTGATAGGTCTTTTGCTTCAGGCCCACCAGAGTTGAGTCACCATGAGTGTCCCTACGGAGGCTCATGAATTTGACTCATTCCAGGTCTTCAGATTGGATATGTCCCAGGGAGGCCAGATGTTAGAAAAGATGAAGGATATTGCTCCAGTTCAGGTTGTCATGTTGTCCAGTGGAGTGGTATCGTGGAGTGAGTATCACCTCAAATATATTTGTTATTTGCTCCACGGCTAGTACAGCTCCTATTTACAGATCCTGGGCATCCAGACTTATCTCAGGGCTTGTGTTGGCTCAGTGGTTCAGAGAATTTCCTTGTTGGTTGGCAGTTTTCCTTCCTTGTGTGCTCAATGCACTTATCTCCTTCTCCAAACTTTGCTGAGAATGCAGTGGAATATCTGTGACCAAAAGCAGGTTGTCTAATCTTTCCTGGGTTGTTTTACTCACCTTTGCAGGTCATGGACCCACCAATGTTTCATGTTCTGCACTTGGTCTAACATGGAGCTGAGCAATTTTTGCATTGATGTGGCTAGAAGGAAAGGAAGGAAAATCATGTTCTTGATTATGCCTGTTTGTTGAGTTTGACCTAGCAGCTGGCTTAGATCCCCGCTTACCTGAAAATATTGGGTAGAGCTGTCTGTTTTTGGCATCGAGTGAGAGGGGGTCGATCTGTGATTGGGGGTTGTAATGGTCTCCTTTTTATTTGAGACTTTTTGAGTTGTTTCCTTAGCTTCTTCTTTGCTCTCCTTGATAGGGGTGCAACTGCCTTGACCGTAGGGCTCAGAGCACTTATATCTTGGCTGATTGTTGTTTACGCCTCGGTTGCAATATTATTTGCCCTCTCTATGCCAAAGGTGACCTGCAGCTGCCCCACCTTTTTGCAAGATCATATTCGTTTCTGGCCGTTGACTTCAGGCCTGGTTAGGCTCCTTCCTTCTTGCTTAGGTCAATGTAATGGTTGCTTTAGGGTGCCCGGCCGTCTGTCGTGTTGGATGACGGAGTGTCACTTCTCCCTCTTACTAACTCTATGATGTCTCCTAAAACCTCCGGGAGGGAGGCCTACTTATCCATGAGTGTTGCACAAGAGCATGTGCATGTATGTGGTTTGGCATCAAGATGTCTAACAATCTTATTTTCCACCCTGCTGCTCAGGTTAACTAGGCAGAGTGCTATTGATTGCAGGAGGTCTATTTGGACCTCCATCTTTGTTGCTTGCCACTGTAGTGCTCTACTTACTTAATTCTGTGATGCATTTGTTGAAATTCGTTGTGCGTCTTCATTGAGGTAATTGAAGTTGGCATTCGATATGTGACAATCGAGCTGGGTGCCCCATGGGAGTGCTGATAACCGCAGTAGATTTGGGGTAACCTTTAGAGTTCTTTCTATCTTTTGCCCCAGTTTTTGAAGAAAGGAAGTGGTGAGGCCGCTCGTTTTGAAATCTGAGGTCAGGTCACCTCTAGGTGAGCAGGAATTTAGAATAGGTGATAAGGAGTCATTTTTCTGGCCATCATGGCCGTGGCTGCCAGTCCAGTGGATGTGTGCCGCAGTCTCGGGGGGGGGTCCGCTTTTGGAAATGCAGCCTGTTTGTTCCTATTGATTAAGGGGTCGAGCACCGATTCTTTCATAGTGGATATGATGATACACCAGTGAGACCAACTGTAGAGGCATGGGAGGTGTAGCAACCTTCTTTTGTGAGTTTGTGGAGGCTGAAAGGGCTCTCCGCCCATACTTGTGTTGCTAGTTGCCTGTGGGGTGGACGTGTCTGAAATAGGAGAGGATTCCTCTTGAGAGCCATCCTTTTAGTCGCCCTGGGAGTGCTGAAGTTGCTGGAATTGGCATTTTTTTAAAGAAGTGCATAATGAGCCTCTTTGTGGGGTGGGCTGGGGGATTTTATTAGACTCGGAGGCTGGGTGGTACTCCTTGTGATCCTTTTTTGTTTGCAACTTCAGACTAGTCTGTTCCACTGGGATCATATTTGGGCAGCCGGTATCCTTCTTTTTAGGTCCCATCCTTCTATGATCGGGCGCTTGGGTGAGATGTCCACCTGGAGAGGCCATTGCTACCTCGCACTGCTGTGCTCTCCGCTTGGATTTCTTTGGCAGTGTGAGGTAGGGGTGCATGACAAGAAGAGGGAGCAGGTTTTAGGCCTCGTAGCACCTGCCACGTGGCACCTTGCGTTCCTCAATACAAAGCTTGGGTTTACCAAACTCCACCCTCTCTGGTACTCCAGTGGAAGGTAGACACGAAGGGAAATGTGGTCCGTGGTCCAACTCGGATGGCTGCCCATTTACACCATGTGCGCTGTCCCAGACCTGGCATTGGGTTGAGGGTCGACCCACTCTGGATAGAAAGCAGCTTCTAGGGGGGATGGGCCCGCTGCCTGGGTGCCGTGCCACCTGATCCCCTTCCACCACACCCTCTGCAGACACAAGTCTCCCCTGAACCCTGGGTCCGAGCTCCAGAAGAGGGAGGGTACTGTATGTAAGGCGAAGTGCCCGGGGTGTAATGCAGTGCCTGAGCGGGAGCTCACCATGTCCCCTGCAAGCTGCACCCAGACCTAGCTGGGCCACTTCGGCAGGGTCCTGGGCTTGCCAGCAGCAGTCTACTAAGACTGCCATGCTCGTGCCCTCTCTCAACCCCCTACCTTTAGCTGTCTGTAATGCCCAATGGTCAAATGCCACTCAGCTCCTGGTAGGCAGTGTAGGCAAATGGTGGAAGCGGGAGCTGCCTGTTGGTGCTCCACTCGGTGGGAGGAGACCGCAGCCAGCAGCAGACCCCATACCGCAGTGAGGAAACGAAGAAGATCGGGGACTTGTCCAGGCCAATGTTATGTTATGTTAAACTTTTATTTATATAGCGCACGGCTACTCAACAAGAGTGTCCCGGTGCTTTATGAGGGCGACTCAGCAGTTAAAAAACATAACAGTGAACAGCAAGGAAAACATAAAAAAAGAAAAGAAAACAGCCTAAAGGTTAAAAAGCCAGGTCTTCAGGCTTTTCCTGAACAGGATCAGACTAGAAATACTGCGTAGAGCAAGGGGCAGAGAGTTCCACAGCTGGGGAGCCTTAAGGCTGAAGGAACGACCCCCGGTGCGAGCCTTCCTCACCCGGGGAACCACGGCCATGAACAAAGATTCCGACCTCAAAGAGCGGGCCGGACGATAGAGGGCCAGTCTACGCTGCAGATACTTTGCTCCGGAACCAGAGAGTGCCTTATGCACCAGCGTCAAGGTTTTAAACATTATCCGCTTTCGGATGGGGAGCCAGTGAAGAGACTGTAGCACCCCAGATGTTCTTGCCCGCATGTGAAGGCCAAAAATGGCGCGAGCCGCAGAGTTCTGCGCCACTTGCAACCTTTGGACCAGATAATCCGGAAGTCCTAAATAAAGAGCGTTAGCATAGTCCAGTCTAGATCCTATTAGAGCTTGGACAGTGATCTTTCTATGCTCCTCTGTAAGCAGGGGTAGGAACTTCCAGAGCATCTTAAGGATGCCAAAACAGGTGCCCGTCAGACCAAGAATGTGCGATCTGAACGTAAGGTTATTATCGACCTTGACTCCCAGATTTTTGGCAGTCACAGATGACTGGGCGGGGGGACACATGTCCGCTGGCCACCACTCCCGCCATTCCGGTTCCGAAGCACAACCAAAAAGCAGAACCTCCGATTTACTGGAGTTGGCCTTGAGACCATTCTGCTGGAACCAGTCAAAGACCTTCTTCAGACATCCCCGGATGCTCTCCCCATCAAATGGCTGATCTTTCTTGCAGGTGAAGAGAAGCTGAGTGTCATCAGCATAGGACACGATCTGGGCCCCCGAAGCCTCCACAAGTGCCGCCAAAGGGGTCATAAAGATGTTAAAAAGAGTTGGGCTCAACACAGAGCCCTGTGGAACTCCGACTCCCTGTGGCGGCATCTCAGCCGAGCTTGAAGAGGCCCAGACCGTTTGTCGACGGTCCTCAAGAAACGATGTAAACCATTTGAACACCGTACCCCTCAGACCGATGTCATAGAGTCTGGTGAGTAAAGCCTCGTGGGGGACGGTGTCGAAGGCCGCCGACAAGTCCAGCATGACAAGCACGGCCTTCCCACCTGCATCCAGTGTCTGGCGGATGACCTCAGACACCTCAAGAAGTGCCGTCTCCGTGCTCAGGTTAGGCCGAAAGCCGGATTGCGAGGGATGCAGTAGATCATTTGATTCAAGGAAGCCCGAGAACACGCCGTGCACGTGCTTCTCTGTAAGCTTCGCAAGGGCCATATGGAGCCTACACCAGCCTACACCAGCAGGGTTTCCCTGGGCTGCCGGACAGTGGTATTGGCCCTCTTACGCCCGTTAGCTGCTTGCTGCTTGCCACAGCGGCTGCTCTGCGTGTGATGTCAGGCAGGTTCAGACTCGATCAGCCACTCCTCGCACCCTCCAGCCACACCCCCACCATGAAACCCTTTATTTGATCTTCAGAAAATATTTCCCTAATGCGACATACACTTTAATTTTTACAGAACGTTTAACACCTTTATGCATCCAAAGCTCCTTCTTGCTATTGAGACCCATTGGCCTCTTGGTCTGTAATTTAATAATGTATTCCGATTCCATTTTATAGAGGGGAGATATCCTAGTACCTGTGAATCAAGTTTTTAGGGCACGGATGACATTCCATGCTGCATTGATTCAAGCAAAGGCCATATATCAATACTGTTGTAATTCATTGCAGTATTATGACAAGAAATGGTCGTGATAGCTATGTAATCATGTAATGGTGAGGCATCTGATTTTTTAACAATGATTCTCTTAATGTGTGCAAACAGTAATGAATGAATTCTGTTTTGCTTGAATATTCAAACTATAAGGTGTGCGAATGCATATGTCAAGATGGCCGTCATTTTCACTGATATATTACGAGTATGCTCCACGTAGGAAATCTTTGCCTATTTTCATGTTATTGTACTAATGACGAGTAGAAAAATATTTAAAATGAGGTATTGCTCACTAACATTGATAAAGGCAGAGTGATGAAACTCCCCTGTTTGTTTGTGCAGCAAATAATTGAAGTATATCAAACCCACAAAAGGGCTCGTCTTTCGTTCCTGAGTAGGACATTGCAAATGGTTGTTTGATTACCTGTACATGTGCATGAGTGTCTGTGGGGGTGGGTGGGGGGGTATGTGACTCCCTCCATGGATGTGTGAGTAGGTTCATGAATACGTCTGCGAGGGGCTGTATGGGTGAGTGAGTGTACATTTGGTTGCGTTGGTGAGCAAATGGATGTTTCAGTTGTATATCTGTGAGTAACTACATAAGTGAAAGGCAGGATATGTGAATTTTGGAGTATATAAGTGACTATATGTGAGAGTGAGTGACTGTGAGAGGGCTGTATGGATGAGTGTGTGATTGTGTCAGTGATTGTATAAAAGAGTAAGTATGTGTTAGTATCTGTATGAATAACTGAGGTGGTGTGTGTATAACTGTATTGGTGAGTAAATGGCAGTGTGATTGAGTATTTGGGTGACTGACTAGGTGTGTGAGTATCTCTGTGGATGAGTGGCAGTATGTGAGTGTCTGTATGGGTGTATGAGTGCATATATCAGGGGCTGTATTGATGAGTGACTGCATGTATGAGTGATTGTATCGGTGAGTCAGTGGATGTGTGTAGACCTATGAATCAGTGAGTGGGCATGTACTAACTGGTATTGGTGTGTCTATGGTTTCAAGAATGGTAGTCTGTATTTTAGAGTGGGTGTATGAAAGGTTTTATTTGGGTGTGAGGAGGTGCGTCAGATATTAAATGGATGATGTCATCAGTGATGTCATTACGATGTCATGAGTGATGTCACTGACCATGTCATGAGTGATGTAATATGTGATGTCATCAGCAGTGCATTGCGGGGGCAGGAGTTATAGTTAGCTCAACTAACTATAATGGCCGAATTTCTCTGGTTTTGAACGAGTGAAATGTCCAACTCACTATAACGTCCCTGAAACCTGTGTTTTTTTCAGTGAATTTCTAAGGTTTTTAAATGCTAATTTTGAACTATAACGTCCCTGGAACCTATGTTTTTCTGTGAATTTCAAAGGTTTTTTATATGCTAATTTCTAAATATAACGTCCCTGAAACCTATGGTTTTTTCAGTGAATGTCTAAGGTTTTTAAATCCTAATTCCTAACTATACCGTCCCCGAAACCTATGGTTTGTTCAGTGATTTTCCAAGGTTTTTTAAATACTAGTTTCTAACTATGCCTACAGAGGTAGGACATGTGCATAAAGAGGAAGAAAGGTGCAGAAAGAAGCAAGAGAAATGCAGAAAGAGGAAACAGAAGTCCAGAGAGGCGAAGAAAGGTGCAGAAAGAAGCAAGAGATATGCAGAAAGAACCAACAGAGGTGCAGAAAGAGGCCTGGTTGCAAAGTCATCTTATGCCCCCAACTTTTTGCTGAGTGGCAATGGTGGTAACGGACTCTGACTAACCAGAATACTTAGAATACAGTGAAAACACCTGCATACACTATGGGTTGGGGTACCCCTGTGATTGGCATCACCTCCCCTGTAAGGCCCTAGTACATAATTGAGGCAGGGGGATTAAAACTACCTCTAAGTCAGAGGTGCAGAAAGAGGCAAGAGAAGTGCAGAAAGAAGCAACAGAGGTGCCAAAAGAGGCAAGAAAGGTACAGAAAGAAGCAAGTGAAGTGCAGAAAGAGGCAACAGAGGTGCAGAAAGACACAAGAGAGGTGCCGAAACAAGCAAGAGAAGTGCAGAACGAGGCAAGAGAATTGGTGAAAGAAGCAACAGAGGTGCATAAAGACACAAGAGAGGTGCAGAAAGAAGCAAGAGAAGTGCAGAAAGAGACAAGTGAGGTGCAGAAAGAAGCAAGACCAGTGCAGAATGAACCCACAGGGGTGCAAAAAGAGGCAAGAGGGGTGCAGAAAGAGGTAGGAGATGTGCACAAAGAAGCAAGAGGGGTACAAAAAGAGGCAGGAGGGGTGCAGAAAGAAGGAAGAGAAGTGCAGAAACAAGCAACAGGGGTGCTGAAAGAGGCGCAAAGGATGCACAGAGGCAAGAGAAGTGCAGAAACAAGCAACAGAGGTACATAAAGAGGCAAGAGAGGTGCAGAAACAGGCAGGAAAGGTACAGCAAGAGGGAACAGGGGTGCTGAAAGAGGCAAGAGAAGTGTAGAAAGAGGGGAGAGGGGTGCAGAAAGAGAAAAGAGGGGTACAGAAAGGTAAGAGGGATACAGAAAGAGGCAACAGAGGTGCATAAAGATGCAAGAGAGGTGCAGAAACAAGCAAGAGAAGTGCAGGAAGAGGCACGAAAATTGCTGGAAAAAGCAACAGTGGTGTAGAAAGAAGCAAGAGAGGCGCAAAAAGAGGCACAAGAGGTATAGAAAGAAGCAAGAGAAGTGCAGAAAGAGGCAATGGGGAGCAGAAAGAGGCAAGAGAGGTGCAGAAAGAGGCAAGAGATCTGCAGAACAAAGCAACGGAGGTGCTGAAAGAGGCAAGCGAGGTGCAGAAAGGGGCAAGTGAGGTGCAGAAAGGGGCAAGAGAAGTGCAGAAAGAGACAAGCGAATTGCAGGAAAAAGACAGTGATGTGCAAAAAGAGAAAGAAAGGTGCATAAAGGAGTAAGAGAAACGCAAAAAGAGGCAAGAGAGGCACAGAAAGAAGAGAGGTTTGTGCACCATTAGTACCAATTTAACACCCAAATTTAGCAATAAGTAACACATGACCATTTCAGCTTTGCAAAAGGCCTTCTACCACGCTGTAACAATCAGTAACACATGACCTTTCCTGCTGTGCAAAGAGCCTTCTACCATGCAGTAACACGTGACGCTGTATTTCTGGGTACATTTGAGCCTTTTGAGCTAGAAACAAGGCTTTTTTTGTTCAGATCTGCAGATTAGGCAGCAGATGATGGAATATTTGGTAAATGCGGAAAATGCTTAATTATGAGAAAATTGGTGCAGCCGAACAGTCGCATAATTCCAGTGGCCCTGCTCATGCCTCCGACTAGGTCCAGAAGTGCTTCTCAGTGGTTCCTTCTTTTTTTGGGTCTCATTGAGTATACAGTTTAGCTTCTATGGAAACGAGGAAGACTAAACCTGAGGTTACCACTCCACAACACAGACTACAATACCACATAATTACTCTCCAAAACACATAATCCCACTCCAAATAATTCCTACACACTAAATACCACATACTTTATATTCACGTAATTTCACTGCACAACATACCACATAATTCCACTACACACAACATACATCCACTCTACACCAAAAAACATTTGTTATTTACAATGCCAATATCTCTAACTGTTGCAAATGTAAGACCTATTACATTACAAATGCTTCTTTAACTGATAGTCTTGTTTGCAGAGTGGTGCAGAAAGGGGGCTGGGCCTCCGACCAGTGCTCTGGAATTTCGCTGCTTAGGACTTACAGGAGGTACCAGGAGGGCTTCTTCGTCCCCAAAGTCCCTCAGGAGTAAAGTTGACTACATCCCCCAACCAGTACTGTGCCAGGAGGTGCGTTTGCAGAGTGGTAGAGAGGGGTGTGTGGCCTCTGAACACCTCTTAGCAATCCCACTGTGTGGGACTGAGTGGAGGTAATAGGAGGGGTAGTTGGCCCCCTCCTATTACCTCCAGTGAGTCCCACACAGCGGGATTGCTAAGATGTCATGGCAGGCCACGCCCCCTTTCCCCACCACTCTGCAAACGCACTCCCTGGCACGTTCTTGGATAGGGATTAAAGTCACCTTCGCTGCTGGGGGTCCATAGGGGCTAAGTAGCCTACCTGATACCTCCAGTAGGCCCCAGATAGTGGATTTCTAATAGGTAGACACAGGCCATGCCCCCTTAGTTCTCCACTCTGCAAACTCCTGGCGAGTTCTTGGTTGAGGGATAAAGTCCCCTTGCCTCCTGAGGGTCCCTGGGGGCCAACTAGCCCACCAGGTACCCCCAGTAAGCCCCACCCAGCTGGATTGCTGAGAGTGGTCTGAGGCCATGCCGCCTTTTTACACCACTCTGCAAACACGCCTCCTGGTGTACTGCTGCTCGGGGGATGAATTCCACTTGTCTCCTGAGGTCCTCATGGACACAAGAGGACCTCATCGCCCAACCAGCAGTGTGTCAAGAGGGGAGTTTGCAGAGTGGTGTAAAAAGGGGCGTGGCTTCGGACCACCTCTCAGCAATCCCACTGTGTGGGGCTTACTGGAGGTACCTGGTGGGCTAGTTGGCCCCCAGGTACCTTTAGGATTCAAGGGGACTTAGTCCCCCAACTTAGAACGTGACAGGGGGTGTGTTTGCAGAGTGGTGCAGGGAAGGGGCTGACATCCGTCGAGATGCCAGCTTTTCTTTTTTTTTTTAAATGTTGTATTGAGGGAGGGCTGTGTGGCCCCCTTCTTTTAGTATTTTTTTGGGCCCTGGGGACCCCATCCCCCAGAGCCTGAGCATTTCTTTATTTTATTTTTAAAACGGGAAGGGGGCCTCCATCCCCAGGGTCTGCCCTCATTTTTATTTTTAAATAAATGTAATTTTCCCGAGTGGGGGGCCACGTGGCCTCCCTCCCCTGGGTCCCTTCTGGCCCCGGGGTCCCCATCCCCAGGGGCCTGGCATCAGCATTGGAGACCGTTGGGGGAGCCCTAATGCCCCCACGGTCCCTGCCGGCTTCCCGCCTCCTGTGGGAGCCTCCTCTGGCGCATACTGGAGGTTCCTGGTGAGCTAGTTGTCCCCCAGGGACCCCCAGTATTCAAGGGAAATTATTCCCCCTCTGCAAACGCGCCAGGGGGCTGCCTTGCAGAGATGTGTAAAGAGGCCATGCCCGTTTTTACACCTCTCTGCAAGGCAGCCCCCTGGCACATACTGGAGGTTCCTGACCCCTAGGCCTGCTCAGGGGGTCCCACAAGGACCCCCAAGGCCAAAAAAAATAATTTTGTTTTAGAAAACAAAATCCCGGGATACGCGCAGGGTACGCGTACCCTGCCGATCCCCCCCAAAAAAATTAAGGCACCAGTCTGCAAATGCGCCCCCTGGCGCATTTGCAGTGGGGGAACTAATTCTCCTTGAATACTGGGGGACCCTAGGGGCCAAGTTGCCCAGCAGGAACCTCCAGTATGCTCCAGGGGGCTGCCTTGCAGAGATGTGTAAAGAGGCCAAGCCCCTTTTTACACCTCTCTGCAATGCAGCCCCCTGGCGCATACTGGAGGTTCCTGGTGGGTTAGTTGGCTTCCAGGGACCCCCAGTAATCAAGGGGAATTAGTTCCCCCTCTGCAAACACGCCAGGGGGCGCGTTTGCAGAGAGGTGCAATCCGTCACCTCAAGCCATGCCCCGTCGCTTCACCACTCTGCAAACGCGCCCTCTGGCACGTTTGCAGAGGGGGAAGTAATTTTGCTTGAATACTGGGGGTCCCTGGGGGCCAACTAGCTCCCCAGATCCCTCCAGTAAGCGCCACGGAGCTGCTTTGCAGAGTGTTGTAAAAAGGGGCATGGCCTCAGAACACCTCTCTGCAATGCAGCCCCCTGGCGTATACTGGAGGTTCCCGATGGGCTAGTTGGCCCCCAGGGACCACCAGTATGCAAGGGGAATTAGTTCCCCCTCTGCAAACGCGCCAGGGGGCTGCGTTGCAGAGAGGTGTAAAAAGGGACGGGTCTCATTACACCACTTTGCAACACAGCCCCCAGGCACATATTGGAGGTTCCTGGTGGGCTAGTTGGCCCCCAGGGACACCCAGTATGCAAGGGGAATTAGTTCCCCCTCTGCAAATGCGCCAGGGGGCTGCATTGCAGAGAGATGTAATGAGGCCGCGCCCCTTTTTACACCTCTCTGCAACGCAGCCCCCTGGCGCACACTGGAGGTTCCTGGTGGGCAAGTTAGCCTCCAAGGAACCCCAGTATGCAAGGGGACTTAATTCCCCCAACTTAGAACGCGCTATGGGGCGTGTTTGCACAGTGGTGAAGGTAGGGGGCGGTGCTTGAGGTGATATGTGTGCAAACATGCCCGTGGCGCATTTTAAGTTGGGGAATTATTTCCTCTTCAATTCAGAGGTCCCCTAGGGGCCAACTAGTCCAACAGGTACCTCCATTAAGCGCCACGGAGCTGCATTGCAGTGTTGTAAAAAGGGGGTGTGCCCTCTGAACACCTCTCTGCAATGCAACACAGCTCCCTGGCGCATACTGGAGGCACCTGGTGGGCTAGTTGGCTCACAGGGGACCTCAGGATTGAAGAGGAATTAATTCCCCAATCTAAAACGCGCCACAGGGCGTGTTTGCACACATGTCACCTCAGGCCCCGCCCCCTTCCTTCACTATTGAGCACAATATTCCTCTAAAATCAGCGGAACTGCGAATTCAGATTTACTCACCTGTTATCACGACAGACGGCAGTGCTGCCTCTTTGAGCCCAGTACAGACCCTGAAAAGTAAATCTAAGAGT
Source organism: Lissotriton helveticus (assembly GCF_964261635.1). NCBI lineage: Eukaryota > Metazoa > Chordata > Amphibia > Caudata > Salamandridae > Lissotriton > Lissotriton helveticus. The sequence continues at coordinate 128,193,863 of NC_136072.1, forward strand.
ACTTACCAGTAACTTGTATTTCCTTCCATAGGAATCTATTGTGTGGTTTTCACCAGAAAAGTTTCTAAGTGTCTATTTTTGAAACATACAAATATTCCTCTAAAATCAGCCAAACTACGAATTCCAATTTACTCAACTGTTATCAGGAGAGACCTCAGTACTGCATCTTTCAGCCCACTACTGATCCTGAAAAGTAATTCTAACCATACTTACAGTAACTTGAATTTCCTTCCATAGGCTAACATTGACTGGTTTCACTTGGAAATTCTTCCAAGTGTGGAGTTTTAGAACTTTAAACAATTCCTCTAAAAGCAGCCGAACTACGAATTCAGATTTACTCACCTATTATCAGGAGAGACCTCAGTGCTGCATCTTGGAGCCCAGTACTGATCGTGAAAAATAATTCTAACCATACTTACCAGCAACTTGAATTTCCTTCCATAGGAATCCATTGTCTGGTTTTCACCAGAAAAGTTTCTGTGTCTATTTTCACAAACTAAAAATATTCCAAAAAAAATCGCCTGTATGACTTAAACACATTCTTTCAACTGTTTACAGGAGATGCACCAGTGCTGGAGCCAGGATCCACCACTGAGTAAGAAAAGGTAATGATAACACTACTTACCTGCTAAGTGAATTTCCTCCCATAGGATAACATTGGTGATTCTATGTGAAAAAATTTCTGTCAACTTTTAAAATGCAATAATATTCCTTAAAAATCACTACTGTAACTAAAACACTTTTACTCAACCGTTTACAGGAGATGTCCAAGGACTGAATCTAGGATCCAGTCCTGTGGTTAGAAAAGTAATCCATAAAGTAACTAATTGCATTTAACTAGAAAAACACATTGAGGTCAATGTTGCATTGTGTTTGAAATTGTGTTGCCATTGCAACAACTGTAACTACTGTACTTAAAAGTCTATTGCATATTTGGAAAGTATTTAAACTAAAGTAATTCATTCTGAGAAAGTTTATTTTGTAATGTAATGTATAATGTAATTACAATGTAATTTAAAAAATAAAATATCTAAAAATAAATAGTTTAAAAAATGTAGTAAATCAGTATAAAAAAATATAACAATTAATACATTTAAAAATTGTCATTTACAAAACCTTCAAAATTCACTGAAAAAACCATAGGTTTCAGGCCTGATATAGTTAGGAATTAGCATTTTAAAAACCTTTGAAATTCACTGAAAAAACTGTAGGTTTTAGGGGTGTTATAGTTAGCTGGACATTTCACTCGTACAAAACCATTGAAATTCCTCGGATATAGTTAGTTTTACTAACTATATCTCGCGCGCCCGCAATCCACTGCTGATGATGTCACATATTACAGCATTCATGACATGGTCAGTGACATCACTGATGACATCTCAAATTACATCACTGATGACATCACTGATGACATCATCCATGTGACGATACACCTCATCATACACTAGTATAACCTTTCATCACTCACTGTAAAATATGGAGTACCATATTTGAATCTATTGACACACCAATACAAGTTTCTAAAAATCCACTCAGTGATTCCTAGATCTATACACACATCTAATCACTTACCTACAGATTAACTCATACATGCAGTCAATAGAACACTATCAAATATACTTATACACCTATATCGACATTACACACCAGCACACATCCTATTCACTTATAAAGTCATCCTATTCACTTATGCAAACAATGGATCATACTTACATTTACTTAGCTATACACTTATACAAACACCCCTTTATCTATTCATATAGATAGTAAATTATACTTAGTGTGTTATAAAATCACTATTACAAGTATACAGTTATCCATACAGTCACGCATACAATCACTGAGTCGTATGTATACTTATTTATAAACAACAACTGACATACATTGCCTTTTTTTTCTACTTTGTTGGACATGTACCATTTATGAGAGATATTTGCTCATCACCACACCCATAAAGATATTCACTCACCCACACAACTGTTATAACATGTAGTTTTAACGTCATATACCTACTAAATCAACTATTCACACATCGGTGGGCAGTCACACACCTCCCACCGAACCACATACACATTCACTCTCCCATACAAATACTCAGTTAACTAGTCAATAACTAATATAGACTTTCAAATAGCTAGTAACCAACTGCAGAAGTAGTTTTTACAACAACTGACAGTGATACAGATGTTCACACAGTTTAGTCACTATCCAATATATTTAGAGAGACACTTTAAATTAGTCAAGTAAACAGTCAATCACACTTCTACTACATCCAGATATTTATATTTATATATCCACTCTTCTTCAATGCAAATTGCTATATATATAATACATATTGAAATAACGAAGCAAACCACATTCACTGGATGATGTCATCAGTGATGTCATCAGTGATGTCATCAGTGATGTCATCAGTGATGTCAATTGAGATGTCATCAGTGATGTCACTGATCATGTCATGAATGATGTAATATGTGACATCATCAGCAGTGGTTTGCAGGCACGCGAGATATAGTTAGTATAGCTAACTACATCGGAGGAATTTCAATGGTTTTGTACGAGTGAAATGTACAGCTAACTATAACACCCCTAAAACCTACAGTTTTTTCAGAGAATTACGAAGGTTTTTTAAATGCTAATTCCTAACTATATATATATGACTGGTCGGCCACAAAGTAAACTGCAAATAGCCAGTATCAAAATACAAATTCAAATGTAAACAGATGATGATAAAGTGATGTAAGAACTGTACAGTCAATACCCAGTATGGCAAGAATGTCAACAATAGCTGCTATTGCACATTAGGTTAAAGAAGATAAATAAATGTTTTATAATTATATTAATTTTATTTTTCACCAGCACATTAGGCACTTTTTTATAAGTTATCTCGAAGGAAGGTGATATAAAATTTCCAACAAGATATAGGTGTATGTATTTTACAACAATATTCAGAGACGCAATTAACAACAGTTACATATCAAGTTAACTTTTAAAGGGTTATGCCAAATCAACATTAGATATTTGTACAAACTATTTATGTTTTGTAAATGACATCGTAACAAGATAAAGATTGAACAGGAGAATATGTCTTTTCGATGCGAGGCAACCCATCAATGTTTTAATGATGTTTCAAGTATTTAACTAACATATGTGTATTTATTTCATTAATGTTTATGGCGTCCCTTTGCACAAAAACAAATATTTAAATGTTGGAAAACAATGCGCATGGAACATTGCAAATAAGAGCGATAGAGTATGTTTTCCATTTCCATAGAGATTGTAAAACACGTGATTCACCGAAATTATGCACTGCCACTTTCAAAATGCTTCCCAAGTCCTGATTATTTGTCGAGTGAACAAGCGGCGTGAAGCTGCGAAACGCGTCTTTGACTTTGGGGAAAATAAACAACTGTTTGCTGGTGGCGGCGCGTGAGTTAAGACGTGGCAGCTATCCTGACAGGATTACGCTATATATATATATATATATATATATATATATATATATATATATATATATATATATATATTAATATTACCTACTGGCGGTCGCCAGTAGGTAGTTATAGTTAGGATTGTTTTCCATAGGGAAATCGCAACATTCTATTGGGAATAACTTTGGCGCCGGTTGAGGAATCTGCCTGAAAATTTCCTCAAATTTGCCTCGCGGCTCTCCGCTCCGTCCCTGAAAGTTTGGGGGGGATTCGTCAAGCGGGGGCCGAGATAAAAGGGGGGTCCCAAAATGTGTTTTCCCCATGTTAATTTCTATAGGGCGGTTGGACTCACTTTTAGCCCGAACGGCTGAATGGATTTCCACCAAACTTGGCAAAATTGTAGGGACTGGTAGCCCGATGTGCCTTTGCTATGTCTCAAGATATGCGCTCCAGTGGATTTTGAGTAATTTACGTTAAAAAAAATATATATATCTATAAGCGCGCCCCGGTACGCGCACCGGGGAGCGCAATAGCGCGTACCGCGAATACGCGAGCGGAAAGCTGATTGGCTATCGGGTGTTTGTAAACATTCCAAACAGACTGGAGCGGCCGCCATCTTGTGTCTCGGTAGGATAGAGACACAAGAAGGGCCAAAAACAAAGGGGGAAATAACCAAAAGGGGGCAGGGTAGACCCCCCCTGACCCCCTAGGTTTGATGTGGGGGACATAAAAGGGCCCCGGCGCTGAAAACGGAAAAAAATAAATCGATTTTCGCGGGGGGAGCGACCGGTACGTGCCCCGGTACGCATACCGGGGAGCGTACCGTGGAGAAAAAAGCATGATAGAGTTTCCCAAAAAAGTTGCTTTTTTTTATACATTAGAGGTAGTTCTAAAAAGAACTGTTGTTTTTATTCTTTTTGTTTTTTTATATATTTTTTTTTTTGAACATTTTTTACTTTTTTTGACTTTTCTGAACAGTTTTATATTTTTTTTGTATTTTTTAAGGGGAGAAACAAAAAACAGGGAATTCTAAAGGGCTCAACACGAGCAAAAAAAAAAGCGGAAAAAATTAATGTTTCCTTGGGCACTTGTGGTTATCCCAAGCATGGTTAATAAGTGTGATGCTTTTCTCTCCATAGCATATTGTTTGTCCACAAAAAATACAAACCATTTTAAAATTGGAAAACTTTGTTTGTATGGTGGAGCACATCTCCCTAACTTTCGGTCCCGATGGGGTAGGAACATTAGTTTGGGAGGTGCTGGCAGAAGATTGGACAGTGTTTTTGGCCAGTTCCCTGACCTCTGCCCTAGCATAGTTATTTGGATGCTTCCGTTGCATATGTCTGATCATGGTATGGTTAGCAAAGGAGTATTTTTTGTTGGGATTCCCCCTTGACAGCTCCTGATAACATATTAAGCAGGTTGCCTTAGGCGCATTTACTTTTTTCTTGTCCTTGGGGATTGAAAAAACTGCCAGATGATGTGCTCTTTAGGTTTGTAGGTAATATTGTCCTCTCTGACGAATCTCCTCTCCTCCTCCTCCTCCTCTTCTTGATCTCCACCACTGTGAAGTTGTGGTGGTCCTTGTGGTGGTGGTGGTGGTGGTGGTGGTCCAGAAGCTCCAGCAGCAGCAGCTAATGTAGCCATTTTCTACTGAAATAACTGCAGGTCTACCTCTCTCAAAGCACAAAGGTAGAATGAGGAAAAAAGGTGGGGTCTTTCATCATTTGGAAAAGAAAACTGTTCTGAACCAATGAAAAGTGTTATTTTTAGGTCACATGACCTGGCCTTACATCATTAGGAAACCAAAAGTGAAATGAACCAATAAAAAGTTTTATTTTCAGGTCACATGACCCGACGCGCTTACGCTACGCGCCCCGGGGCGCGCAACGGTGCGCGCCCCGGGGCGCGCCCGGGGACGTGTACGCCACGGGCGTCATATGCACCGCGCGGCTACGCGATACTTCACGATGTTGTTTTCGTTCGCGGCAATAGCGTTAACGGGACGCTCCCCGGTACGCGCATCGGGGCGCTTACCGGGAAGCGCACCGAGAGCGCTCCATGGCAAAACACAAAAAAAAAAAATAAACATGATCACTATATTAAAAAAAATAGTATTATATAAATATACAATATAGGATTCATTATAAAAAAGTAAAATATTTAATAGCTACAAAAATTAGCTATTGAAAAACCTATGAAATTCACTGAAAAAACCATAGGTTTCAGAACAGTTATAGTTAGGAATTAGCATTAAAAAAACCTATTAAATTCACTGAAAAAACCATAGGTTTCACACCAGTTATAGTTACCTGGAAATTTTACTGACATAAAACCATTGAAATTCCCACGTTATAGTTAGTTGGACTCACTATAACTCGCGCGCCCGCAATGCACTGCTGATGATGTCACATATTACATCATTCATGACATGGTTAGTGACATCACTGATGACATCACTGATGACATCTCAAATGACATCACTGATGACATCCTCCAGTGACTGTTTCTGTAAAGTTTAAATATGTTTTACATATTCAAGAATGAGTGGGTGTATAAGTGTCTAGATGAAGGATTTAGTCGGTGCATGACTGACTGTATAAGTGAGTGATTAAATGTGTCTTACTGAATGCATGGGTTAGTGACTAAACTGTCTGAATGTGTGCATCAGTATGTCTGTTGTTGTGTAAGCTGCTGCATGTGTTGATCAATAGCTATATGAGTCGCTATATGGTTTATTGATTGGTTGCACAAGTATTTGTATGTGAGGCTGAGTGTGTGTGTGTGTGGCTGGTAGGTGTGTGACTCTGTGCATAGATGTGTGAGCAGTTGATTCACTAGCTGTATGGGTTCAAGAGTGCATGTGGAAACAGCTGTATGGGTGGTTGACTGTGTGCATGACTGTGTTGGTGAGTGAATGGATATCTCCGTGCTACATGTCCAAGTAAGTACATATGTAAAACACAGTGCATGTGAGAGTTGGCATATATAAATGACTATACATGAGAGCCAGTGATTGCGTGAGTGGCTGTATGGATCAATGTGTACTTGTATCAGTGATTGTAAAAGAGAGTAAATTTAATGTTTTGTGTGTATAAATGTATAGATGAGAAAATGGGAGTGTGATTGATTCTTTGCATGACTGACTAGGTGTGAGAATAACTCTGTGGATGAGTGTCAGCGTGTGAGTGTCTGTATAGGTGTATGAGTGGATATCATAGTGTTCTATTGATAAGTGACTGTATGTATGAGTGATTGTATGTGTGAATGAGTGGATGTTTGTGTAGACCTAGAAATCAGTGAGTGCGTATGTAGTTACTGGTATTGGTGTGTCAATAATTTCAGGAATGGTATTTTTTATTTAACAGTAGGTGTATTAAATGTTAGATTAGAGTGTGAGGAGGTGCATCGTATTATCACATGGATGATGTCATCAGTGATGTCATCAGTGATGTCATCAGTGATGTCATTTGAGATGTCATCAGTGATGTCATTTGAGATGTCATCAGTGATGTCATCAGTGATGTCACTAACCATGTCATGAATGATGTAATATGTGACATCATCAGCAGTGCATTGCGGGCGCGCAATTTATAGTGAGTCCAACTAACTATAACGTGGGAATTTCAATGGTTTTATGTCAGTAACATTTCCAGGTAACTATAACTGGTGTGAAACCTATGGTTTTTTCAGTTAATATATATATATATAGTTTTAGTATTAGGGTTGGGTTATAGGTTATGGGGTGGGTAGAGGATTGGGATGAGTAGGGGTACAGGGTGGTAAAGGTATTTTACAGTTTATGGATGAGTAGGGGTATAAGTTGGTAAGGTATTTTTAGGGTTTAGGGGGTAGATAAGGGTATTTGGTAGTAAGGGAGTTTTTAGGTTGTGTAAAGGTATTGGTAGTAAGGGTGTTGAAGGGTGTGGGGTGGGTAAGGGTTTTCTGTGGTAAGTTTTTTTAGGAATTAGGGTGGGTAGGGGTATTGGGTGATGAGTGTATTTTTATGGTTTATTGGTGGGTAAGGGTAGTGTGTGTTAAGGGTGTTTTCAGGGTTTCGGGGTGAATAAAGCTATTGTAAGGGTAGTTTAAAAAAAAAGGTGGATTAGGGTGTCTCCCCCCAAAGATATAAAACATGGGTGTGTGTATATATATATATATATATATATATATATATATATATATATATATTACCTACTCGCGGTCGCCAGTAGGTAGTTATAGTTAGGATCGTTTTCCATAGGAAATCCGCAACATTCTATTGGGAATAACTTTGGCGCCGAATGAGGGATCAGCCTGTAATTTTCCTTACCTTAACTTTGCCTCCCTGCGCTCCGCTCCTTCCCTGAAAGTTTCGGGGGGATCCGTCAAGCGGGGGCCGAGATAAAAGGGGGGTCCCAAAACGTGTTTTCCCCATGTTAATTTCCATAGGGCGGTTGGACTCACTTTTAGCCTGAACGGCTGAATGGATTTCCACCAAACTTGGCAAAATTGTAGGGACTGGTACCCGGATGTGCCTTTGCTATGTCTCAAGATATATGCTCCAGTGGTTTTTACGAAAATTTACTTTGAAAAAATATATATTGGGCTACATTGGGCTATATATATGTTAGAGCCCAAATGTAGCCCAATGTAGCCCAAAGATGGCCACCAGAGACAAAAAAAACCAAATGTTGCCCAAATATAAGCCAGATGTGGCCCAACTATAGCCCAATGACAGAATGTCCCAGAGTGTTCTAAAGAACAACTAGAACGCTAACAGTCTTACTTATGACAAAAGTATGGCACACCTGAAGTCATCTTGATTGGAATAAAGTGGTAACACTTAATACATTTAATTTGAAAAGGAACAAAATGAGGGGTTTCATTTTGCCATAGAAATTTTATATATATGGGCTGGTGGGAAGAACTGGTCCTCAAGAGGCAATACAGGGATACATACACAGAAAAAGTTGTATCTTGGCTAAGATACATAGATGATCTGATGATTGTGTGGAAAGGGACGGAAAAGGAAGCTACAGATTTCATTCAGGAGATCAATAGAAACGATATTAATTTACACTTGACGCATAATATAAGTAACTGTCAGGTATCCTTTTTGGATGTGTCAGTAAAGATAGTGGACAACAAAAAATGTACATCCCTGTTTAGAAAAGAGACAACAGGGAACACGTTGCTGCATGCATCCAGCGCACACCCCAGACACCTCATACACAGTATCCCATATGGGGAAATGCTCAGGCTACGTAGGATATGTAGTAAGGAAGACGAACTTAAAATGCATCAGCAGAACAGCAGGGCCAGGTTCCTAGAACGGGGTTATGGTGCAAAAGTAATTGATGCTGCCATTGCAAAATCCATGGTCAAACCAAGGGAGGAGCTTTTAGAAAGTACAGTAAATAGCAGGCAACCAGAGAATGCCAGTACTCAAGCATCTCAAGAACCCCCTAGGCTAATACTAACTTACAACAGACAGCATAAAGATTTGCGAAAAATTATCCAGCGCAATTGGCATGTGGTAAAAGATGACCCTGTCATAGGTAGTCACCTTCCAGAGTTTGCTGCAATTACATATCGTAAAGCCACTTCGATGGCTGATATATTGGTAAAGAGCAGTCCAGAGTATAAGGATTCCACCGGTTTATCTTTAGCACGGAAGGGATTTTACAAATGCCCTCAGTGCAAAGCATGCACATATGGAGTGAATAGGACCTCTTTTTGCACTGCTTTCAGTACAATACCACAAAGTATTAAGTATCATCTCACTTGTAAAAGTGAATATGTGGTATACGTTTTAGAGTGCAGTTGCAATTTGAAATATGTAGGGAGTTCCAAATTACCAGGCCACAGACGTATACTACAACACATAAGGGCAATTAACAATAATGACCAAAGTTACCCGGTGGCTCGTCACTTCCAAGAATTACATGGTGGTAAGCCCAAAGACCTGAGATACTTTTTGATAGATACAGTGCCGATGCAAAGAAGAGGAGGGGACAGAGAGGGGATGTTGCGTAGGTTAGAGACTCACTACATTCTCTTATTAGACACGAAACAACCAAATGGTTTAAATATGAGTGAGGATTTGTACACCTATCTGGACTAATAGATTAAGGAGATACTGATACACTAGAGTAGGTACCATGACTTTTCAATTCCATCCCATATGTTCAAACATGATATGCCATTCAGATTATAAAAACTACTGAACGTTGTATATAAGAAATGAAATTCTTAATTCTTTTAACTTTGCTCTGATTGTAAATATGTAGATATATATTTTTGATACTATAGCCAAAGATTATAGAGATATTTTAAGATTTATACTGTATATATGGTAGAATTAATCAATTAGTTACTGGTTGGCATAATTGACTAATTGTGGGAATCTTCTATGACTACAAGTATAAAATCCAATGATGTTCCTAATCGAATTTAACGAATAGGGGTTTGTAATAAGGTCTTCGACTGCACATATGCGCCTTGATGAGTTTTTTGAAGTATTTTTACATTTTACACACTAAGGGAGCACTTGTTTGTTTGTTAGATTCACAATAAATATAACAAAAAGAGAAAATGAATATAAAAAGACAATATGAAGAATTTTTAGCTATAAAATTGGTTCTAGGGATGCACGGTGTATACTGTATAGGCGTTTAGAATAAAGGATATATTAGGATGGTTTAGATATCAAATTGGATTTAAAATTATATGTTTTGATATTGACAGCGGCAAATTGATGAAATTGTAAAATAGCATTATAGCGATATATTATATGAAGCTTGTCTGTATGATACATAAAAGTCAAAAGCTATTGCATTTAAGCACGAATGTCACTTTAAAACCACTTATCCTTAGGATACAATTTTGCATATAGCATTATTATATTCTATTGTCTAATTAGGAAATGCATAATATCTATAAATGTGTATTTTACAGAAATGAAACACAGAAATGTATAGATAGTATTTCTTCTATGCTTACTAATGCACTATCACTTTAAATTGAGGTGTATCTCACGACACTGTTGTCATGTGATCAAGGCAGGGATCTGCCGAAACGCGTCGTGACGATATGGCAAGCACGGAAATAAATATCTAAAAAACTTGCACCAAACCAGGGTCTTCCTCGTCTTTTTCGTTTCGTTGAAGGTGAGCCTTGTAGTATATATATATATATATATATATATATATATATATATATATATATATATATATATATATATATATATATATATATATATATATATATATATTTATATTCACTGAAAAAACCATAGGTTTCACACCAGTTATAGTTAGGAATTAGCATTTAAAAAACCTATTAAATTCACTGAAAAAACCATAGGTTTCACACCAGTCATAGTTAGGTGGAAATTTTACTCGCATAAAACCATTGAAATTCCCACGTTATAGTTAGTTGGACTCACTATAACTTGCGCGTGCAATGCACTGCTGATGACGTCACATATTACATCACTCATGACATGGTCAGTGACATCACTCATCACTGATGACATCTCAAATGACATCACTGATGACATCATCCAGTGAATGTGTATCTTTCTGAAAAATAAATATTTTTTATATATGTATATCTAAAGGTTGATGGAAGAATAAATGGGTAAATAAATGTCTAAATGGATGTTTTTTTGTGTGAAATTGATTGGTTAACTGACTTATTAAATGTATCTTAGTGAATACATATATTAGCGAGTAATGTTTAAATATTTAAATATCTGTATCTGTGTCTCACTTTGTGTATAAGTGGCTGCATGGGTTGGTGAGTAGCTACATGAGTGTGTATATGGGTTATTAGTTGTTTTTTTGAGTATCAGTATCAGTGTCTGTATGGTTCGGTGGGGGATTTTACTTAGAGCACAGATGCATGAATGAGTGACTCACTCTTTGTATGTATTTTGAAGACAGCATGTGTGCAAGACTGTATGGGTGGATGATTGTGTGTATGGGTGGGTTAGTGAGTATGTGTTTTTATAATTGATTGTTTAAGAGAGTAAATATGTTTCCGTTTCTGTATAAGTATCTGTAGTGGTGTGTATATAGCAGTATAATCAAGTAAATGGTTTTTTGATAGTTTATTTGCATGTGTGAATTTGTGTGTGAGTAAATATATGGATGAGTATTAGTGTGTAACAGGATGTATAGGTGTATGAGTACATATGATGAGTAAGTACATGCATGAGTGACTATATAGAACTGTTGGTGAATGAGTGGATGTGTATGTAGATGTTGGAATTACCTAATAAGTTATTGTAATTGGTATTGGTTTCTCCTTTTTTAAGAAAATGTTAGTTTCTATTTTTGAATGTGTGTGTCAAAGGTTATTTTATGCTGATAGGAGGTCTGCCACTTTGTCACAAGGATGTTGTCATCAGTGATGTCATTTGAGATGTCATCAGTGATGTCATGAGTGATGTCACTGACCATGTCATGAGTGATGTAATATGTGACGTCATCAGCAGTGCATTGCACGCGCAAGTTATAGTGAGTCCAACTAACTATAACGTGGGAATTTCAATGGTTTTATGCGAGTAAAATTTCCACCTAACTATAACTGGTGTGAAACCTATGGTTTTTTCAGTGAATATATATATATATATTCTGAATTTACCTTAATAATACTTACCTTAAATAGTCTTTCAGTGTGTGTGTAGGCATATGCATGGTAAGAAATTGTGTGGTAAAGGCATGCATGGTTTTTTCACTCATTGTTATTTCGTCCAGACATACAGATAATATAAACCTTCCTGCTCACACATTTGAGAGTTAGCACAATATGATAAAGAACATTTAAACCTCCCTATGGTTCAAGGGAAGCTTTATTCGGCTGTTTTTTTAAAACAGGCATAAAAGCACATATATATAAAAGACATTCATAAAATATTCACAACAATATAACAATAAAAGAAAGCTCAATAGATATAATACAAGCTACTCCAACTACAGCTCAGTAATTGTACAACATTTCCTGTATTGAAGCACCTTCTTTAAAAACATAGCTATTCTCCACGCTACATGCTCATTTTCGAGTAGCTGGAGTAAATACATAGCGGGGTGACACTGCCTAAGCCCCTGGTTTTGAAAAAACAGGAATAATCCTAACTTTCCTTGGCTCAGTTTAATATTTAAAAAACAGGACTAAGTGGATGGTAGATTGTTCTGAGGTATTATCGCAAGGACAGGGTAATACATCATGGGACCAATCGTTCATTTTCGGTAAATACACTAATCTGTGTACAATTCCCAGTCTAAACCTAGTTAAAAGAAACCTGTTGAACATCCCGGGTACAAAATATAGGTAGGGCTCCATCCCCAGAGTTGTTAGCAACGATGGATGTTGCCGAACACTAACTTTAGAGATTTCTTCTGCTATTCTGATTGAATCCAATAGATGGAGGGCCTCTTTTTAAAACATCTTTCTAGGGATCTCCAACATGGAGATCAGATTTGAAATATATTCTGGGTGACCCAGGTCGTTCATGAAATCATGAACAATACGAATCCAGGGGATTGTTAGAGCCCCTTCCAATCTCAAAGTATCTTTCAAGATCTCTCTGTTTAACTTGGTCTGATCTTTACACCAGACTCTATGCCACAAGAGTATTGGCTCCAATTTTATAAGATCCACAACATAATGGAGGCCCAACTCCTCATGGCAAACATACGAGGAGGTACTCGGTGGAAAGGAAAGAATGTACCTAAGAAATTAGTTTTCAACCGTTTGTAGTGGGATAGCATTTGTGAACCCCCAGACCCCTGCCCAGTACGTTGCCATTGTGACACCTTTAGCTTTATATATTTGCAGGAGTTCTGCGGGAATTTTCCTACCTAGTTTTTTCGCAAAGTTAGTCAAAGCTGCTATTGATCTATTGAGTGCCATTCTCTTTTAGGAAATAGTTTGTGCCCATAGATCACGCTGATTAAATAATACTCCCAAGTAGGAAAAAATTCTAGTAGTTTCTAACTTTTCACCATCTACAAACATTTCCTGCGTCCGCTGGGTCCCTTGTCTACATCTCATGACAAGCGTCTTTGAGATGTTAGTATTTAAACCTAAGTCCTTCATAAAATCTCCGAACCTATCCAGAGCTCTCTGGAGGTCCTTTTGGGTACGTGCCATTAACACGGCTTCATCCATATAAAGAAGTGCAGGTATAAACCGCCCTCCAGCTTGGGGAAAGTCTTTACCTTTCAAGAGTAGAGCATCACCCAGTCTGTTAATGTAAAGGTTAAAAAGAAATGGGGCCAGCACACTCCTCTCCTAATGGGAAACTGCTGAGTACATTCACCCCTCAAGCAGTACCGCACACTTGCAGTGGCTCCGTTATACAGCCGTTTTAGAAATACTATAATCTGGGGGTCAACCCCATCTTTCTCAAGCACCTCCCACAGCCTAATATGCCTGACTGAATCAAGGCTGCGATGAGGTCAACAAAGGCCAGGAAAAGGCTCCCCTTTTTTGGTCGTGTGTACTTGCCTATCAAAATAGACAAGTTCAGACTCTGTTCGATTGTACCGAGCCCGGAACAAAAACCATACTGAAAGTCTGACAAAATCTGGGTGTCTTCTGTCCAATCTTGAAGGCGTTCTAGAATGACCCGACCTACCACTTTGATCGTAGGATCCAGGAGTAAAATCGGTCTATACCACCCCGGATCCTGATGATCCCCTTTTTTAAAGATAGGGATGATCACTGATTGCACCCAGGTCTTAGGGAATGTTGTCTTAAGACTGGCATTAATAACTTATTAAAATTGGTCCCCAAAGTAAAACATTTAGTTTAAACATGTCAACTGGGACCCCGTCGGGTTCAGGAGCTTTGCCGCCTAAACTAAGTGCCAAGGCCCTATTCACCTCCTCCAGTGTAATCTGTAAATCAAGTTGATCAATGCTATTTAATGTGGTATCAATCACTTCTCCCCCCTGATTTCCTAGGTCACAATATACTTTAAAAAAGTGACTTATCCAAGTTTCTTCGGAAATATTTCAACAGAAGGGCCATTTTTGGGGGATAAGAAAGGGGTCCTCAGAACCTTCCAAAATGCAGTGCAGTCTTTTAACTGGGCAGTGCATTGAAGAGCCTAACAAGCCTCATTTCGTAATGTTAGTTTCCTCTCTTTTATCGCCACTCTATATTCTGCTCTAGCCTGTCTAAATTTTGTTGGGGATCTAGGCTGCCTATGCAATTCTTTTTTCAAGGTGGAATGGGCACTGGTGCATTTCTAATCGATCTACCCAGAGGTTATTGGCTTCGGATGTATAACGTTTCAACGCATGCTTTTACAACCCATGCCATTACGACGCAGGTTTTACAACGCAAGTCGTTACAACGACTTGCGTTGGGGGGCGCTGGATAGTGAATAGTTTAATTTACTATTCCAACTCCAGTCCCCGTGGATAGTAAGGAAGGTGTTGGATAGTAATTAAACTATTCCCTATCCTAGAGCGTCCCCCAGCACAATGCGTTGTAATAACTTGCGTTGTAAAAGTTGCGTCGTAATGGTAGTGCGTTGTAAAAGTTGCGTTGTAAAGGATGTTCCCCATTGGCTTCTTATGATACAGGCCATGAGCAGGTTCTTAACCTCCTTAGAGATGTCATTAAAGGAAAGCACAATATCCGTATCAGGCACTATGTCGCTCAAACATATCTCAATAGCGGATTTTCAGTTTAATATCACTTTCCTAGTTAATGCTTCAGGGTGGATATTTGCCCATTTTAAAGAATAGCCATTTTTTTTATTTAATTCAATGTCCCCCAACATTTGGGTAGTCAAATTAGATTTCTTCAATTCGTGAATAGCTAGCCTAAGCTGTAAACAGAGAGGAAAGGAAAGCTTATACTAGTGGCCCCTACCTCAAAGGAAAGGACCATATGTGCGTGAGTGCGTAAGGCTAATATAAAACCAATTGTAGTTGCAAAACCCCTCCCATTAAAGGTTTGTGGCATGCAAAATGGGGTGGCCAATAATTCATTTACATAACCAAGATCTGTTGTAGAGATGAACTCATTAAATAGGTCCTCCGTCCTAGGATAACAGAAGTGGGCACAGTACTCTTCTTCATTATACAAACCACACATTCTATTATCAGCGAGATTAGACCGAGCACAGTTAAAATCTCCCACCATGATAATAATTGTATCCCAATACATAAAGCATTCAAAGCCGTATTTAAATGCTTATCACTAATCCAAGGCCATTGTGTGGAACATTATTATTAAAATTTATCAACACTATACAGCGGGTTGCATTCACTACTAATTCAATTATAAGATAATAACATTCCCCCATATGAAAATGTATTTTATTTAGGGTCATACTATTGGAAACATAGGTAAAAATACCACCCTTTGGCCTTCCCCCCACACCCTTCACAGCCTGTGTGTGGTAGGTCTTGAAGCCATTTATGTGTAGTGGCTCTATTGCCCATTTTTCTTGTAGATATACAATTTAAACATTCCCAATAAGGTCAACCCAGACTGGATTATGTAGCTTGGTGCGCAGCCCCGATATGTTCCATGAAATAATTGAACAAGTGGAAGTGACTGGCAAAGAGAAAGAACTTACCGCATTCAGCAGGAAAACTGTTGGGAAGACCGTACTCAGTGGCACTGACAATCCATTAGAGTACTCCACTTGTTCCAACGAGGGAATCGGGCTCACATGGCCACCTCCAGTCCCTACAGATTCAGTGACATACTCCAGGGGTAAAGCCCCCTGTAACTTTTCTATATTGTGTGCACCAAAATTCAAAGTTAAATCTGTGGGACTAGTATCTCTGTCCTCTTCTATCCCTACTTCCACTACAGCATGTGGTAGGAGTTGATCATTCCAAAGTGCAAAGAGGGTCAAAAAATGTATGTACAGGAACCTCATATCTACACTGTAATGGACCCAACATATTTCTCTCCTTTGGGTGGCGTTATACAACCATGGAGCGTTGATAGAAAAAGCCCAGGGGGACTGCAATTATCCCCCTGCTACTAGCCGGGCAAAACTCAAAAATATCCAATATATTTTGAACCAGTCTCAGGGATTTAAAAGTAAGAACCACACAATCCCCAGGAAGCACTTTGGTAGAGTTTCCAACCCATGGGATTCAGCGCACCATTTTAAACTCATAGAACAGTATGTTGGTCAGACCTGTTTTCGTACTTAAAAAGTGTAACAATTTGTTTCAATATGGAACAGTGCTCAGATTCTCCACAAGTTAATGAGGGACATTTGTGAAAACCACTATATAGGGTGTTGCTTCCGGAGGGAGGTGCAACTGCCTGGGCTCCAACAAGTTACCACTCCCCGTGCTTAGATGAATTAAGCTATTGGAGGGCTGTCTCCCTGAGTTTAGGTTGCAACTTTCCCCAACTGTAGCCACCTGGTTCAATGTATAAGCAGAGCGATTCTCTCCTCTACTTTCACCTTGGCTGTTAGTGGAGGGCAGCAGCTGACTCTGCATTTGTATCAAGTTTGTGCCAACTGCCAACACGGGGCGTGTCAACTGATTTTTTAAAGTCGAAGAGTGTTGAATGTTCGTGTTATGGGATACTCCAGATGGGGGTATTTTCTGTTTCTTATTTGGAACGGGACCTCCACTATTGACCGTGGGTCCAATCTTGCATCTTTCCTGATCTGTATCCTGCAGACCAGCTATCTGCCGATATATACTCACTTCCAAGGTGGCTAACCTATCCTCAATATAGGATAGTGTGGTTATTAACGGTCTTAGAAGGACCGATATAGTATCGTGCAATTTATCCCAAAAGTCTACATTATCCATTCTCGATGTCCCCCCTAACTGAGTATTAGCGTCTGAGACAAAAGGATGCTCCTGAATTTGTACACTTACTTCGTTCTCAGTCACACACAGAGCCTAAATGTTTATTTCGGGGAGGTGCCATCTTATTTTTATTATTTCCATGGCCCCTCCTCTTTTTAGGTGGAGGGACGGGTCCTTTAACTTGACTGATCTTCACCTTTTGGCCCGGCGTGACTACATTTGATTTATTTATTGCGGTTCGTGATTCTGATAAAAGCGCTACTGGTACCTCCACCGGGGGGGCCGGCAAGGCATCCACCACTAAAGCCAGAAGAGGTGAGTGACCTGTGACAGGCTGAGGAGTTTTATCTAAGTCTGTAGGGCTAATTCTTCTTAAATACCTGTTACTTGTAGTTCAATATCAGATATAACAGATATAACAGGCCCAGTAACGAAATAAGATAATGTTCCGCAAGGCGTAATAGCAAAAGTCAGTACCGTGGCCCAACTCAGACTCTTCCTGGATCTGACGGCATCAGACGGGCTTCAACCGGCGCTCCCGCCTCGCAGTTGGTTAGGCTCACTTTATGCACCTCCTGGCGCGAGTTCTATGACGCGTGCAGCTCCTGCCGCAGTTCGCTCTGGGCGTTGGAGTCCATAGTGCTTGGGAGCAGGATTAAAGTGCGATGTGCTAGAGCCAGTGACAAGAGGTATTGGGCAGAGTTCCCCTATTTAAAAGCAGCGTGCCAGTCATTGCTGTCAATAAAAGTGCGGTACAAAAGGAGGTGGTGATGGACAGAGCATCTGAACCAATCAAACACTCCCACCCAGTCAACAGATCTGGGTTTAATCCATCACCGATCTTTAGCCCACTCTGCCACATCCAGTTCAGACATGGCTATATGCAAATCAGTCTGACCCTGTGCCTCATGGGAACAGTCCAGCCTGAACTGCCAAGCCATGCCTTCCCTGGACCGTAAACAAGCTTCCGAGGACCGGTTTCTGGCATTACAGCCGTCTTCAGCCCAGCTTGCTTGAATCCAGTGGCAAAGTGAGCAAGGGACTCACGTCTGAGCATACCCTGCCACACTTATGGCGGCCAAAAGCGGTACAAAAGGGGGTGGTGATGGACGGAGCATCTGAACCAATCAAACACTCACACCTAGTCAACAGATCTGGGTTTAATCCATCACCATTCTTTCGCCCACTCTGCCACCCCAGTTCAGACATGGCTATATGCAAATCAATCTGACCCTGTGCCTCATGGGAACAGTCCAGCCCGAACTGCCAAGCCATGCCTTCCCTGGACTGGAAACAAGCTTCCGAAGACCGGTTTCTGGCATTACAGCCGTCTTCAGCCCGTCTTGCTTGAATCCAGTAGCAAAGTGAGCAAGGGGACTCACGTCTGAGCATACCCTGCCACACTTATGGCGGCCAAAAGCGGTACAAAAGAGGGTGGTGATGGACTGCCACACTTATGGCGGCCAAAAGCGGTACAAAAGAGGGTGATGATGGACGGAGCATCTGAACCAATCAAACACTCACACCCATTCAACAGATCTGGGTTTAATCCATCACCGTTCTTTAGCCCACTCTGCCACCCCAGTTCAGACATGGCTATATGCAAATCAGTCTTACCCTGTGCCTCATAGGAACAGTCCAACCCGAACTGCCAAGCCATGCCTTCCCTGGACCGGAAACAAGCTTCCGAGGACCGGTTTCTGGCATTATGGCATTACAGCCGTCTTCAGCCCTGCTTGCTTGAATCCAGTGGCAAAGTGAGCAAGAGACTCACGTCTGAGCATACCCTGCCACACTTATGGCGGCCAAAAGCGGTACAAAAGGGGGTGGTGATGGACGGAGCATCTGAACCAATCAAACACTCACACCCAGTCAACAGATCTGGGTTTAATCCATCACCGTTCTTTAGCCCACTCTGCCACCCCAGTTCAGACATGGCTATATGCAAATCAGTCTGACCCTGTGCCTCATGGGAACAGTCCAGCCCGAACTGCCAAGTCAATAAAAGTGCAGCGTGCCTTTAAAAAGTGCAGACCGGAATGATTCACGGCAGTTCCCCTCCCTATGATCCCTCAGTATCGTACAGTAAATCCCATCTTGGAGTATTAAATACACACGTTTACGTTTTCAAATTTCAGTGTAGTCCTACGTCACTCGAACACTGCATGTGATACATCTACATGGAAGGCCAGGTGTGGTATGAATTACTACCATCATTTGCTTTTTTATAAATCATGCATTACCATCACTTGATATGAATATATCTGAGACAATTTAGTACACATATGCAGAGCAGACAGTACCTTGGGTTCATAGATTTCACAGGAAACAGATACACCATCCTCCCCAAGTCTGCTTATTTGGCTCCCCTTGCAGTATCCAAGGTGCTGTTCAGGCAAGAAAACACATTATTGTTCTTAGTTGTTACTGCAGCCAATCAATGTCATTTTGAATGATTCATGTTTTTTCTACAGTGACTTTTATCTAGGTGGATCACATGATGAGCCATTTATGCCAATAGAACTCACGTTTCGGCTATTGTTTTCAATCCAAACCATTGTAAACTGTTCTCACCCTAAGGGGGGCCGTCATGCATTGGAATCTGCCTCTGGAGTAGAATTATTTTTTGCAAAATCTTAAATAATTCTATAAGTTCCCCTTGGAAGTGGAGACAGTCACAGTGTCCCAGGAAGTAATTATAAGCATAAATGTACATGGTGTATATAACATATAATTACAATTTGTAAAAGTACATGGGTGCATGCTATTTCTTTGGACGTTCACTCTTGATTCATTGAGTGCCACAGTGCAAACGTTTCTCAATAGCCATACATAAATAAATAAATACATAAATAAATGGAGAGGTTTGTGGGTGTTCTCACGTTGGAGCATCAGCACCCTGCACTTGAGCACATTCTCCATATAACTGTAAGCCATTGTAGTTTAACAATCTGCATCAAAAAATGAATTTTTAAGTGTAAATTCACTTTGTATGAATTTTAAGCATGAATTTAAAGCATGCCCTTTTTGCACATAAGTTGAACTTAGGTTGAAGAACTGGTCTTGTCAGTCTCAAAATGTGAGTAAAAACGTATTACATTTCCTGGCCTATAATGAATTGCTGTGAGGTAAGAACAAGGGGCCTGGTGTATGAAAGGGCTTTAACACTTCTGTGCCCATAGTCCTTAATGGTCTACATTTCTTGTATTGTTTGTAATCTCTATTGAAAAGTAGTCATTTTACAGCTGAAAAAGCTATGACTTGGCATCTTTAATTTAGTAACGTATACCCATATTTCTATGTGTAATAGTTTTTATTGAACTAACTCAGAAAACCTTTAGACTAATTCAGGATTGTAGGTATCTAACCACGATCTCCAAGGAACAAAGATCATTTTCCTCTAACTTTTTGCATCATAAACATTGTTGTCTGTGTGACCTTAAACAACACTGACTTCTTCTGTCAACCAGTACCTAGCCCCCAGGGGTGTCCAACCACTTTTGTACTGAAGCTAGTACTGGTCACAGAAGAGCATACTGACTTAGGGCCATATGTATCAACATACCCTTTTGCGATTCCTAAATAGCGATTTTTAAGAAATCGCTATTTAGAAATCGCAAAATGGTATGTATGAAGAAAATCGCTATTTTTTTAGCGATTCCTTAAAATTCCTTAATTGCGATTAGCAAATTGCTAATCGCAATTAAAGAATAATTTCCCATTCATTTTTATGTGCCAGGAGGCCCATAGGAATGAATGTGAAATTAATCTCAATTTGCGATTCGCAATTTGCTAATCTCAAATTGAGTTTAATTTCAAGGGTGCAGGGGTGTCTCAAGAACACCCTGCTGCACCCCTGAAAATGACATGTGTGCGCATATGGCGCACATACATGCCCTGAGGGCATGTATGAGCGTCACATGGCACCTTTGGATTTTTGAAAAAATGCTTTTTTAAAAGAATTCGCAACTTTGGTGGTAATTTGAGATTCCTTAAGGGCATTTTTGATTTTTTTTTTCCTTGATAGATTGCATTTAAGGAATCGCAAAATTTGCGATTCCTTAGATGCAATTGCAAAATAAGGAATGGCAAATTTTACAATTCCTTATTTTGCACCCAAATTGTGTGATACATACCATTTTGCGAAAATGGGTTCGCAAACGCCGGCGTTTGCGAACCCATCTGGCCTTGATACATATGGCCCTTACTGCCTAATTTATGGAAGTTAGACAGGGGCAACTTGAAAACCATCCCTAAAGTATCCCAGCCCTGCTCCAGTGAACAACATTAATGCTACATGAGCTCTATAGTAAATATTAGCTTGAAAGGACCCAAAGGATCAGGTTTGCCCTTTGTTTATGAATCACACTAAAAGGTGAAAGTCTACTTTAAAATTGTGTTTCCATTACCATGCAATACATAGGAGGCAGCTGCTCTCACTTTCTGAGTTAGGGCATGAAGTGCCACCAGCAATAATGCATTTTTGTGAGGCCTATACAGACTTCATACCTATCTACAAGCAAACATATTTCGGAATTGACTGGCATATTATACAACAGCCAGACAATAATGGCACATAAATTAGTATATGAATAGATTGCTTTAGGAAGCCTGGCACAAAGAAAAGGGGAAAGAGAGTTATAAAAAATCCGAAATCGAAGTGAAAGGGAGAGAGGAATAAATGATAATGAAGTAGAGGGAGAAATAAGTGTAAATGTGAAGAAAAAGAAGGTGAGGAAAAGAAGCAAGAGAAAGTGAGAGAAATTAAAGTAAGGAGAGGAACAAATGGAGGAAAGTGGAAAAAAGAGGAGGCAGGTGAAGCCAGGGAAAGACAGAAAGAAGGAGAAAAATACAAAAGAGAATAGCAGTGGAAAAGGTAGGTGAATGAGAGAGAAATGAAGGAATAGAGGAGAAAGGTGGGCAGAGCATGAAAGAGGAAAGAAGAAAGAAGCGATCTGAAGAAAAAATTAAAAGAAGAAATAAGAGGACTAGAGAAACAAGCCAAATTGAGAGAATGAGAGAAAAAAGACACATGAGAAGGCAGAATAACAAACAAAGAATGAGATTTAAAAAAAAAACAAGCTAAATAAAGGAGAAAAAAATAAAGACGAAAAGGGAGTAAAAGAACGAAACAGAGGAAGAAATTAAAGGAAAGGAAGGAAGAAAAAAGAGGTAGAAAAAGAAGAATGAAACCAGGAAACAGCAAGTCCGAAAGAAAAAAGAGCGAAGGAAATAGAAAATTAGAGCAAGTAGAGTACAAGTAGAGAAGCAAAGAGTGGTAGAAAAAAATTGAGCAAAAAAAGACAAAGTGAAAGAAAGAAAAACAGGAAATGAGGGTAAGGGGAGAAAGAAGAAGGGAATGGGAGGAGAAGAAAAAGGAAAGTCAGAAAGAAAAGAAGGAGAGAAAACGGAGAGGAATAAAAGAAAGGGAAAAAGGAAAGCAAAAACTAATTGTAAGACAGGAAGAAAAACGAAAGGAGATAAAGAAGAGAAGTTGAGTATTAAATAAAGAAGAGAAGTTGAGTATTACAGAATTGGGGAGAAACAAGAACAAAGAAATGAAAATGGGAGATTGAAAGGAAGAAAAAGAAACAAGAAACAACTAACAAAACATAGAAAGCTGTACAGAAGTAAACGTGATAAAACAAAGTAGTAACAGAAAGAAACAAGTTTGCGAAGAAAGTGAAAGAAAAGAAACAGAAACAATGCAAAGAAAGAAGCTACATGGTCCTACAGTTTCAGCCTCCCAGGCCACACCGAAAGTGATGCACTGTGTTTTAACGTGCTGCCTTAGCATTTGGAGAGCTGCATATTGTCAATCCAGCCGACATTTAATTATCATGCACAAGCTATTGAGAAGTAGTTAGAGAGCTACTGGTAGTTTGCGATTAACCTATTGGAGACCCCGAACGAGTCTAACTTTAATATTCCTGTTTTCTGAAGCCTTGAAAGCCCCAGGCCTTCACGTTGCAAAGAGGCGAAAGAAGTGTTGGCCTATTCCCTCCATAATGTCTCCTAAAAGCACATACTGGGGCTGAATCACAAAAATAAGCTTGCACTTTTGTGTAAGTTTACGATGTTTTGTTGTTCACAAATATATTTGACAAGTAGTATCTTTATGATTGCGAAGTCTCCACACTCGTAGTGGAGACTTTGCACTTA
The DNA here is from genome assembly GCF_964261635.1 of Lissotriton helveticus. Lineage (NCBI taxonomy): Eukaryota > Metazoa > Chordata > Amphibia > Caudata > Salamandridae > Lissotriton > Lissotriton helveticus. The sequence continues at coordinate 128,217,252 of NC_136072.1, forward strand.
AAAATATAGGACAATCCTTACTTTTTATGTGAAGAGTCTACACCACAAGTGCAGAGACTCTGAGAGTCCTAAAGACAGTACTCGTAACATTCCTCTGTGAATAGCAAAACAATTTCAACTTACAAAAAGGTGTCAATTTACTTTTTTGTATCAGGTCCACCATTATCAATTGACTGGAGAATGAGGAAATATGGTGATAATTCAGCAAATGTTACTGTACATTATGAATGGATCTTACTTGCATAACTGCGCTGATGCAATCCATCTCTGTGCATACTAACAAAATTATTATGCTTTATTTTTCTGGTGACATTCATGCCAATCTACTGACTCATTTACTGTGGGATGGTACACCATTTGTACAATAGTATACAATAGTATATGAACTGTAATGACACACAAGATAAATAATACAAGCCGCAACAGAGAACTATAATGAATAATAAACCTGATTGCAAATGATCAACACATTACACAGGTTCTTAGAGAAAGTTAAGAATTAATATAAAGAAAAGGCACATTTTGAGTTTAGGAGAAAACAGAAACAGTGAGAAAATAAAACAATAGAAGAAAAATGAACACGTGATACCAAATAGTGGCAAAATATATTGTATCATAATATAAATAATATGTTACAATTGATATTAAAAAAGATATATTTGAATTGGAAAAGTAAAGCTATTTAATGTTGATATAGTCTTCGACAATAAACAACTAAAGGAAACAGAAAATCCCTGTGTCGTGTATATATATATATATATATATAATATTATATATATATTCACTGAGAAAAACAAAGGTTACCGGGACGTTTTAGTTAGGGTGATATTTCACTCGTACAAAACCACAGAAATTCAGCAGTTATAGTTAGCTGAGCTAACAATAATGTGTGCCCCCGCAATGCACTGCTTATCACCTCACATACTGCATCTCAAATTACTTCAATGATTACATCACTGATTACATCATCCAGTGACTGTTAGTGTTTTAAAATGTTTATGAGTGTTAAATATATATACCAGGGTGCATTGATGAATCTGTGGGTGTATGAGTGCCTGTATCGATGATTCAGTAGGTATGTGACTGACTGTATTAGGTGTCTCAGTGAATGTATGGGTCACTGAATATGATGTCTGAATATCTGTATCAGTCTGCCAGTTGGGTTCGAAGTGGATGTATAGGTTGGTGAGTGGGTACATGGTTGGGTGTATGGGTTACTGATCAGTTGTCTGAGTACCTGTATGGGTGTATGAGTGTCTGTGTGGGTGGGTGAGAGGGTTTGTGACTGCCTGTATGGATGAGTGATTGCATGAGCCAGTGGGTGTATGGGTTAGTGAGTGTAGGAGAAGGGTTGCACAAGTGACTGAGTAGGTCTATGGATGTGTCCGTGAGTGAATGGATGTGTCAGTGGTATATGGGTGAGTAAGTGGATATGTGAAAGGCAGTATAGGTGAGTGATGGAGTATATCAGTGACTGTATGTGCGAGTGAGGAATTGTGATAGTGGCTGTATGGGTTAGTGAGTACGTGTGTGAAGGTCTGTATGGGTGAGGGATTATATGTTAGTATCTGTCTGAATAAGTGAGTGGGTGTGTGTATAACTATAGAGGTCAGTAAATAGCTATCTGACTGACTCTATAGGTGAGTGGTAGGTGTGTAAGTAGCTCTAAGAGTGACTGACAGTCTGTGAGTGGCTGTATGGATGTATGAGTGGATATATCAGTGGCTGTATTAGTGAGTGAGTTGGTGTACAAGTGGCTGTGTGGGTGACTGAGTTGATGTGTGTATAGACCTATGAATCAGTGAGAGGGAATGCAAGTACTGATATATATATATATTTTTAAACTTTATTTTTATTGCAGAATTAGACAATGTACATCTATCTGTTCTGGGTAACCCGCTAGCAAAAATAGATAAATGCTTTGCTTTCAGTATAACGTATACATATCACAGCCATTCAGCCCACATCCCGGAGGCTGGGCGGCGTTAGTAATTCAATGACATAATTGGTGTTTCTTGCGGGGGACCTTAATCTCTGCCACTTGGATCATCTAGTATCTGCTTTACTGTAATTCCATGTCCTTCATCCCTTCCAGGCAACTAAACCTATGATCCAGGTGGTATGTATTTTCAGGTTCTGTCAGTGTAGTGCCCAGTCCCAGCGTCAAACCCCTATTCCTCTTCTGTTAACCTCATTGTAGTGCCCGGTCTTCCTAGCCGCTCCTCATAAGGCGTCGCCAGATTAAGTCCTTCAACGTAAGAACCACCCATTGACTTCTAAAATGTCCATCCCTTCTGCAATAACAGTAGATGTCTTCAATATCCCCATGAAACCCACCCCTCTAAACTGCAGTTAGTGTGGGCCTTCTCTCAGTCACTTAGCACCTAAAAAGGAGGAAACCTGTGGGATCGCAATTATCTTCTTGTATTTTACATGGAACAACTCACATAACTCACTTGGTTTAGTCTCCCGCTGGGGATAGGTTGTCACTTAACACTCTCACTAGTTCTGCCCATGCGCGCGCTGCTTCTAGATTCCTCTCATTAGCCGTACGGGCTGCCTGGCGCAATCTGATCATTCTCTCACTATGGGCCCACCTATGGAGTTCGTTCGCCCACCGTTTACTAGAGGGACCTTCCTTCGACTTCCAATGCCAGGTTATTTCCCTCTGGGCCAGGATGAGGCCCAAGTCAATGAACTTACTAGTGATCTTAGTCGTTTTAGTGTGGTGAAACCAAAGCAACAAACAAGTCGCCATAGTATATTCCACTTGCCGCTTCGTGACTTCATTGAGAAGCGACCCTACCTCGGACCAATAGGACCCCAGTTTCGACCAATCCCACATCATGTGGTCTAGTTCCACATCAGGCGCTAAGCATCTAGGGCACGCTGCGTCCTGCACCTGGAAATATTTCCGGATCTTCCCCGGAGTGAGGCAAGCTCTATGTATTATAAAAAGGTGTACCTGTTGAAACCGTGCATTCCTACACCCTTTCCAGGTCCTCATCATGATATGACCCCAAGCTGTGTCCGGAATGGGCTTCCCTACACTCGCTTCCCATTTCTGTTTGAGAGTCGTCAGGGGCTCCAGACCTTCACACAGCATTCGAGAATGTAGGCAGGTAACGGCCTTGACCGTTCCCGCCGCCATTACCACATATTGGCAAGCCATCGTGGTTTGCGGTTCTGACTGCCCCGTCTTCCAATGTTTCCGCATTGCTGTAGTAACAGCCTGTCAGCATCCACCCTCTTCGCTCTAAAGGCCTTACTAAACGATTTCTTTGGCGAAGAAGTCCGTGCTGGAAATCTTCGTTGCGGCAGCTGCTGTCAGAAGTGCAGCGTTCCGCCATCAAGGGAAGGCAGTAGAGGTTCCATTCCCCAGCGTAGGTCAGCAGTCTAGTTGACCTCGGGGTTTGGAGAGTGTTTAATCAACGCGCATGCGCGTAGGTCGCGCTGCGCACTTCACCCGGCAGAATCCATGAAATGAGAGCTTTTCCTCACGCTCTCTGTCACAGAAAACTAAAGGCTCGGCGAAATTAGGCTAGCAGCATCAGAACTTCAGTAAAATGGAAAGTATACATAAGACGCTTTCCTTGTTGTGTTAAAGGTGAATATTAATGACAACTTTTTCCTCAGAAATCATTCGGGGAGAAGAGTTCAGCGTACAGTTCGGCGTCATCGGTTCAGGAGAAAAGGAGCAGGTATTCCAGGGGAGTCTTCAGTCAAGAGAAGACCTCAACTTCCTCAAGTAAGCGTGTAAAATTATTTTCTTGGAAAAAAGTCTCTGGCAATGACTTAGGGGTTTTCAGCTCGCAAGACACGGCGAGTTTTGGAGAGCCTTTCTGAGCCTCGAGCCGGATAGAGACTATACTTGTTCTGTAAGGATTTTCCAGTGTTAAAAGACTGTTATAGAATTCTCAGAGTTCAGAAGCTTATTCGTCAGAGTAAAGAAAGTTCAGAAGGCTTTGGGAGAGTTTTTCAAGTGAACCAGGAAAAGATTAAATCGTTGTGAAAAGACTTAAGACCTAAAACTCCTGATAAACTGTTACCTAGAGGAGAACTCCATTGGTGTCTCTAAAGCAGAATATGAGAATAACGCTTCAGGAGTTCTTACAGTGAATCAGATTGCAATCCACAACAGACAAAACATATACAAGAGTAGCTAGCTTCATTTCACGCACTGGTAAGACAAGAGAAAATTAAGAGAAAGTTAGTAAGAGTTAATAAGGTTGTAATGTAGGGAGGTTAATTATTGCTTTTCCCTTTCAGAGAGTCTCCTGATCCATCGAAGGCGAAATCAGTGTTGAAGCAAGTCTCTCTTTTTTTGTCTTCCACTTCCCCTTTCCCCCGGAGTTAACTCTAAAGGCTGCATTAGTTAAGGTAGTCTTTGGTTTTGGCTGAGGGGGATTTGGGGTAAGAGTTTCTGTTCCTGAGGGGGCCGCATCAGTGTATCCAGATCTGACATAACCATGTGCATAAGGAAACCTCCGTCAGGAAGGCCAAATTGGTCTTGCAGCGCCCGGAATGGCAACAACTCGCCATCGGCATATAAGTCGCCCACCATTTGTAACCCCAGCTCCTCCCATTCCAGTAGCCGGGACCAGTCCCCCCGTGTGGCAGTGCTGTCAGCATGCCAAGAGGGATTTCGGGTGCATATGGGTGTGCCACTCTTGCCCTCTTTTGACTTTTATTCCCGCATAACCTCAGGGTCTTCTCTTCCAGGGTTAAATCCCAGACTACCAGGTGCTGCTGCATAACTATATAGGAGAGGACATGCCTCTGTATCCCCAATCCACGAGCTTGTTCCGGATCCCCAAATTCCTGTGCTACATTCTGTGTAAGGATCTGCAGCTGCGCCGCCAGATAATAAAGTTCGAAGTTAGGAACCGCTACTCCCCCCTCCGATTTCGGCCTCAACAACGTATCCAGTGCCACCCGTCTCCGTCCCGTCCCCCATAAAAAATCAATGGTAAGCGTCCGTAGTTCCCGAAAATACCGAGGTGGCACCCACAGCGGGAGTGTACGGAAGTAATAAAGCAGACGTGGCATGGCCACCATCTTGAGCAGTGCAACTCTCCCTAGTACAGTGAGGGGCAGGGTTGCCCAAAACGCCATATTGCCCCTCAGTGCCCTTATGCAGCGCCCTACATTCCCTTCCAGCATATCTTCCGCAGTGTGGTATATCCAAACTCCCAAGTAGGTGAAGCACGAACGCTCCCACACCAAATCAGCGGCTAGTTGCGGCTGGGGCATATCCTCCCTTAAGGGGAAGACACACGTTTTAGCCCAATTCACACGGAGTCCCGATAGTTTCCCAAAGTCCGATAACATGCTCACCGCACCCTTCAGTGCGACCGTCGTGTCCGCCAGGAACAGCAGTAAATCATCCGCATACAACGATATGTAGTGCGGAAGTCCACCACTAACCAGGCCATCATACGTTATCCCCGACCTGGCGTTGACCGCTAGAGGTTCTATCACTAGTGGGAACAGCAGGGGCGAGAGCGACGAGCACCCCTGTCTCGTGCCTCTCTGCACCAGGTATTCCGGTGATACGACAGAGCCCAGACGCACCCTAGCAGCAGCAGAGAAGTACAAGACCTTCGTCCAGCATCTAAATCGCTCACCTAATCCAAATTTCCCCAGCACCTTATCTAGATACTCCCATTCGAGGCAGTCAAACGCCTTTTCTATATCCACTGATAACACAGCTGGCGTCGCCTCATCTCCGAGGTCATTACTCAATACTTCTATAAGGCGACGGATATTATGCGAGGTGTTCCTAGTCGTTATGAACCCCGCCTGATCCTCGTGAACCAAAGCAGTCATATGGGGCATTAGTCTTGTAGCTAAAATGCGACTCAGTATCTTGTAGTCCACCGCTAGCATAGATAGCGGTCTATAGGAGGTCACATCATCACCCTCCCTCCCGGGTTTCAACAAGGGGACGACCAGCGCCACCCTAATGGATTCGGGCAGGTGGCCCAGCTCCATCGCCTCATTATATACCTCCTGCAGTTGGGGCGCCAGGGGATCAAGGTACGTCATATAAAATTCTATGGGGAGACCATCCACCCCCTGAGTCTTGTTCCTGGCCATGTGTTTGATTGCTCCCCTGATTTCAGCTATAGTGATAGCTTGACCCAGGGTTTTGGCGTCCTCCTCCTCTAGCTGCGGTAGCGGAATCCCGGTCAGGTAGTTCTCAATATCTAGCGTATCCACCTCCAGGTGACTCTGGTATAGTGTTGTGTAGTATCTTAGGAAGCGCGAGATGATCTCAGACTGAGAATAGAGCATACTCCCTGATTCCGATCGGACACTCAGGACTGGGGACCCCCCTGTCTTTGGGTTCGCCATTCTTGCCAGGAGCGTGCCTACCTTATCCCCCTCAGCATGTACCTTTGCCCTATACTGCTTATAATCGTAACTACGCAACCTTTCTGTCTCAGTGGCCATGAGCTCCCTGGCTGCCAGAAGCCGGTCCTGCAACTCTCTCTGTTCCGGTCTCTGTTTCTCAACCTCCTGCAGCGCCTCCTCTGCTTTCTTGATATCATTTAACACCACTGTCCTTTCTCCCACATGTTTACTGATACATAACCCCCTCATCACCACTTTAAATGCATTCCATTCCATTCCTCTAGCAGAGGCCGAGTTCTTATTTACAGCAAAATACTGTTCAATACCCTGGGGCTGGGTCCTCTAGAGGGTCTGGGCGTAATCGCCAGGTGGGAACCTCCGCCCTCACGCGCTGCCATTTAAAGGATACCAACTGTGGGTTATGATCCGAGATCGTCCTCGCCAAGCACTCTGAGTGTGTCGCCAAGGGTGCCAGTGTTTGGGTGCATAAGATAGTGTCAATTCTAACGTGCAGTTCGTGAAGAGCAGAAAAGAAGGAATAATCCTCAGGATGCTGCACTCTCCATATGTCAGTCAGCCCCCATCCGCTCTGCCACTCTGCTCTCTTCTTCGCTATCTTGCGTACCTGGGAGTCCCTCAACGGGGGGTGCGACCTATCTAGTGCTACATCTGTAAGTGAATTAAAGTCTCCACCCATAATCACTTGGCCTGATAGAGATGTGCCAGTTTCCCGGAAATGACGTCAAAAAATCGGGGTTGGTCTGTGTTCGGTGCGTATATGCTACATAATACCACCTCTCTGTCATACAATCTCCCCGTTACCGCTACATACCTACCCTAAGGTTCTATCACAGTATGGGCGGCCTTGAACGGAATCCCCGCCCGCACCCATACTAACACCCCTCTGGCGAACGCAGAGTAAGAAGTGCCAAACACTTGACCTCTCCATCTCCTCTGTAACGCAACACATTCTTGTTTAGTGAGATGGGTCTCCTAAAGCAACGCTATCTGGACTCCCCTCCTTATCAAATATGCATGTACCTTGTGACGCCTCGACATAGTATGTAATCCACGTACGTTCCAAGTAATACATTTCAACTCAGGTAATGGTCCCATTACAGCTCCCCCGTCTACTTCCTCCCTCATGATTCGTATGCCCACACAGCGCAGCGAAAACCCCAAACACAAAACACCCCGAAAAACTTCCATGACCCTCCCCCCCCAGAACAGGTCCCAATAACTCATTATCAGTCCCCATCCAAACTACCCTAACAAATCACACAGTACTATCCTGCAGTAGTCACTACAGGTCGCCTTACGGGCAATGGGGTAGTGGTCCGACCCCGACAGGTGGCAGCTCCCGCGCCAGCCCCCAGCCCTCAACATCCCGCAATAATAAGGCACAGTCATAAAGTTCACAATTGTTACCAGGCCTTCCAATATCACCACGCTCAGTTCTTTAGCCATGAGACTGAGACAGAGAGAAGCAACCTACAAATCATCAGCCGATCTGGGCGTCACCTCCGGGCCTTTGGTACTATCATCTTCCGACACCTCGGTGCCAGAGCGTCTCCTGTCTTCTTCGGATTCCGTCCCCTTGGCCGAGTCCTCTTGCTGCGAACCAGTTATCGCCGCTGTAGCCGCCAAAGCTCCTTGTTTATCCGCCGCTATCTGTGCACGTTGCAACTCCTTTTGTAGTCTGTTTTTCTTGCGGAGGCACTGTGATTGGCGCATCCGCGGCGGCTTGGGCATTTCACCTTCACCCTTGGCCCTACGATCTGTGCCTGCCCTGTACCTTTCTAGCCAAGACCAAGCGTCCTCAGGCGTCAGGAAAAACAGCGTTGACCCATCCAGTATCACCCTCAGTTTGGCTGGGAATACCAGCGAATATTGTATGCCTTCATCCCTAAGCTCTTTCTTAACAGACAAATACGAGGCTCTACACCTTTGTATCTCTTGGGTATAATCCGGGAAGATCGTCACAGCGCTATTGTCTACCTGGAAAGGACCTGCTGAGCGTGCATTTTGGATCAGTAGATCCCTGTCTTTATAGTGTAGGACTCTGGCCACCACGGGGCGGGGAGGACGGCCCGGTGCGGGCGGCTTGGCTGGAACCCTATGTGCTCTTTCGAGTGTAAAGAAAGGAGAGAGGCCCATTGGGGCGACGGTAGTCTTGAACCAGTTCTCCATATAAGAAACCATGTCTGTCCCCTCAATATTTTCGGGCAGGCCTACAACCCGGACGGTGTTGCGCCGATTACGACTTTCAGCATCCTCAGCCTTTTTTTCCAGTGTCTCGAGCCTCCTCAATGCATCTTCCAATTTACGTTCTACCGTGACCACCGCTGGTTTGAGGTCCTGAAGGATCAATTCAGAGTCCTTGACCCTATCCACTAATTTCTAGTGATGCGCTCTCAAAAGCCCCAGCCCCGTTGCAACTTGAGTTATGTCCTGATGGAGGGACTCCTTTGTTGCCGTTATGGCGTCTAGGATTTGATCAAGACGTTTGTTCAGTCTCTGTTCCGTGGATGTTGCCTCAGCGTCCTCTCCGTCTCTGTGGGCCCCCGCGGGGTCCATGCCGTCCTCCTTCCTGCTCTTGGGCGTCATGCCTTGTAAACACGTGGCCCTCCTCCTCGCCAACCGACTCCGTCCAGCGCAACACAGCCTTCGCCAACTACCTTTGGATTTCAGAACAGGGTCTGGACCTGCGCAATCCACTGGAGATCCACAATACTCAAGGTATCAGTCTGTAGCCTCCACTCCTCTCATTGTTCATCTAAGCGGCGTACTCCACCACCTTTCCTCCTAGCATACTCTGGAGCCCCCAGCCACGCAGATCCCAGCACGCCGTTGTGGTTTCCCGGTCCCAGTGAATCTCTCCCGGTTATCGTTCTCTTCAACCTCCACTCTGCTCCCTGGTCAGCCCCTCCTGCCCTCCAGGGAAGGACCCCATATCTCCGCGCCAGCCCACACTGAGTCTCAGTGATCGGGGCCACCACCTCACCCCCGGTGTATCAGCGAGATGAACCCAAGCTGGTCACTGGTCGCTCCTATCTGCACTCCGGTGCCCCTGCTGGCCATATATAGTGAAGGCTGCTCCCCATAGCTCGCCGCCGCCGCTCCCAGGCGTCTCCGTGGTCGCTCCTCGCCCTCAGCACCCTAGTCAGCCCTCCACGGCCCCCGGCTGCCCAGCGCCACGAGCCTGCTCCCGCCCCCACCTCGCTGCACCAAGATCAGGCCCGCAACACCGCACTCTCCGGCGGCCCCAGGAAAGGGCCCTCATCCACCACAGCTCCAGTCGTCCTGCGCTGGAGCTCTCTGGTACTCGCTCTGCGGTCCGGTTCACTCCCGGCCCCCAAGCGTCCATCTCAGGGCCTCCGTGGGCACACTGCACCACCGGAGCTCTCACGGTGCTACAAGGTCGCTTCCAGCCGCATATCCGCCCCAGCTCCTCCGCTGTTATTGGACAGCACCGCGGACCAGTCAGTGCCCCGCTCCTGGGCCGCTCCGATCTCTTCGGCGCTATCGGGCTGGGGACATTAAACCGAGGCCATCACCAGCGCGGGCGCCATTTTAAGCCCACCAGCTTCTCGTCATCCCCTCGTCCGGGGCGATTTGTGACCTGCCACAACCCACAGCAACCTTCAATTTTCGTGCGTAGCGGCGGTCCGCCTGCGGCGCCCCCTCTACAGTCCTTCCGCAGGAGCGAACCCTAGCACACAGACAAGAAGGAGCCACGGACTAGCTCCTCCGGGCGAGTCCGGCCGCCATCTTAATGCCGCTCCTCCTACTTCACCCACAGAGACAAAACCTCAATGCAGGGGCGCCTGGAGATACCAGACGTCACCCCGGTGGGCAGGAAGGCCTCCGATCACATTCCGACGTCCGTTTCTGCCAATCTCACAGTTACCCAGGCAGTTTTTCAGGATAATCAGCGGAATCAGGGCCGGAGCTTGCTGCTCATGCTGCCTCCGCCATCGGCGTCCAAACCACGCGCACTGCTGCTTGGGGGAAGAAGTCCACTTTAGTCCTGAGGCCCTCACGTGACAAGGGGACCTCATTCCCCACTAGCAGTGCACCAAGAGGCGCGTTTGCAGGGTGATGGAAAAAGGGGTGTGACCTCCGACCACCTCTCACAAAACCGCTGTGTGGAGTTTACTGGAGGTAACAGGAGGTCTTTTTGGCCCTCAAGGGCCCTCAACAATCATGGGGACTTCATCCCCCGTTCTTGAGCAGCGCACAGCTGTGAGAGTGATATAGAGTTTTGTATTTTTATTTTTGCAAACAGAAAATTCTTTTGCTGCAGTGTCTTAGTTTTGTTTATTTGCCATGGAGGACCAGGGTCTCTCTTTTACGAGGGAAGAAGTAGATGCCATTCTAGGGGATGACTCTCTATTCTCTGACCCATTACTGGCACACGCCATTTCACAAACAGGGGACTGGGAAAAGTTGGGTGAATTGAAACGTAGCAGGATTAGGGCCATACTGCATGGAACCATGATATTCCTTGTTTCATTACAATCCCACACCTGGGTTCCTAATAAAAACTGATGAATTTTGATTTGTATCAGGCTTGGCCTTTTTGATATTCTGATAGTTTACTAACTGGCTGGGACCTTTTTCGATATGCCCTCGTTCTGCACCGGGACTCGAACCCCTTCCCGTTCATTCGTCTTCCCGAGTCATTTCCCCTTTATCGCGGCGCGTCACCGAACATGTGATCCGCCCACGTGTGCCACCAAAACCTATCACTGAGCGTGTGCTTTTAAGTCACTCCCTCCGCCCCTCACGGCATTCCCGGAAGACAGTAGCCGAGTGAGTAGGTACTATGCGGGGAGCCGCGGAGGTGAAAGTAAGTCTCTTCTTTTGTTAACTATGACCATCGCCTACTCTAAGTTCCCGGAGGGCCCAGCCCCGGTTTAACTTCGTGCGGCGTTGGTCTTTTGACAGATTCCCACCGCGTGAAGATGCCCCGCGCTCTCTTTCCCGACGGGGCATGATTTTGCCTCCAATGAGGTTGGTCTATTCCTCTTTTCCCTTTCCTAGGAGGGGGGTGACCTGGTTTACTCATGGTTATCGATTCTCACTACTTGTGATTTTCACTAATATACTTACCATCCTAAACACTGCAATTATTATATTTTTTTCTCTCCCACAGACAGCCCAGAGGGACGTCTGGAGTACCGACGGACAGAGCGGGGCTCCGTCATACCTGCGCTAATGCCGGGTGAGGTGGGGCGACATTCTCCAGAACATTGGGAGAATTAAAGGTGATAATCACTATTTCACTTCCCCTTTATGTTTACTCACGTAATTAAGCAGTAGCAAAGAAGGTCCTGATGAAGCAGTAGGTGACCTATGGGGCCAAGGTAAAACTGCAGAAACATGTCGACCATGACCATTACGATTGTCAGGGTAGTTATTTGTTGACACTACCTCTTTCACTGTTTTTAATATTGGGAATGGAAGGTCTCCATTAGACTTTTTTCCTTCCCTTACCCCATTTTATGAACACCACCTCTTTTTTGATATAGTTTGTTTTTTCACTATTGAGCACTGCTTGTTAGATACCTCCTGATACCTACTAAATATCTAGATACATTAGGATACAGAAGATGGCAAGGGCATTATTATGCCAAATTGTACACTGGGTCACTCCCTGTGTGCTATCTGTCATACTCCCAAATGATGCAGGGCGGTACAGGTAGGAATTCTGATGGGAACACTTCAAGTACATCGAGAGTGCCCAGTGAATGATTTCGTTACTAGTTCACACACACTAATCATCCCTCCTTAGAGGTCTTGACCGAATGCTACCATTGAGTTGTTTTTTCAATATTTTTTTCTGACCACATCGTTTTATAATAATTGAAACGAACGATACACTGCTCGACATGATTTATCCAACCGAGCTAGTGATTGATACCCGTTACATTATTTGGACGGGAAGTCATGTGCACCCAGGTGCAATTAACCTCATGATCCGGGGCAACACCCCATGTTTGGCGTGATACTAATTAGTTTCGACGCCATAACCTGTATTTTACAGTGATCAGAACTGCATCTGATAGAAGAAATTATTGGCTAATTTCTCTCCATGTGTGTCTGTTTGTCTGTCTCTTTTTCCTATATAGGTTTTGTATGTTTCACTACTGAATTTGTAGTGACCAAATCAAGATATTTTCTTGATTTCTATCACTGTAAATATTTTTCACACTACGAGCCTCCTGGGAGGGTGCGCCTTAGCGCGCGCACACCACCGGAGGACTTTGGTTAAGGTCCTGACGAATGCTGAGCAAAAAGCAACTGACAGCAGAAACATGTTGACCATTGTTTGATATTGATTAGGATCCCGGTTCCTTAATCCAGAACCTGTGGAGTCGCCCACCTTGTTTTTATTCAATGCAGGTTGGCCAGTATTAAAGACTTTTGTAATGGCACAACCTTGCATTTTTTAATACACTTACACTTTCACTACTAGTCACCTCCTAATTTCGGCACTGTTGCACTCACCACATCCTGCTCCGCTGTAACCAGGCGTCGTAGCACGCTGGGGGGACATTCGGTCACTCCAGCGGGGACCCAATGATGAAGCATGTCACCAACTAGTGGTGAGTGAGGGTCCTTCTAATAAATAAGGTTTTTTTCCCTCGTTTTGAGCACAGGGTGACCCTCAGGCCCTTTGGTTCCTTCCTCCAAGTAGGAGCCACCGGGCGTACACAGCGAGACAGCTTATTTTCTCCTGCTGGGTGCTAGCATGTATGTGTGAGTATTGATCACATCTGCGACACCGAGCAGAAATTGTCACACTTATTTTTTATATGATTTAAATCCCAGTCACTCCTTTGTTGTTAGTATATGACTTCATCCTTCAACCAGGAGCATGCCCAGAGGTGCATTTCAAGAGCAATGGAGAAAGGGGACTGGCATGTTTTTATTTTTTAGATGGGGAGGGGCTGCATGGTCCTGTGGACCCAATCCCCCAGGGCCTGATCCTTTAAATAAATATAATAATTTAAGCACAAGGGGGGCCGCACGGCCCACCTGGGCAAGTTTTGGCCCTAAGAACCCCATTTCACTGGGCCATGCCTCCATCATTATTTTTGTAATGAGGAGAGGGCAGCACGGCCCCCCTACCTGGGTCAATATTGCCCTGGGGACACCATCCTCCAGGGCATGGCCAGGTCATTGAGGACCGCGGGGGCCTCAAGGCCCCATGGTCCCTGCCGGCTGCCCACCTACTGCAGGAGCCGGGGGTGGGCACCCTGGGACATTAATGGAGTCGTGCCTGGGGATGGGGTTGGCAGTCCCCAGGGACATGCAAGGCTCCTGGAGTGGGGCTGCATGCCTCCCCTACCATCCTGCAGATAGCTCCGGGTAGGTGGTAGTCCCAGGGGCAGTAGGAGGTGCAGAGTGAGTCCCCGTGTTTGTAATTAAAAGTGCCCCAGGAGGTAGTGGTCCCTGGGGCAGCAGGGGAGGCCATAGGGCCTCCCCTGTATTAAAAAAAAATATACAGTGTGCCCCGGGGAGGTAGTGGTACCCGGGGCAGCGGGGGGCGAAGCAGGCCCTGCTTTTGGAATTAGAAGTGCCCCGGAGGGTGGCAGTCCCCGGGGCTATGGGGGGGGCCAAACAGTCCCCCCACATTTTCATTGTTACAGGCCAGAGGAGGTGGCAGGGCCCCCCTCCTTAAGGCCTCCTGGATTTGGTCCACACACCCGGGGGCTTTAAAAAAAAGATGGACGGGATTTTTTTCAAAACAAATTTTCTGTGGATTCAAAACTACACATCAACTCCGTGGCAAAAAAAAATAAAATTTAGGTGGCAGGTTTCTGTGGGACCTCCCCACCATATCTGGGTGGTCAAAGTATTCTACCCTGACCCCTTTTCTTTATTTTATAATTGTTTCCTGGGACTGAGTCCCAAGATGGCTGCCCTCACTTCCTGGTTGAAGTTTTGGCAGCCAATCAGAGCTGCACATTTTACACCAAATAGGCAAAAGGCACTTCTTTGAACCAAAATCTACCTCCCTGCTAAATTTGGTCCATTCAGCGGTTTGTTGGTGCGGCTAAGGGTTCCAATGGGGATTAACATTACAAACACAACCTTATTTTGCCCCCCAGATTCTCAGTTCCCAGTGCACAGATCACCCCCAAACTTTCCCAATCAATATTACCCACTGTGACACTTTTTTGGCAAAATGTCATGCAGATTGGTCAAACGACCCCAAAGTTATAGCCAAGTCAAAAAATGCTTTTCCTATGGAAACTACGTCCTAACTATAACTACCTACTGGAGACTGCCAGTAGGATAGATATATATATAGATATATATATCGACAAGATAGAATTACGGTCTGCAGCACCATAACCCTTCCATTGAATCAGGTAATGGAGCCTGCCCCTAACTCGTCTTGAGACTAGAATAGCTCCACCCTCATACTCAATTTTGCCCTACACGTCCACAGGAGCAGGTTGAATGGGTAACACAGTGCCCTGAGCAACAGGTTTCAGCAATGACACATGAAATACCGGATGTATTTTCAGGTTTACAGGAAGTTCCAACTTCATCGTAAGAGGATTCATGAGTTTTATGATCTTGTAGGGCCATATGTAACGAGGCTTAAACTTCCAAGCCCCTTTTATCTTAAAGTGGCATGTGGACAACCTCGCCATATCCCCAACAGCATATTCAGGCTTGGACGGAGATGAAGATGTGCATTTCTCTTGTAGTCTTGTTAACTTTCTCTAAATTGAGAGTAACAGCCTTTTGTATTTTCTGTATTTTTGTGACAAATTCATGGACAGCAGGGGCTGGAGTACAGGTGGTGGGAAGAGAGAGAAAAAAATCGAGGATGAAAATCAAAGGAACAGAAGAAAGGGGATTTGCCAGTAGAAGAGTGTATACTATTGTTAAGAGAACTCAGCTGCCCACAAGTACTTGTCCCAATCAGAGGTGGATTGACATCATAAATATTGCTCCAAGCATTGATTTACCCTTTCTGTCTGACCATCGTTCTGTGGTTGATGATCAGAGGATAAACGCACATCAATGTGTGACAACTTGCCTAACCACGTCCAGAAATTAGACACGAACTGAGGGCCACGGTCAGAAACCATCACAGAAGAAAGACCATGTATTCTCACTATGTGCTGCACAAATAACCAAGCCAACTTCTGGGAAGTGGGAAGTGGCAAGAGATTTCAAGGCTACAAAGTGAGATAGTTTTATCAGCATGTCTGCCATCACCCACACTACAGTGTTTATCAGGGTGGTTTTGGGTAGTTCCACTATAACATCCATGAAAATGGAGTGTCAAGGACTGGGAAGAGTCGGTAGGGGGACCAACAGTCCTTCGTGAACCTGGTGTGAACTTTTGCTTTGTGCACCAATGTAACATTTCTTGATGTAAGCCTTCGTGTCTGCGGCTAAAGAAGGCCAGCAAAAATAACATCTGACAAGATCCATGGTCTTCGCGTAACCTGGATGACCGGTGAGTACGTGATCATGACTCCATTCTAAGGCTTGACGTTGAAATTCAATTGTGGGAACCACCAACCCTCCCTTAATGTACAGAAGATTTTCTACTCTGGACGCTAAGGACTTCTTCTCCCATCTCCTGACCTCATCAGTGTCCTGAGCTAATGCAACTTTCTGTAAGTACTCCTCTGAACTGATGACCCCAAGAAAACATTCAGAGGCTACAATAGGAGGATCCACCTCTTGCTCTTCGACCTCGTACCCAAATCTGGATAAGGCACTCGCCTTCCCATGTATTTTCCCAGGGTGGTACTGTATCACGAAATCGAACTCAATAAAAAACAAAGTCCATCACAATTGCCTCATGGTCAGGGCTCTAGCTGATTTAAAAAATAGTAAATTTCTGTGATCCGTGAGAATAGAGACCTGATTTAAATCCCCTAATAGATACTGGCTCCATTCCTCAAAGGCTCTATTGATGGCCAGTAATTCTTTGTCTCCCACTGAGTAATTCAGTTTTGTGGAACTTAGGGGGCATATTATAAAGACAGGCGATAAAATTATTGCTGTTTTAGCGGCATAAAACTGCCGCTAAAACCGCGATAATGGGCTTGATAATATGCTGTATGGAATTCCAATTGAAGCCCATGTTAGATGTCCTTCACATTTAACATGGGCTTCAATTGGAATTCCATAGAGCATATTATCAAGCCCATTATTGCCATTTTACCTGCAGTTTTCTGCCGCTAAACAGCGATAATTTTATCGCCTGTCTTGATAATATGCCCCTTAGTTTGTGCGAAAAGAAAGCCACCGGATACAGTCACCCCGTGGTGGCATCCCGCTGGTACAGAACACCCCTATGGCCATGTGTGATATATCTGTTTCTACAGTAAAGGGGTGAGAAGGGGTTGGGTGTCTTAATATGGGGCCTTAGTAAAGGCCTGTTTCAATTTCTCAAAGGCTAACTCGGCTTCATCGGTCCAAGAGAATATCACTCCCTTTTTGAGTAACCATGTAAGGGGGGAAGCTAAGGCAGAAAAGCCCTCAATGAATCGCCTATAAAAATTAGCAAACCCTAAGAAGCTCTGTATTTCCTTGACTGATTTAGGTAACTGCCATTGTGTAATTGCTGCTACCTTTTGAGGATCCATTCTTACCCCAGTCGGTGAGAGGATGAATCCCAAAAAGGCCACCTGAGAGACGTGGAACTCACATTTCTCCAACTTCACAAACAACTTATGTTCCTTTAGCTTCCGCAGTGGATGTATGACGGTACGACGCGGGCTATTACCACGCGTACCGTTACAACGTGTGTTTTACAACGCAAGTCGTTACCACGACTTGCACTGTGGGGTGCGGACTTAAGAATAGTTTAATTTACTATTCCAACAACAGTCCCCGTGGATAGTAGGGAAGGTGTTGGAATAGTAAATTAACTATTCCTTGTCCTTGTGCGCCTTCCAGCGCAAGTCGTGGTTACGACTTGCGTTGTAAGAGATGCGTCGTAATGGTAGCGCGGGGTAACATCCGCGTGGTAAAGGATGTTCCCCTTCCGCAGTAGCATCCTTACATGATTCTCATGCTCTGCCACAGAAGTAGAATAAACCAGAATGTCGTCTATGTATGCTATGGTGTATACATCCAGCATCTCCCTCAGGACCTCATTAATGAAGAACTGGAAGGCTGCTGGAGCATTACACAGCCCAAAAGACATCCCTAACTATTCGTACAACCCGAAGCGGTCTTCCATTCCTCTCCCTGTTGCACACGTACCAAGTGGTATGCCCTTCGTAAGTCACTCTTGGTAAAGATTTTAGCCTCCTTAACCTGGTCCAGTAAAGAGGGAATCAAAGGTAAGGGATACCTGTTCCTGATGGTATTGTCATTTAATGTCCTGTAATCAATATAACAACGAAGACTCCCTTCCCGCTTGGGTATGAAAAAAAGCAGGGAAGAGGCAGGGGACCTAGAGGGCCGAATAAATCCAATGCGTAACATCTCATCTAAGTACTTTCTCAGGTAAAAATTCTCCTTTTCAGTAAGAGCATAGATGCGACTACAAGGGATTTGAGCCCCGGGAATTAAGTCAATCCTGCAATCATAAGGATAGTGGGGGGGAAGGATTGTGGCTTTTTGTTTGTCAAAGACTTCTGCTTCTGTCTGATAGCAAGAGGGGAGTTCGGGTTCTACGGTGACACATTAATCTATCATTGCACATGGTTGAAGCTGGGTGTTTAGACAGTGATCTGTACAGAAAGCAGAATTAAAGGATAGTGTTTTCTGCCTCCAATCTATAGCAGGATTAGGTTGCGATAACCAAGGGACACCTACTATAGCAGGGAATTGTGGGGACTGAATTAGGTCAAAAGAAATGGTTTCAGTGTGGTTTTTGTTTCTGCATAACGACAAGGTATCTGTGGTGTAGGTAACAGGCCCTGATTTTATGGTACTACCATCAATTGTCTTCACTACCTCTATGGAGGTTTTCTCCTCCACAGAGATCCCCATATCTTGCGTCCATTTTATATCCATAAAATTCCCTGTTACCCCAGAATCCACCATGATTTGTAAGTCAACAGACTGATCTCCCCCAGTAGAGATGAGATTCTACATACAAATCAGAGGACGACATGGGAGTGACACTCTGAGAAATACTTTGCGAGACTATTAGCCCTGACCCACCTCAAACTCTCGTCACCTTAGGCTACAGGCTCAACAGTTTCCTGAGTCCTTTCTTCTCTTAGATTTAACTGGACAGTCTCTTAAGAAATGTCCTTGCTTCCCACAATACAAATCCAATTTCATGTCTCTATGACACTGTTGTTCCTCATTAATGATGGGGCCCTTAATGCTTCCAATCTTCATTGGTGCTACTTATGTCACAGGCCGTTCTGTCTCAGCTCGTTTTGCACTAAAAACCACAACTCGTGCCTCTGTAGTGTAGTTCCTATTATCCCAATAGGCTCTGCGCATTGGAATAATACCTTCAATAGTATAGGCCTAGACCAGACGTTAACTAGGTCTACTACTGTCGATATTAGACTTAAAGTTTTGGGTTTGCCAGCTAGCTCAGAGTTCACTAGAAACGTTCTCGAATAGGCAAGGAGGAGTTGAACCTCCCTGGATAGACAAGAAGGGATTTAGTTTCTGACAACCATAGAACATGACAACTTTGCTCTCCCCTAATCAAGAGTGTATCTCGAGAGTCGTGTGAAAACAAAAGGCAAGTTATTTTACTCAGTCAGTACGTGCATTCTTAGTCTCATCAGATTGTAGAGAAAAGGAAGAGACGGGCGTGTTCAATAAAAGATGTTATTTATTGATCAGTCTCTTTTCTCATACAAGAGAAATGGATCGATATTTTTGCAATACTTATGGTTAAGTAAAGTGCATACATTAAAAGCAGAAGTATAAAATAATACTGTAAAAACATTGATATGGTTTCTAAGCCATATGATGGTTTAAAATGAATAAAATGAATACATACACATATACATTTGACTAATCGTACTCAACTGGTGTTTCTAGCTACGCCTACCCCGTGTACCTGACCTAAGCCTAATACGTGGGCGGGAATAGAAAGTTACAGTTTAAGTTAAGTTTGTTTTTGCCAAGTGTCTGACTAAAGAATTCTCTTCGAGGGGTTATTCAGTTCTGTACCTGAAATCTAGGATGGATGAGGGATGGTATCTCTCGTCTCTGGTCTCGATATTCCAGGCTGCCTGCGAGGGCTACCCGGAAGCGCCGGAGCTGGATTTCTCGGCAGGAGAAATGGGCAGCTGCTCGTTCTCAGCGCGTCAAGAAGGCGGGGCTGCGCCAGCGGGGTCTGCTCTGCTCTGGGCTTCGGCAAGTCTGGCTGCTCCGTCCTCGTCACCACCGCGTGTGTTTGCATAGGGCAATATCGGTAATATTTATACCTTTAAGGTGCCGAGATTGACGTAAGGATGGACATAGATACGTCAATAAGGATGTCATACGACCAGGTCGTTAGCACATTCTTTTGCTGAAGTTCTCGGTGAAATCAAAACAATGGCCGCAGGGTTTTTTCCCAGGTTGTCATAGGTTTGATTTGTTTTGAGAACTCCGTATGCCTTATCAGGGGCTGGAGGAATATCGCTTGTCTAATTAGATGGCAAGCGTTATGACCTAATCAGATAACACGTTCCTGTGCCGTAGTGTGGCTTTATCAGATAACGGTTCCTGCATCATGGGGGTTTTTCTGCCTCATGGGATGGCTGCTAGTTAACTTGTTAGTTTGCTAACCAGAATAGGGTCAGGAATAGGGGGATCGATACAGAACCTATAGGAATACATCACACCCACTCCACGCTAACTATGGACATATTTACTAATCTATGCATAGTAAAACATACTATAGAGTATTGTGTTACCTTACCACCCCAAAATACATAAATGCATTTTGAAATTATCAAATATACGGAAAAAACAGCATTTACATGTATTGTATGCACTCAAGCTGTAGGAAAATGCTAAAGTAAGCACGCATTTGTATACATTATTGCTATTTTGTATATGAAAATTTACACATGAAATGGCTCTTAATACAGAAAAAAGCTCGAGACCATTCCATCACAGAATAAAATAATTATGAACATACCAGCGGGCAGCTAATGTCTATAAGCTATCTAAAATTAGAAATTTTAGTTCTCTAAGAATAGTTCTTACTTTAAGCAGAAGATAGTGTCCCGAAAAATATGCAAAAATATTTTGGGGCTGCTGAAAAAATTGCTGTCCGTGAACTGGAGGGAAAATTGTTCATGGTATTTTGCTTTTCTAGTTGAAGGCCAAATTCAGGGAACGCCGTGTACGAGCTTGCTCAAAAGGCTCTGGTGAGAACATCATATCATTTAGACTCTCGAAAAAGTTGTCAACAGCTTCCTGGGAGAGTTCCACTAACTCGGAAATCGGTGTAACCATGCATTCGTGCGCATGATTGTCTCCATTGACATTTTGATTTGGATTGCTGACAGAAGGTCGTACCTGATCGATGCTGCTTTCATCTTGAACTTCACTACCCCTTAATCGTAGTGGTGAAGCTTCCACGAATGCCGTCATCAGGATTGGGAGCCGTTGAGGGCAGCACAAAGCATGAGCCTTTGTAGGACTCAACAATGTTTCTGCATCCATTGGCGCATCCGATTGTAGCGTCAGACAGGTGTCTAACACGCATTCTTCTCCGCATAGCAGGCACCTTAATACAGGTAAAACACATCGTTGCCACATCGGTCGAAATGATAGAAACCAAGTCATGTTCAGGTCTCTAAGCCGGGGTAGTCCCAGGATTTTTGATATCCGGTCCCGGTATCCAATGGCTAGGATTGTTTCTTCCCTTGTCGCAGGTGTTTTGTCTGTGACATGGTTTGCCATAACGAAATATAAGGACTAGGAATAGGATTCCTGCAATCAGTCCTAAAATGAGGGGAAGTACGCCAAAAATCGAATGGACGAAATCTGGAAAAATACCCAGTATGGCTTTGAATGGTGTTAATGCCATCGAAAATACTGTCTTAAATACTTTTGAGACTCCACTGGTATCAGAAATATTTAAGATTTCATTCAGGATTTCTGCGAAATGTATGGGGGAATTAGTCGATAACAATGAATGTATCTCTGCAGTCGTCCTTGCGACTAGGAGATCATACGTTTCGTTTGATGACGTGAGCTTTGTCGGCGTCTGAAGAAGCACTGTTTTCATTCTGCTTAAAGTATCTATTCGAATAGAAGTAATTTTCAAGTTGGGCCATGCCCTTGCCTCCCTGTCTGGAAAGGAGCTGGGGAACAATAAGCGTCCACAGCACTTGAACTTCGCAGTCGTAGTTACGAGATAAGGAGTCCCGGGCATAAGACTACAGCATCTGCGGTCCACAATTAGAACGTAACTCCCATTATAGAGTCTTTGAAAGAATGGTTCTATCTCTGTTGCAGGTGTGCCTAGCTGGTGACATGAAAGGTTATTTGAGTTCCCTTCACAGGCTCCATGCAAACTAATTCCGTTACACAGAAGTGTACCGCTTAGTGACATTGCACAATTATTGCCACTAAGAAACACTTTCTGTCCTTTATTACTGACACATGCATGTGAATAGGGCAGGTTCCATGTTGTTTTAATGTACCCTTTTCCCAATTTCTCGTACATGCCAGCCTGTATATATTTTTGGCAGTATTGAAACCTGAAGGTTGATATTGGAATATTAATTATCCCATGTATTATCCATTCACTGACAGGTCATTCTGACATTGTCACTGGTAATCTTTCGAGTTTCTCAATGCTCAGGATTGTATAATCAGCACCCTTCTGGGCCATACTGATTTGTTTATCAGTAAGGTTAAAGATATTGAAAAGTGACGTTGTGTTGATTAAACGCCAAGGCACATAGCCTGAACGCAGATTTTGTAACGTCCAGCCAAGCTGTACAATAGAACGCAATTGGGACTGACCGTGTTGTAATAACAGTAAGTCTTGCGATATTATGTCGATTGCTGAAGACACAATGCTGTCTAGAGAAAAAATTCTGGAGGACAGAGTCATTAACCCATTGTCCACTACAGAAAGTGATTTTTCCAAATTAATACGGTCAATTTCCCGTATTCTTTCTGCTGTCTCAATTTGAGTAACCTTCCAGGCCTCATTGTATGCTGCATATACAGAGGCTGCTATGAAACGTTTCTGACGCTGTTTGCGCGGTCCCATAATGAAATCACGCAAGTCAGCACCCTCAGTAAGTAAAGTTAGGTGTTGCTTAATTTCTGCCAGTGTGGAAGTCTGTAGCCACTGAAGGCATAATTTGCCCACACTGTAGGTGGTTATTATTCCTGGGTGTTGTCTTTGGGAATATCTAGGGTCTGGCCTGGTCATTTTGAACCCCTGTGTTTTGTTCAGGAATCTGTCTTGACAGTTATTAGTATCTGTGGGCCAGATCAACCACTGTTTCCAATCAGGATGTGTTCTGTTTTGCTTTAATACATAATTTACGTCTATCTCTTCATCTGTAGAGCTATTGCTGTTCATTGTTGGTTTTGGAATAGACGGTTTGTTTAAGTCTTTGATTTTGGCTAAGCCAAGACAGGTAGTTTGTTGAACAGTGTCATTTAAAAATATAATTTGTTCTGGGATCATGCAGGCTCTAAACAAAGATTCTATACCCTGTACTTGCCATTCTTTTGTGCCCCAAACACTCTTCAATTCAACATTTTTGTCCCAATAATCGAAACCAAAAGTATTCATTTGTTCAAAGAATGAGTCTGAATATATCAATTTCGTGTTTGTTATCATGGTCTTTGTCCCTGTCTTATTTGACAATTTGAAATAAAATGTTTCAGCATTACTTATGTTAAAACCTGAAAAGTATGAATATTTGTCGTAAATGGTTCTTGAGCTTCCTTTTGGAGGGGTTGCACAATGTTCCCATTGATTATAATTTAAAACATTTCTAGGTTGTGCAGATTTATGTAAAAAATGGTTACCATAGTGGTTGTAGCAATACATACTATCATAATTTGTAGAACCCTGCAAATAATCATGTTTGGTAAATTTAGCAGACATTCCTAAGTCAGACATCATGTTATTTATACTTTCGAAGTCCCAATCATCAGCAAATGAGCTTGGTTTTACAAAGTCACTCAATGAGATCTTAATTTGGTGTGGATATTTCAGGATTTCAACCGGACCATAGATTTCGTAGTCAGTGTTGTCCCATGCTACCCCACCCGGTATAGGATTGGCTGTGAAGTTGACTGAAGAAAGTTCTCTTTTCTCGACGTGTGAAGATGTGTGTGGTTTGAGGATCAAGTTGATTTTCTGACTTGCTGTGTCCATTTTAGCATATTTTCCCTCAATGAAGCGTCCCAATCTTAGTATCATGATGAGCCAAAGTATGAGGATAAATGCACCAAAACCCACCCAAAATTCAATCCATGGAGAAATCAGATATGTTTCTTTCAGTTGTTTCAAAAGTACTTTAACTTTATCTTTAAAGGTTTTTGTTGATGGCTGTGTTTTTGATTCAGTGAAGCCTTCAGAGGAATCATCGAAGTTTATGAAGTAGCCGGATGCAGTTCTGTCAATTGTTCCAATAGCTTCAGGATTACTGTTTCTTGCATAGTCGTTTGTTACTTCATTATAGGTTGGTGTGTCTCTGCTAAATGTTTTTATTTGGGTGTTCAGAGGTCTAAGTTCCATTCCATTGTTGCATAGTCCTTGTCGTAGTTCTGTAGGCGTTTCAAATGTGATTAGCCTCTTAGATTGAACCTCTGTGTTTGTAGCAAATCTTGGTGTTCTACTACTTATGGGGAGTCCACTTGGCCTACTATTTGTTATCGGCCACATGATTGTGGTTTTACCAGGTCGATGGATACAACTCGGTTCTCCTTTTTACCAGCAAGTGGCGGTAGTACAACTGATCTTGTCCCGTTGACAGACAAGACAGGAACTGCTTTTCTGTAAGAAGGCCCAAATTCCTTCTTTACCGCAATCTTTTCTCTGACTAGATCCCCGACTTTTGGAATCCAGACAGGTCTTGCTGGGACAGGTGGTGGTTCTTCAGTGGTTGTTGGCTGTTGTTTCAACTTTATGTTGCTCAGGTCTTTTCTTGTTTCATTCAAGTCCTGCAAAATAGCCAAACGGTCTTTGATATCAAAGCTTTTTTCCTTCACCACTGAAGTTTGACTGTCAAGGTCAGAGATTAACATCCTAGTTCCAAATAATAATTCGTACGGACGGAATCCCTTCAGAGAATTTCTTGGCAAGTTATTTAGACTACGTTGGACACTTATTAGATGTTTGACCCACCCAGCTCCCGAACCTAATATCCTTTCCGTTATAGATTGCTTTATGCCTTGGTTTTTTCTTTACACCATCCCGTATCCCTCAGGAAGGAAGTGAGAAGATTCCCGCTGTGCTATGCTCATTTGGCCATGTTTCCCCTCAGGCTGGAGGGCTAGAGTGAAAACAATGGTCAAACGTAGCATGCTCTTAGCGTATATGCCATTTAGACTCGCAAATCTTTGTATAACAGTCCAGACGTCAGCCGAGTGCTGGTGATCTACATTAAAAGTGGAAACTAGCCTGTATATGTTAATCGCAAGCCTTGCTTTTTACTGTTGATTTTTTCTGGAGTGAAACGACACGGTATTACACCGTTTCTCTCACCACTGCGATTCCTGTTGCAGTTTGGGCAGTTTTTTACAAACATGGTATGATGCAGGCGCATGCCTGGCCACCAGTACCTTGATTGTAATTCTTCCAGAATATCTTTTAGTTTGAGGTGTCTGAGACCCTCGCCCATATGTGCGTCTGCGATTAACAAGTTTCTCCTGTCCATGTTTGGAATCACTCTATCCCCCACTCCAGGGATTTGAGCAAAAGGGACGGAGTTTGCATCGATTATGTATGTATAATTGAGTGGATAGTTGATCGGTAGCGCTGAGCAGTCACCTTTTGATGACGTTTTCACTGCAAGCACTGTTTCACCGTCAATATACTTCACTGTACGCTTTTTTCGAACTACGGAAGCCGATTTAGTTGCTACCGCTGTGGCTGTCTCAGCCAATGAATTCCCTGCAACGTGAACGCCATCACGCTGATGACTCAGTGAGTGTGTCACGTGAGTCTTTGGTAGTTCTTTTTGTAAAAGAGCTATTTGTTCCCAAAGCAGTTTTTGCTTTATTGTTGCACCTGTGTCATCTTTGTAACCGTTTTGAATCCATGTCTGCAAATCGTTGTTATATGATTTGACGCAGTAATATGAATCGGACACTATAAGTGTCGGGAATTCGTGATCCGCATTATCTAGCGCCATTTTTAATGCTATTATTTCAGTTTGTTGTCCTGAATTAGTTTCTACTGAGTGTGTTTTTGTTAATAGAGGTTTTAGTTTACCTCCGCGCCACACTTCTTTTGTAATCTCACATGTGGGGTTGTATGCTTGTTCTCCCCAAACGGAGGGTTGAGCATGTCCGTCTGTATAGATTACACAAGCGTATTGTCGTAAGGGCAGAATGTCGATAGGCAGAGGGAATGTTCTTTCATATTCTAGATTTTTTAATTCCTTTAGTTCTGGATCAAAGTAGTAGTATACTTTGTCCGTTGTAATTGAATTCACCCATTGTATCCATTCCGGATTCAATGTTGTTGTTGGTAAATTACCCGGGGTTGTTAATGCCTCAAAGGCCGATTCTGCTGTTCTGACTGTGATATGTCTACCGTCCGCTTGATCTTTTTCTCTAGCTATTGCGGTTTGAACTGCATGAACAATGTTTTCCTTAATGCTGAACTTCTTTTCAGCTTCTGTGTACAAGTGTGATTTGAATGCAATTGGTACCTTTTCTCCCTCATTAGAGGTCAGGTATGTGAATCCGCATCTCCCTGGGATGACTCGAATCACAAGATTGCGTGTGTTATCACGTGTTTCTAATTTTGTTTTAATTAACATGTCTGTTTGTAAGGATCTCAGAATTTCTGTGTGTATTTGAGTCCAATTGGTTCTTTTAAAATCTGGTTTTATTAGATCATAAAGGGGTTTCACCCTTTCTGCGTAATTTGCAATGTATGTTCTTCCGAAATTTAGGAAGCCTAGAATTGACTGTAGGTTTTTTAGTGTTCTAGGTGCTTGGAGTACGGCACATTTCTCTAGAAAATTGTCAGCCAGGCTTTTGCCTTCACTTGATAATTCATATCCTAAGAACAGGACTGTCAGATGGGCAATTCTGGATTTTTTAAAGTTGAATTTGTAACCCTCTGCTGCGAACCCAAGTATTATGGTGTTCACTCTCTTCAAGTGAGTCTCCAAGTCATCATCTGTTAAGTATATGTCGTCGACATACGATAATGCTTCGTCGTCATATGTTTGTAGTAATTCTGTTACTCTTGCTGAGAATACTCCCGGGCTGTTCTTGTACCCCTGGGCTAACCGACAGAATTGTTTTTGAGTGCCATTTATTGAGAATGCAGACAAATATCTGCTCTCTGGTGCTATGTTTTGACAAAAGAATCCATTAGAGATGTCTAATGTTGTTTTGTATTTTTTGCGCACTATGTTATTCATTAGTGCAGCACTGTGCGAGTTTTGTACTGCAAAAGTTTTGCAACATGAGTTAAGGTGTCGGTAGTCCAAAACTAGACGATATGAATTGTCTGGTTTGGAGACCGGAAACAAAGGGTTGTTCATTTGTGAGGTGCAAGTTTCAATCACCCCCTGGTATTCTAGCTGATCTAGGATTTCTTTTACCTGTTTTTTAGCTTCTTGCTTAATTGGGTACTGCCTCTGTGCAGTAGGTTGTGATTTTAACTGGATTTTGTGAGGAGGAGAGTCCTCATCCCATCCTACATGATTTTTATATAAAGCAGGAGCTTGAGCTACTGCCCACTTTCTGGCAAGTGTGTATTTTTTATGAATTGGGATATGATTTGAGAAGGCAGGCATAATTATTTCTTCGCCATGAGGGCACTCCCTGACAAACTCTGGTGGCCAGTCTTTTTCAGCTAGAAGGATGTCATAGCCCTTGGAGAGATTATCCCAAAACAGTCCCCTTATTTTTCTAGTCTTATCCCCTTCTATACGTAAAGTTATTTCATATATTTTGTGAGGTTTGCTAACTCTGGTGTCTGCAGTTTCCACTTGAAGATATTCATTCGTGTCCACTGTCTCCAGATGATTCATAAGGACTTTGCGAGCTATGCTCACTTCTGCTGCGCTGTCTAGCATTGTCTGAGCCCATTCTCCGTTTTTCAGTTGTGTCCTCAGTATTCTCGGCATTGTTAACTACCTTGATACTGGCTACCTTCTTTTTTGGAAATTGTAATTTCTTTTTTAGCTGAGCAGGTTCCTTGTCTTGGACTTGGCGTGCTCTTCTCTTTGTTCTGATCGTCCTCTTCTTTCCGATTTCTGCGAGGAAGTCTGAAAAGATTGAGAGGGACGTGTATCAATGTCTTGATATCTATCAGGCTTCTTTATATTATCCCTATTTCTAAGGTTATATCTTTTCCCAGAGGGGTCACTCTGGGGTGACCTGTGTCTTTGGTTCGGAGATTTTTCTCTTCGCCTAGGAGACCTTCCTCTGGACTGGAATTTCTTTTCTTTAGGATTGGATTGTTTGTTTCCATCCCAGCTCTTTTTCTGTGATGTTGAATTATTATTAAAAAATATTTTTTCAGGACTTTCAATCAGTTGTGGTTTTACTGGTATTCCACCTAAGCTATCTCTACCTAGTTCCTCATAGGATTTTTCTATAATTCTGGCAATTTCAGCTGGTTGGTCTGCTATATCTGTCTCCTTTAACCTCTGGCGGATCGCCACGTTTGCTGCTTCTCCCTTTATGTTGGCTAATAATATAGCCGAGACCTGCTTGAAGTCTTTTAGTAATTTCATACCAAGAGTTAAAGCGGGCTCTGGACCATATTCGTCCTGAATTTGTTTTAGCACCTCTGGTATTACCGAAATAGATGGAACACCGTGCGTTTTTGTGTGGATGGAAGCAAAGACTGTACCCCAAGTGTCACAGTCCTCGATGTGTGGTGCGATTCCCATTGGAAGACAGATAGTCAGAATCCTGTGTTTTTCTAACGGGGTGGTGTCTGGAAACACAGCCTCTATTTGGGTGATTTTTTGTGCTAACCAGAATGGTATTTGTTCCCGTTTAGCTGGTACTTTACCTAGGCAGGATTGTATGTTCTGTGGTGTAATTTTATTTGTGTTCCCCTGGTGAGGGGTCAGCTGTGGAATTTTAATTGCTGGTTGAATTGTTGAAGTCCGCATCACATATTGGACTAATTGTCTATGTATTTTTATTAATTGTTTTAGCTGTGTTAACAGCTCTGCTGCAGACATCCCATTGATGTCTGGATGTGGTGTGTATCCGGCTAGGACCGGCCACGTTGCTCCTGGTCTACCTAAGGGACCGAGCCTGGTGATGTGATTATTATGTTTTAGGGCGCCATTAAATAAGAGCAAATGCTCTTGAAATTTAAGTGGTACTTCCACCTCCTCGAAAGGAGTGTACTCTCCAGGAGGTTCCTCTACTTTGTAATAGTGGAAGTACTTTGTTACAGCATTTGCTGCTGGAAAATGTATCCATGAATAGTATACCTCTGTCTGCCGATATTCGTGTGCCTCAATTACGAATATGACTGTACCACCTCTAGGTGTCAGTCCATTTTCTATAAGTTTTAAAGTTATAGATTTCCTTTTAATGACCGGGATGAGTATTATATCCGGGTCTGCTTCTTGTAGTGCAGTATCAGCTGCTGCTATTTCAGCTGCTAATCTAACTGCCTCTCTTTCTCCTTCACTGTCTGACATTGTACCGACAGAAGGTTATTTTGTTTGTTTGCAGATCAGGTTTCTTATGGAAACAAAGATTAGATGCACAATGTTTTGGAACGGTTTATCCTTCAACGTTGACTAAACCAAGTACCATACATAGGAGTTTCCTCCTGCGAGGTTTGGCGGATATTACCTTTCGCCCACTCCAGACGTCTTTGGAGTATTTATGGGAAAAGGGGTCTGAGTGAGAAAGCACGACTGAGTTACTCTAACTGTCTTACGTTAATTTTATCGCCCTTCCAAACACGTTGGGCGCCATGTAGTGTAGTTCCTATTATCCCAATAGGCTCTGCGCATTGGAATAATACCTTCAATAGTATAGGCCTAGACCAGACGTTAACTAGGTCTACTACTGTCGATATTAGACTTAAAGTTTTGGGTTTGCCAGCTAGTTCAGAGTTCACTAGAAACTTTCTCGAATAGGCAAGGAGGGAGGAGTTGAACCTCCCTGGATAGACAAGAAGGGATTTCGTTTCTGACAACCATAGAACATGACAACTTTGCTCTCCCCTAATCAAGAGTGTATCTCGAGAGTCGTGTGAAAACAAAAGGCAAGTTATTTTACTCAGTCAGTACGTGCATTCTTAGTCTCATCAGATTGTAGAGAAAAGGAAGAGACGGGCGTGTTCAATAAAAGATGTTATTAATTGATCAGTCTCTTTTCTCATACAAGAGAAATGGATCGATATTATTGCAATACTTATGGTTAAGTAAAGTGCATACATTAAAAGCAGAAGTATAAAATAATATTGTAAAAACATTGATATGGTTTCTAAGCCATATGATGGTTTAAAATGAATAAAATGAATACATACACATATACATTTGACTAATCGTACTCAACTGGTGTTTCTAGCTACGCCTACCCCGTGTACCTGACCTAAGCCTAATACGTGGGCGGGAATAGAAAGTTACAGTTTAAGTTAAGTTTGTTTTTGCCAAGTGTCTGACTAAAGAATTCTCTTCGAGGGGTTATTCAGTTCTGTACCTGAAATCTAGGATGGATGAGGGATGGTATCTCTCGTCTCTGGTCTCGATATTCCAGGCTGCCTGCGAGGGCTACCCGGAAGCGCCGGAGCTGGATTTCTCGGCAGGAGAAATGGGCAGCTGCTCGTTCTCAGCGCGTCAAGAAGGCGGGGCTGTGCCAGCGGGGTCTGCTCTGCTCTGGGCTTCGGCAAGTCTGGCTGCTCCGTCCTCGTCACCACCGCGTGTGTTTGCATAGGGCAATATCGGTAATATTTATACCTTTAAGGTGCCGAGATTTACGTAAGGATGGACATAGATACGTCAATAAGGATGTCATACGACCAGGTCATTAGCACATTCTTTTGCTGAAGTTCTCGGTGAAATCAAAACAATGGCCGCAGGGTTTTTTCCCAGGTTGTCATAGGTTTGATTTGTTTTGAGAACTCCGTATGCCTTATCAGGGGCTGGAGGAATATCGCTTGTCTAATTAGATGGCAAGCGTTATGACCTAATCAGATAACACGTTCCTGTGCCGTAGTGTGGCTTTATCAGATAACGGTTCCTGCATCATGGGGGTTTTTCTGCCTCATGGGATGGCTGCTAGTTAACTTGTTAGTTTGCTAACCAGAATAGGGTCAGGAATAGGGGGATCGATACAGAACCTATAGGAATACATCACACCTCGGAATGACCCCTCTCCTTCTTTCTTTCATGCAATCTATGGTCTAACTTTACCACTAGATCTATGAGGGCTTTACAATCATCAGGAGGGTCCACTACCTGTGCTAACATATCTTTCAGGTTGTCTCTTAGGCCTTTATAAAACAAGGCGCTCCTTTTTGCCATAGACCAACCTGCCTCTGCCACCAAACGATTAAACTCAGAAATATATGTAATCAGATCCTTGGTTCCCTGTTTTAGATTCAAAAGTTCTGTGTCAACTGATTGGATAAACGAATGTTTATCGAAAACTTCTTAAACTCCTCCGAGAATAAAATCATAGTCATAAAGTAATGGGTCATTGCGCGCGACAAGTTGCATAGACCACGTAGCCGCAACCCCCCCTAAATAAGACAATACAAAGGCCACTTTAGCCTGCTCGGTGGGAAAGCAGGCCGCTTTACACATGAAGTGTAATTGGCATTGATTGATAAAAGATGCAAAACGGGAAGGGTTGCCCATTAATCTATCTGGAGGGGCTAAAGGAATAGAAGGAGTAGTGATAACCTGTATTACCTGGTTTCCTAAGCTAGGCGGTGAGGTAAAAGGAGAGAAGGTACCTCAAGGAGCCCCTATGAGGGACTCGAGTGTAAATCCCCTTTGTATAGTATTGACTCTCAATGAATGAGCTTGTGTATCTTTCTGCAGGTTTCCTATCATGTGAGCCAGGTCAGCCAGGGTGATCTGATATTCCTCCATCTTGCTCAGGTGGAAAATCAACATGGGCTTCGCGTTCTGTCAAGGCTCACCTGAGGTTTCCACTGGAATGAGAGGCAGGAGACAGATGAACAGGTCCCAACTTCCCACTACCACTAGCCCACCCAACTACGTCAACGCAGAGCCAGTGAGCAGGGGAAAGAGGTTTCCACTGGAGAAGGACCCCTCGGCACGACCTGGGCAGCAAGGACTCGTCACTGGAGGCGTCGGAATCCTGTGAATTAAAGTAATATCAATGATCTACTCTGAGCTCTGAGCTCTTACCAAGACTAAAACATACCCATGCATGGTCATGAAACAAATTAATAAAAATGACTGCCTGTTAATGTCCCCTCTTCTGCTTGTGTCCAACAAATGAAAACCAGGAATTCAAATGCAACACTACCTAAACAGTACAGAAAGGAAAATTACTAACAGCACAGGGCCAGGTAGTGTAATGAGGTGATATAAATGAAGCTTACCAGTAATGTAGTGTGTAGGAAAAGGAATTTAGCCCAGAAATAGTAGAGACTGACTACCAGGAGTCAACCTAGTAAAGAATATCAAAAGGTGCAAAAAGTTTGGGCTAATATATCTCATATCTCCTTATATGCAGGAAGTCAAGATATAGGCAGCTCAGGGAACTGCCAAAGTAAAAATAACAAGGACTCTTTGATCTCAGGAGTTAAAGGATTCCAGAAGGCACAGCTCTCACACATATACTGAATGAGAGCGTAGTACGCCCCCCTTACATCAGGAGAGACCACTTCATAACTTCATTAAATGCCAAATGTGATGCCCCTTCAGAGAAATGCAGAAGCTCACAAATCACCCCTAATTATTGAGCGAAGTAATATGCGGGCTTTACATACAAACAGACGTCTGCGAATCATACGTGCACAAAGCGCGTTACAGCATTGTGTAAGGTGCTAGTCTTCAGCTTTTATCGATAGGGAAATGACAAGGACCCGAATGGTGAGAAGCGTTCGGCCAGAAACAGGTGACGGAGTTACGCCTACATGGGACCACAAGGCTCAAGGAGTAACTGCAGTGGACGTGGAGGAGAGGAGCCGGGAGTTTGTGGATGTGGCTGCCGTGAACCTGATAGTGACGTGGTGATGATCTGGACTGGAAGGAAATGCTTGGAAGGCTAAAAGGCAAAGTACGCCTCCCGTCCAGAAGCAGGAATTTACCTCCCCTCAAGCTCCGCCCCTCACGCTGACGGCAGCCGGGACGGAGCAATCCTGACACCAGCGGCCTTATCCATCGAACAGATTGTTGCAGCTACAAATGCCGAAAAAGACATGCTTGACCTTAAAAACATCATTTCAGCGCAATCATGGAGACAAAGTGTTTGACCTCTGAATGAAGATATTTAATTTCAAAAGTATCTAAATGTACAAGAGGAATAGTCTGTCACTAAAGAAGGCATTGTGCTAAGAGGCTCCAGGACTGTCATACCCAATAGCCTGAGACAGCCAGTCATTGAACTCTCTCATGAACGACATCTTGGCATTCTCGCCACCAAATGAGACCTGGGAGACTAAGTGTGGCTCTCTTGCTTGGACGAGAAAGTTGAGAGGGACTTAAAGGAGTGTCATTTATGCAATTGCCTTTCCCCTAAAGTTACTCCTTATCCACTAACCATGTCTGAACTTCCTGTACGTGCATGGGAAAGAGTGGCCATAGTCTTCTTTGGGTCGTTAGCAAACGGACGTCATCTAATGGTGGTCATTGATGAGTATTCCTGTTTTCCTCTGGTAAAGGGAATGTTTTCCTCTGGTAAAGGGTAAGTCATTGAGCGGCTGGAAGACCTATTTGCAGTGTGGGGCATTCCAGACATTCTCAAGTCTGACAATGGTCCACAGTTCAATAGCAAGGAGTTTGAGGAGTTTATGACCAGACTCAATGTCACAGAAAAGGGGGTGGTGATGAACAGAGTGTCTGAATTAAGCAGACCACTCTTACCCAGTCCAAAGATCAGGGCTTGATCCATCACCGTTATTTATCTCACTGCCCCATCCCAGCTCAGAACCTGGCTATATGCAAATTAGTCTGTCCCTGGCCCAGTGCATCATGGGAACAGGGCAGACCAAACTACCAAGCCAATTCTTCACCAGAATCAATGTCAAGCATCAGAAAAATACACCCTTGTGACCTCAGGCTAAGGGTGTCTTTGAACTTCTTATGGGAACCCTAAAATGAATGATCGCGTGGTTGGATGGAGGGAATCGAGCTGAGTTAGGCCTATGGGCAAGCCAATCACCTATGTAACTCCTCACTCCACCACGGTGAGAGTCCTGCCACCTTGATGTTCGGGAGAGCTATACGAACCAAACCACCACAGTGGACCACTGAACGAACCCAGAATGATGAAAAGGTTTGTGCTACTGACACTGCTCAAAAACGTCAAATGAAGACTTATGCTGATCAATCTCGGCTAACTCAGGAGATTGTCTTCGATGAAGGTGACTGGGTTCTTGTCAAAGAAAAACGGATGCAAAAAACAGATTCTCTGTTTGCTGTTGAACCTCTGAAAGTTACGCATAAGGGACACAAGATAACGGTGCAACATCCCAGAAAATCTATTACAAGGGATTCTGTTATACTGCTGCTGTTCAGCCTGAGTGTATGTGTGAGAGAATGTTGGTGAATGGAATGTTCTTGTGTGTGAGTGTCAGTTGGAGATGGGCTGAGCAGCAGTGAGGCTGCTCCTGGTGGGGCTCTCAACGTAACTCTACATGGAAACCTACCTGCACTATTTATGTTATTTACAACATATGTTGGCGACGATCTGGAAAAGAACCTGCATGTTCCACCTGATGATCTACTGAAACTTGCATACTGAAGAAATCCTGAAGAAATTCAAAGGTAAAGAACCTTCTATAACTACAAGATACAGACTTAAAGCATACTGGCACTCCTGAGTGAGCCCCACCAGTTACCCCTACACCGGTCACCCCAACTACTTTGGTCCAGTCCCTGCTCTCCTTTCCTGCTTCCTCTCCTGCTTCCTAGGGACTGTTGTCCCTCTCCTGTCACTTTGGGACAGTGTCTCCAGAAGTGCAGTTTCCCAGGAGAGCGCTCAGTTTTTCCTTGTCCAGCTACCTGTCTTCCCTGCTGTTATGGATCAGCTGTTCCCTGTACTGCTACTTTAGAAGAGTGCCTCCCTGTGCTGCCTGTTTATCCTGTTGCCTGCCTGCTGTGCTGCCTTGAAACAGGATGCACCAGCCCTGTTGCCCTGCTAGAGAGCGGGAGTGTTCCCTTTTCTTGTCTGCCTGCCCAGCTGTCTGCCAGTTTTTTTTGTGGATTTACTGCTGTCTTCTACCTGGTGTGACCCTACTGGATGAGCCATGGGCAACAGCAGGGTGTCAACATTCCCATCATTCATGCCAAACTCTATCCAGTTGCGTGCCATCACTTAAAATTTGCTTGCCTTGATGCCAGCCTTACTTGCCACCACATTGGAGATGCACGCCAGCTCTGCAGTCTCTGTTTGACCAGTTTTGACTCACTGGCATCGAGATCAGATCGAGATGTTTTGCCATGTTTGATTATATGGGGAGGACTTTTGCTAGTGTCCTTTACACATGCCTTGAGTATATTTTTTTCTTCTGCATTTGCCTTTTGCCCATGCTTGTTTTCTTTGGCTTTGTTGTACTTCTACCTCTGTTCCTGCCGTGATAGTTTAACCGCGACTAAACATTTAAAACTTGCCACATACACTTGCAGAGCGTGCACAGCCTTACCTTCCTCTTGCTGCATGGTGCCTCCTCCCTTCGCTTCACTGTGACATTTGCGGCATGCTTCTTGTTGCTCCGCATGTTTGGTGCATGGTGAGACCGTGAGCCATCTGGCGCGTCATCACTAGTGTGTGCCACCATCTTGAGTTTGGCGTGTTTCTTCGGGTCATCTACAATCTCCAACTTACCTCGCGATGTGCCAACCACGATGTTATTGCTTTTTCAAACATGTTTTTGTGAAGAAGTCTCCCGCGCTGTTTCCCTGTCGCGTCTTCTTCAGCTTCAGCGTTTTTCTCCCACACATGCATTTGTTTCAAAGACATCGGATCGCTGTAGCAGATCATCGTATTTCACTGCAGGTACTGTTTTCAGTTTGGAGAACCTTCTGTCCCTCCTGAATTGCTTTCTGACTCATGCCTTCTGGAGCTATACATAATGAAAAAAAATGTTTCTCCTACAGGGACTACAGTTACTGCTTGCTGCCTCTAGTTTTTTTTTCTCTCCCCTCTTGTAATTGACTTGCCCGCCTGTCATATCATATTGCTGCATTCCTCGGTGAAAGGCACACCTTCTGCAAATGTTTAATATGTTTTTTCCACAAACCCTGTTCTTGTGCCATGTATTACCCCAATGTTTATACTGCTGCAGTATCTTATTTTCACCATTTGCATTGGATTTCATCTTACATTAGTATTACTTTTGCATGTCAAGAGGAGTTTCTGTTGAGAGATCGCTCACAAGTGTTCTAGAGTGTTACTGAGGCCTTATGTCCTATGCTATATACATGTTGTTGTACTATGCTTACTGATGTGCTAATGTGTTAATGCTTTATTCTTGCTTTCCTAAGGTACTTGTGCTTATGTTTCCTGGCTGGCATGTGTATGAATATGATTGGAAATTAATGTTAATTAATGTTTCCTTCTCTTACGTGGTTATGGGTTAGTGTTGTTCAACCACCCATTGCAGTACGAATGTATTGTGTTTGACTCAGACGGGTGTTTTGCATTTACTTACCTTATATGCTGTTATGTTCCTTATGTGCATTTACTTACGTGATTTCCAGGTTAACTCTTGCGTCCATATATATGTATTACTCCCTTGGATTTCAAGGTTTCCTGCTTGATTTATATTTTTTCACTCGCACGCCAGGGTTGCGTTGGGTGTTCCCTTGGTTCTGTGTGAAGCCCCTCCGCACTTCACACCCCAACTTGAGTTGTTGGGGGAAGAGGTTTGCCTGCTTACTTTACGTGCATTTACTTACGTGATTTCAGATTGCTTCTTGCTTTGGTCTGCATTGCATTGTTACTCCTTTAGGTGTCAAGGTTTCCTTTACTTGATTTGGGTTTTCCCCTTGCATGTCAGGGTTGTGTTGGGAGTCCTTTTGGTTCTGTGCGAAGCCCTTACACACATCATACCCCATTTTGTTGTTGGGGAAAGTTTGCTAAAGGTGTGCTTGTTACTTTGTTCTGTGTGGATATTTTCCACACCTGCTTACTGTTTTTTATTACTGGTTAGTTTTCCTTTCACACTTTCATTGTTGGTTCCCTTGTGCTTCTCGTGTTTGCCTGGCCAGCTTGCACCACCCTAGTACTTGGGTTGGTCTGTAGTGAGTGGTGTGGGACTGTTGGCTTGCTTTGCGATAGAAAGGAGAATGGTGTGAATGAGTCATTGCACTTGTGTTATGTTTCTCCCTCCTTATTTTAGTTTCTTTGCGTGAATATTCCATCTTTAATTTTTCATGCTATACTTTAGTAAGTTGTACAAAAGGGGGTGGTGATGGACGGAGCATCTGAATCAATCAAACACTCACACCCAGTCAAAAGATCTGGGTTTAATCCATCACAGTTCTTTAGCCCACTCTGCCACCCCAGTTCAGACATGGCTATATGCAAATCAGTCTGACCCTGTGCCTCATGGGAACAGTCCAGCCCGAACTGCCAAGCCATGCCTTCCCTGGACTGGAATCAAGCTTCCGGGGACCGGTTTCTGGCATTCCAACCGTCTTCAGCCCGGCTTGCCTGAATCCAGTGGCAAAGTGAGCAAGGGACTCACGTCTGAGCATACCCTGCCACACTTATGGCGGCCAAAAGCGGTACAAAAGGGGGTGGTGATGGACGGAGCATCTGAATCAATCAAACACTCACACCCAGTCAAAAGATCTGGGTTTAATCCATCACCGTTCTTTAGCCCACTCTGCCACTCCAGTTCAGACATGGCTATATGCAAATCAGTCTGACCCTGTGCCTCATGGGAACAGTCCAGCCCGAACTGCCAAGCCATGTCTTCCCTGGACCGGAAACAAGCTTCCGGGGACCGGTTTCTGGCATTCCAGCCGTCTACAGCCTGGCTTGCCTGAATCCAGTGGCAAAGTGAGCAAGGGACTCACGTCTGAGCATACCCTGCCACACTTATGGTGGCCAAAAGCGGTACAAAAGGGGGTGGTGAAGGACGGAGCATCTGAATCAATCAAACACTCACACCCAGTCAAAAGATCTGGGTTTAAGCCATCACCGTTCTTTAGCCCACTCTGCCACCCCAGTTCAGACATGGCTATATGCAAATCAGTCAGACCCTGTGCCTCATGGGAACAGTCCAGCCCGAACTGCCAAGCCATGTCTTCCCTGGACCGGAAACAAGCTTCCGGGGACCGGTTTCTGGCATTCCAGCCGTCTTCAGCCCGGCTTGCCTGAATCCAGTGGCAAATGGGGGCAAGGGACTCACGTCTGAGCATACCCTGCCACACTTATAGCAGCCAAAAGCAGTACAAAAGGGGGTGGTGATGGTAAGTTGTCATCTCGTTATTATTGCAATGTTTCCTATGCCTTTTATTCCCTTCTTTTCCGTTGCAAAGAAGAGGGATGTGTTATACTGCTGCTTCTCAGCCTGAGTGTCTGTGTGAGAGAATGTTGGTGAATGGAATGTTTGTGTGTGTGAGTGTCAGTGGGAATGTATGACGTTACAATGCATACATTTACAATGCATGCCTTTATAACGCAATTTTTACATTCCAACATCCTTTACAATGCACTCTTTTACATAGCATGGCAATACATCGCATTTTCAGAAACTACCTTTACATTGCATTCCATTACATCGCATTATACCTTTACAACGCATACCATTACAATGCATACCATTACATTGCATTAAGGTAAGTGGTGGATAGTATAGGGGTAATAATTACTGTTGGATTTGGCTCCTTTGGCAGGTTCACCCTGAAACTTTTTGTGTTCTCCTTGCCTTTTTCTGTAACCTGGTGTTGGAAATGGGATCCCCGGCTGACCAGGGCTTCCGCCAAAGTCAGTCAGAGACCACCACACCCAAGTCAGGGCAAGGGAGTTACACGCCAAGATAACCCCAGCTCACCCTCTAGGTAACGTGGCGCGAGCAGCAAGGCTAAACTTGGAGGCGATGTAGGCTAAGTATTTGCGCACGCACCCCAGCAACAACAACCAAAGGCCCACCACAAAGGAAACTCCACACAAGGTTATATAAAAATAGCCTTTGTATTACACCAAAACACATTAGATAAAACACACACTTTACAATGTGCCAGAGTCACGGGCAGAATTTACAAGGGGATATTTACAAGACAGGGCCACCTGGACCACTGTCAGGAATCAGCACTTTTAGAAGTAACAATACAATACTTGTAGGCCTAGAACTTAGAACATAGCCTATCAGACAGTACCTTCCGTCCTGGTTGCACGGGATAATGCGAGTGACCTCCTTAGTAAGCTTGAGCGGGCGACCCAGCGAAGCGGCGCGGCTCAGGGGAGAGCGGCGCTGCTCGAGGCTTGGACGGGCTGCCGGCACGGTACAAGCGTTTCTCTGGGGCGACCAATGTGTGCGGCTCAGAAGAGGAGGGGGAGGCAGGATGCGGGCGACCCAGCGAAGCGGCGCGGCGTAGGGGAGAGCGGCGCTGCTCGAGGCTTGGACGGGCTGCCGGCACGAGCTGCCGAGGGGAACGAGCGAGGCACACTTCAGCGAGGCCCCAGGGGCCCAGGGAGATCAGACAAGTCCCATCAATTTGGCAGGGAAGGCACCATAGAGTCCACTGGTCCTGGGACTCTGGTCAGGGGGCAAGCTTAGTATCAAGCCCTTGGAATATCACTTATAACAGAAGATCACTGTAACACAAAATAGGACATAAAGCACACAACCAGTACCCACTGGTAACTGGTAAGTCCCCCCTACGCAATCCTAACCACCCTAGGAACAGGTCACGCAGGGAACCAGGACCTTACTAGCACCACCTGCACTAGCAAGAGCAACCACCTCAGTATCACAATACAAGTAGGGGCATAGACCTGGGGACAAAACACATGATGCAATGCATAACATTCATTCAGAGGTGTAAGAGAAACAAGGCACATGATGTATTAGCAACACATTCAGCGGTGCAGCAAAGAGCACTTTGCAGAAATCACAGGAACATGAACTTACATCAAAGTCCAGGGTCCAGGTTGCGCCACTTGCGCCAGAACCTAAACGTAGCAGCTGCCCACTACTTGCTGGGCAGCTGAGGGGCAGGACAGGGGGCCTAAACGCTGCAGCTGGCACCAAGTGCTGCGCAGCTGGGGAAAGGCCAGGGATGAAGGAGTGCGCCTCACTCCTAAAGTCCAGAACATGTCCCTAGAAGCAAAATACCTAAACGGTGCAGCTGCCCACTAATTGCTGGGCAGCTGGAAACAAATCTGCGCCAGGGGCCCTCACTGGCCCCTCAGGAAGCAAAACTGTGCAAACGGGGAGCCTTCTAGGCTCTAGAACATACATAGGCGCAGTTTGGAGCCCACTAGGCTTTCAAATTAAGCAATGCCCCTGAGCCTCTCTGGCTCTTCAAACAACTGTGGCGCCTCCTTGAGCCTCTCGGGGCTCTGACAACAAATGGCCCCGCTGTTGGAGCCTCTCGTGGGCTCAGAAACCAAAGCTGCCCCCAAGAACTTCTTCAGGGCTCTCCACACAAATGGGACACCTTGAGCCCCTCGGGGCTCTGTGCCAACTACGGCGCCCTGAGGAACCTCTCAGGCTCCAAGAAATGATGCCCCCGTCACTGGCAGAGTCCCCCTCGGGGACTCGGACTCACAATGGCCCCCCCGCGTCCCCCTCGCCCGTTAACACTCACCGGGCTGCTGGGGCGGGGGCTCCTCTCGCCGGGGTACCTCCTCCGAAGGCAGGGCTCTCTCTACCAAACCCCCCTCCTCCCGGGCAGCTCCACTCACCGGACTGCCTTCA
The DNA here is from genome assembly GCF_964261635.1 of Lissotriton helveticus. Taxonomy (NCBI): domain Eukaryota; kingdom Metazoa; phylum Chordata; class Amphibia; order Caudata; family Salamandridae; genus Lissotriton; species Lissotriton helveticus. The sequence continues at coordinate 128,257,789 of NC_136072.1, forward strand.
GGAGGCGGCAGGGACGCTGGCTGTCTTGTTCCTCATTTTCCTCGGGTACTCGAGGAGGCGGGACTCCCGGCCGGGCCGCGCTGCCATTGGGCGGCCGGCCAACCGCTTCCGGGTGATCTCCGGTCTCCCTCTCCACACGGGAGACCGGACAAAGGCGGGACAATGGCCTTAACTCTGCACTGGCGGCCCCGGGGCTCTCCACAGCTCACAGGAGCCCCGGGCCGCGGGAAGACTTTCCTCCTCTTCTCTTTGGTGCTCGAGGAGGCGGGGTGGGCTCCCGACCTCCTCTCTCTTGTCCCCATTTCCGGCCGCATTCTTCCTAATACTTCCGTCCCGCTGGCCCCGCCCACAGTCAGGCGGGCCGCGGTTCGCGGCGGCAGGGCGGCAAGAGGGGTAGGCTCCCTCCATGGAAAACAAACAAACGCAGAAGCGGGGTGGACACCCGCTATTAGCACTATTCACTTGGGCACAATGCAGGGTAGGCACCTGCGGACATCGGGGCATAAGCAGGGTGGCACCTGCGAGGCAATAGCCCCATCAGCAGCACAGAAACGCCATCGCGGCGGCGGTGTTCAGGGCACGAGCTTCCCCAGTCTCCTCACGGCCACGAGCTCGGAAGAGCAGCCAATTACCCCCACGCCTCTTGCAGACACCAGTGGGGGGGATTAGAAGACAAGCAGAACAGCGCTCCCCTGCAGCAAAAAGGAGCTAGATGCTTTTTAAAGGGAGGCAGCCCTCCCAGGGCAAAGTACATGAAGTCCAAGGTTTCTAGGGAAAAGAAAGGGAGCAGGTAACTTCCAGTAAAGCAAGTCCTCCAGGGCATCAGCAGTCCAGGGGCTGGGCAGGGCCCAGGGAGGCAAGCCTTCCCCTGGGCCCCAGCAGCAGCACGCCCCTGGCAGATTCAAGTGTCAGAACAAGAACATTTTCATGGGGTCACAGCCCCTCTTTTATACACCTTTTCCCTTTGTCTTTAGGTGCAGGGTGGGGGCAGAACCAGTCGCAGCTGGTTCTGGGGCACTCTTGATGGCCCAACCACCCATTCTATTCACTGGCAGGGCTTGGGTCATCAGTCACACCACAGGGGGGCGGAGCCAGCATTGTGTGGGGAAAACCCAGCCCATCCAGGACACAGGTACACTCCTCCCACACATCACTCATGCTAATCTCCCACTCACCACCGGGGCAGACCCACACAGACTTCCTGGAGCCTGGCATCCCAGCCAGCTCCAGCCAATCAGACGCCAGCACCCTCACAGCACACGTACAGCCATGTCTAGAAATGGCGCTTCCCTTCTAGACACATACATGCTGCATACACCATCTCGCAGCATTCACTCCCCCGAGTTCACACATACCAAACTTGACCATGCACACCTCACACATCAGGAACTACCAGGGACACAGACATTCCCCATGCATTCCTATGGGAGGGCAGGCCAATCTCACACACGCACTCAGGGAGAGCACGCACTTTACACTGCCCCACAGTGTCAAAGTGCGTAAAGGACAGAAATCACTATAATTTAAGGCAAAAAGTTCAGGGGTGAACCTGCCACAAGGCCCAAGTCCAACACAACCCCCTTCCAGCCAAAACGCAGGGGAGACCAATCACCACCGTGATGGACTTCCCTGCTTGGGGCGATAGAACACGGACGCGGGCCCGCACTGCAGGGACACCCTCCGGTTCTACACCAAGTTAATCCATAAGACAAGCACATCCTTAAAAAAACAGGCCCAACTAGGCTACCCCACTGGTACTCCTTAGTTGTCCACGGCTAGGACCAGACCCTAGGCCACCTAGATACCACTGGTCCTTGCCAATACACAGAGTGGGGGGTAGTAACCCCTGGCCTACAATAGCCATTCTCCACTCCCTTTCTCAGCGTAGTTCCAAACTACCACTGATCCTTCAACCTAGGGTCCGCACCCTCCGGCTGACCAGAGGTCACGGGCAAGAATGCCCCACCCTACCTCTACTTCTGAAGCACCCTCCAGAACACAAATCTCCCACCTGGGATCCAAATTCACCGGATGCACCGGGGTCAGACTCCCTCTGACCCCCTTCCAGAGTTCTGCACCCTCCCACTGTAGAACAGGGTCCCTCCACTTAAGGTAGGCCCCACCTGCTCTCAGGGTAGTACCACAACACTCAGCCAAGAACCCTAAAGATCCCTGCTAGGCCTGTACCACCCCTTCTGGGAAACACAGGGTCTCTTCACTTAAGATGAGCCCCACCTGTGTTCACAGGGGTACCCCTAGAAGACAAACCGGCCAGGACACTGGCTACAGTCGCCCTGCCGTCCAGGACAGGCAACACCTGAACCTGGCTCCCTAACCTAGGGACGCTACCCTTTGGTTAGATGCCTGGCACACCAGGACTTCTACAAGTTGAAAACAAAAATCTAAGACTTTCTCTCCTCCTTCAGCAGCAAGGCAACCACTGCAGGTCAATACCCCATACAGCTTACCCGGTTCCTTCTCATCAGGCAGGAGTTCCCTCTTGTAACTTCAGGACACTACATACAGTTGCCCTGACGTCCAGATCCGGAAACACCGGCTACTGGCTCCCCAACCGAGGGACGTACCCTTTGGTCAGATGCCTGGCGCACCAGGACTTCCTTGAGGGTGACACAACTAATGTGTCGTGTACAAGTCTGCCTGACACTCAGGACAGAAGTGGCATCACCATGGTCACTCACTGGCGACACAACCCTTCTGGCTGGCCCCTGACCCACTGGCTCTTCCACTGGGGAACCTATCCCCCTCGCACCCCTCCATCTGGACTTCTGCACCCTCCCAACTGGAGCGGTACTGCCAGACACCAGAACTACTGGAACCCTGGTTACAGAGGTTCCACGTTCTCCAGACACTCTGGAAGATCCTCCTCAAATGACCTATTGGTACAGCCTAGGCCCCCGACCTGATGTTCCCTTCAAGAACAATCCAGGCCCTGAGACTGGGTTTCAGGCACCTGGAGACATGCAGTCCCACCCACTCCTTCTCCTCTTGAGACAGGACGTGAGCCCCTACACCGAGACCTAGCTGGGCTACACTGAACCTCTTCCACCACGCTGGGCTGGAAGACACCTCAGACACTCCTTTTGGAATCACTCCATCCCCTATGCCTCTCTCCTCCCAGAACATTACCAACTCTAAAATTCTGTCTCTCAACAGACCACAGAAATCAAAAAGCAGGCTCCACTATCTGCAGACGTTCTTGGGAAAAGTTCAACACACAGGACTTTAGGTATCTGAACAAAACAAGCATTCAGCAAGCTCCCCATCCAGAGAACTTACAAACACGTCCAGTGCCACACACCATTCATCCACACACACCCCTCCCCAGACTGGTAAGGCAGTTTCTACCACCCCTGATTTCTCAACCTGACCACACGTGACACAGGTACCATAACTCCAGGGCAGGGACGGGGGACACATGCACTGAACACACTTATGCTGCCACCACTGGATCCCACCCTCATGGTGAATCCAGAAAACATACTGCACTTAGGGGGATGATCTACCCTCCCGAGCTAGGGACACCTAACTCAAAGTGCACAAGAAACACATTTCCACAGAAATGACATTTTTAGCAAACTCCATACAATAATCCCCAAAATGTTTTTATCTAAAATGCAGAGTTTTGTGGTGCAGCCAGCTGCTACTGTGGTACAACGCAAACACAAATCCTTATCCCACCGCTTGCCGCCAATGTTGGAAATGGGATCCCCGGCTGACCAGGGCTTCCGCCAAAGTCAGTCAGAGACCACCACACCCAAGTCAGGGCAAGGGAGTTACACGCCAAGATAACCCCAGCTCACCCTCTAGGTAACGTGGCGCGAGCAGCAAGGCTAAACTTGGAGGCGATGTAGGCTAAGTATTTGCGCACGCACCCCAGCAACAACAACCAAAGGCCCACCACAAAGGAAACTCCACACAAGGTTATATAAAAATAGCCTTTGTATTACACCAAAACACATTAGATAAAACACACACTTTACAATGTGCCAGAGGCACGGGCAGAATTTACAAGGGGATATTTACAAGACAGGGCCACCTGGACCACTGTCAGGAATCAGCACTTTTAGAAGTAACAATACAATACTTGTATGCCTAGAACTTAGAACATAGCCTATCAGACAGTACCTTCCGTCCTGGTTGCACGGGATAATGCGAGTGACCTCCTTAGTAAGCTTGAGCGGGCGACCCAGCGAAGCGGCGCGGCTCAGGGGAGAGCGGCGCTGCTCGAGGCTTGGACGGGCTGCCGGCACGGTACAAGCGTTTCTCTGGGGCGACCAATGTGTGCGGCTCAGAAGAGGAGGGGGAGTCAGGATGCGGGCGACCCAGCGAAGCGGCGCGGCGTAGGGGAGAGCGGCGCTGCTCGAGGCTTGGACGGGCTGCCGGCACGAGCTGCCGAGGGGAACGAGCGAGGCACACTTCAGCGAGGCCCCAGGGGCCCAGGGAGATCAGACAAGTCCCATCAATTTGGCAGGGAAGGCACCATAGAGTCCACTGGTCCTGGGACTCTGGTCAGGGGGCAAGCTTAGTATCAAGCCCTTGGAATATCACTTATAACAGAAGATCACTGTAACACAAAATAGGACATAAAGCACACAACCAGTACCCACTGGTAACTGGTAAGTCCCCCCTACGCAATCCTAACCACCCTAGGAACAGGTCACGCAGGGAACCAGGACCTTACTAGCACCACCTGCACTAGCAAGAGCAACCACCTCAGTATCACAATACAAGTAGGGGCATAGACCTGGGGACAAAACACATGATGCAATGCATAACATTCATTCAGAGGTGTAAGAGAAACAAGGCACATGATGTATTAGCAACACATTCAGCGGTGCAGCAAAGAGCACTTTGCAGAAATCACAGGAACATGAACTTACATCAAAGTCCAGGGTCCAGGTTGCGCCACTTGCGCCAGAACCTAAACGTAGCAGCTGCCCACTACTTGCTGGGCAGCTGAGGGGCAGGACAGGGGCCTAAACGCTGCAGCTGGCACCAAGTGCTGCGCAGCTGGGGAAAGGCCAGGGATGAAGGAGTGCGCCTCACTCCTAAAGTCCAGAACATGTCCCTAGAAGCAAAATACCTAAACGGTGCAGCTGCCCACTAATTGCTGGACAGCTGGAAACAAATCTGCGCCAGGGGCCCTCACTGGCCCCTCAGGAAGCAAAACTGTGCAAACGGGGAGCCTTCTAGGCTCTAGAACATACATAGGCGCAGTTTGGAGCCCACTAGGCTTTCAAATTAAGCAATGCCCCTGAGCCTCTCTGGCTCTTCAAACAACTGTGGCGCCTCCTTGAGCCTCTCGGGGCTCTGACAACAAATGGCCCCGCTGTTGGAGCCTCTCGTGGGCTCAGAAACCAAAGCTGCCCCCAAGAACCTCTTCAGGGCTCTCCACACAAATGGGACACCTTGAGCCCCTCGGGGCTCTGTGCCAACTACGGCGCCCTGAGGAACCTCTCAGGCTCCAAGAAATGATGCCCCCGTCACTGGCAGAGTCCGACTCACAATGGCCCCCCCGCGTCCCCCTCGCCCGTTAACACTCACCGGGCTGCTGGGGCGGGGGCTCCTCTCGCCGGGGCACCTCCCCTGAAGGCAGGGCTCTCTCTACCAAACCCCCCTCCTCCCGGGCAGCTCCACTCACCGGACTGCCTTCAGGAGGCGGCAGGGACGCTGGCTGTCTTGTTCCTCATTTTCCTCGGGTACTCGAGGAGGCGGGACTCCCGGCCGGGCCGCGCTGCCATTGGGCGGCCGGCCAACCGCTTCCGGGTGATCTCCGGTCTCCCTCTCCACACGGGAGACCGGACAAAGGCGGGACAATGGCCTTAACTCTGCACTGGCGGCCCCGGGGCTCTCCACAGCTCACAGGAGCCCCGGGAAGACTTTCCTCCTCTTCTCTTTGGTGCTCGAGGAGGCGGGGTGGGCTCCCGACCTCCTCTCTCTTGTCCCCATTTCCGGCCGCATTCTTCCTAATACTTCCGTCCCGCTGGCCCCGCCCACAGTCAGGCGGGCCGCGGTTCGCGGCGGCAGGGCGGCAAGAGGGGTAGGCTCCCTCCATGGAAAACAAACAAACGCAGAAGCGGGGTGGACACCCGCTATTAGCACTATTCACTTGGGCACAATGCAGGGTAGGCACCTGCGGACATCGGGGCATAAGCAGGGTGGCACCTGCGAGGCAATAGCCCCATCAGCAGCACAGAAACGCCATCGCGGCGGCGGTGTTCAGGGCACGAGCTTCCCCAGTCTCCTCACGGCCACGAGCTCGGAAGAGCAGCCAATTACCCCCACGCCTCTTGCAGACACCAGTGGGGGGGATTAGAAGACAAGCAGAACAGCGCTCCCCTGCAGCAAAAAGGAGCTAGATGCTTTTTAAAGGGAGGCAGCCCTCCCAGGGCAAAGTACATGAAGTCCAAGGTTTCTAGGGCAAAGAAAGGGAGCAGGTAACTTCCAGTAAAGCAAGTCCTCCAGGGCATCAGCAGTCCAGGGGCTGGGCAGGGCCCAGGGAGGCAAGCCTTCCCCTGGGCCCCAGCAGCAGCACGCCCCTGGCAGATTCAAGTGTCAGAACAAGAACATTTTCATGGGGTCACAGCCCCTCTTTTATACACCTTTTCCCTTTGTCTTTAGGTGCAGGGTGGGGGCAGAACCAGTCGCAGCTGGTTCTGGAGCACTCTTGATGGCCCAACCACCCATTCTATTCACTGGCAGGGCTTGGGTCATCAGTCACACCACAGGGGGGCGGAGCCAGCATTGTGTGGGGAAAACCCAGCCCATCCAGGACACAGGTACACTCCTCCCACACATCACTCATGCTAATCTCCCACTCACCACCGGGGCAGACCCACACAGACTTCCTGGAGCCTGGCATCCCAGCCAGCTCCAGCCAATCACACGCCAGCACCCTCACAGCACACGTACAGCCATGTCTAGAAATGGCGCTTCCCTTCTAGACACATACATGCTGCATACACCATCTCGCAGCATTCACTCCCCCGAGTTCACACATACCAAACTTGACCATGCACACCTCACGCATCAGGAACTACCAGGGACACAGACATTCCCCATGCATTCCTATGGGAGGGCAGGCCAATCTCACACACGCACTCAGGGAGAGCACGCACTTCACACTGCCCCACAGTGTCAAAGTGCGTAAAGGACAGAAATCACTATAATTTAAGGCAAAAAGTTCAGGGGTGAACCTGCCACAAGGCCCAAGTCCAACACCTGGTGTTGGTGGTTTTAGGCCTCTGAGCACTTTAGCACTGTGGTCCAGTGTAAACTGCGTGCGCTCTCTGTGTATGTGTGGTGAGGCTTGCCTGCCCTCCCATAGGAATGCATAGGGATATGTGTGTCCATGGTAATTCCTGGTATGAGAAGAGTGCAGGGGCGAGTTTGGTGTGTATGAACTCATGAAGATAAATGCTGCGCAATGGTGTGCGCAGATTTATGGTGACAGGTGGAGAAATGCCACTTTTAGAAGTGGGCATTTCTGTGTACTGTGTGTCTACCTGCCTGATGTGAATTGCATGTCTGGCTTGTGATTGACAGGTGCTGGATGATGTGGGTGGCTCCAGAAGCCAGGATGAGTCTGCCCAGTGGTGAATAGGGAGATCTGCCTGTAGATGGGAGGGAGGAGTTGCACCTGGGACCTGAATAGGACTGTGCCTTCCCTCCACAATGCCGGCTCCGCCCCTATGATACGTCTAATCACTGAGCCCCCACCTGACAAAGAAGAGAGGAGGTGAGCAAAAAAAAGTGCTCCAAAGCTCCCCTATACCAGTTCTGACTGGTATCCCCCAGCCCTGTGCTGGCACAAAGAGTTTTTACTAATATAAATATAGGGGCTGTGTCCCCATAAAGTTGTTCAGTCTGTCTTGGTGTGCTGTTCCTGAGGGCGTGCTGCTGCTGGGCCCAAGGGAGGGCTGGAATCCCTGGGCCCTGCATTGCCCTTCCTTCCTAAAAAGACTAGGTGTCTGTCTTTTGCACCCTGGGAGCGCTGAGATTTGGCTCCTAAGAGGAGCCCTGGAGCTTTGCAGCATTGAGCTGCACCTTGCCCTGAGTAAATCCCCGCTGTAGGGATTCCCCCAAAATTGCCGAGATTGAGCAGGTGCCCACCCCGCTTTATATGGATGGAGAATGGCGGGTGCCCACCCCGCATTTTTATGGAGCTTTGCGGGTGCCCACCCTGCTTTTATCTTTAGTTACACTGCGGGTGCCCACCCCGCTTCTACCTCTATTTTATTTAGAGGGAGTCTACCCCTCGAGAGCTGCGACCTCCAGAGAAGGCCTCCGCTGCCGCGGCCCGCTTGGTTGTGGGCGGGACCGGTAGACGGAAGCGGAAGAGGTCGGAAGCATAAGGGGTCGGAGAAAACTAGGGCGGGACCCTACCCCGCGCCAGGACGGACTGGAGAGATGGGAGTCTATCCCAACTCCCCGAGTGGCCATGAAGAGTCCTGGGTCCCAGTAGGGGGCCCGGGCAAAGGAGAAGCGCAGCCGCCACCAGCGAGGCTCTCAAGAGTGAGAGAGAGCCCAGCCCGCTGCACCGGTGAAGCCAGCCGAGGCACCCCAGTCAGGAGAGGGAGCGGGGCTTCCGTGAGCAGTTGGGAGCCTCGGCAGTCCGGCGAGACAAGAGGAGAAGTCCCTTCCTGCGCAGGGGCCCAGTGAGTGAGGGCTGGGCAGGGGACATGGCCGCATCATGGGGCTGAGGTGATTTAAAGGTCCCGTGGGGGTGATGAGTGAGGCATGGAACCAGTTCTGAATGGCCCCCACCTGATAGGGGGGCTGCTCCAATGTGGGCCATGTTTGTTTCAGAGCCAACGTGGCTCCAACATGGGGCACAGTGATTTTCAGAGCCTACGGGGCTCCAACAATGGCTATAATTATTTTATGGAGGGCCCCGAGGGGCCCATGTTTTTTCCGTGTTGGGCACAGATTCTGAGCGGTCCCACCAGGAGAACAGGCTGCACCAACGTTGCTGGAATTCTTGTTACTGGATGGTCCAGAGGGGCCCAGGCTTTTCCCCGTGTGGGGGCACATTGATTCCAGAGGCACAGTGGTGGCCGCGTTTTTGCTGATCCCAGCTGCCCTGCGAGAGCGCAGGCAGCTGCAACGTCTTGCGCAGATTTACCCTAGAGAGTCCCAGTGGGGACCCACTCAGAAGGCACAGGGGTGGCAGGCCTTATTTTGAGAGACACAGCTGCCCAGCAAGTAGTGGCAGCTGCAACATTTAGGCCATTTGTTTCTGTGGGGACATGTCGGAGTTAGGAGTGAGATGCACTCCTTTGCCCCTGACCTTAACAGCTGCGCAGCACTTAGTGCCAGCTGCAACGTTTAGGCCCTTGCCTTTCGCTGCTTTGGCAGCGCGCCCTGACTCTTGGGACACAGGGCGTTTGAGCGTCTTTTTGAGATGGCCAGTTGGCCAGGAGGACTGTTGGGATTATAGGGCGCCAGGCCCTAGTGTGAGGGTGGTGCTAGGAAATGCAATGTATGTAGTATGTTTTACACACCCGGTTTGATACCTCTAACTATGGTTTTTCTGATTATGAGGTTGTTTTGCATATTATGGTTTATGCTAGTGAGATTATATTTCACTGTGTGATTAATGCCCCTAATGTGGGTTATGCTTAGGAGGTTAGGGTCTAATGCGTTTAGACTGGTGAGATGATTGCATAATGTGTGTATGTTGGCGAGGTTGGCGCAGAAGGTAATTCGCGCCTAATGTGATACTGTGCATAATGTAGTTTATGTTAACAGGCTGATGCTAAGTACAGTGATTACCAGTGGTTACGGGTTGTACGTTTATGATATGTTTTACTTTTAAAAAGGTTGCTTTGTGATGGTTCTGACAGTGGTCCCTGTGGCTCTGTCATGTGTATATAATCCCTTGCAAATATTGCCCAGTGCCAGTTGGCACAGTGTATATTGTGTGATTACTATTCTAATGTATTATGAGAATGCAACGGCTATTTTTTACATAACCTTATGTGGAGTTCCTTTTGTAGTGTGCCTGGGATTTTGTTGCTGTGTGCGTGCGCAAATGCTTTACACACGGCCACCGGGATAAGCCTGACTGCTCGTGCCAAGCTACCAAGGGGGTGAGCAGGGGTTATCTGTGGCGTGTAACTCCCTTGCCCTGACTAGAGTGGTGGTTTCTGCCTGGCTTACCTTAGCCAACCAGAAATCCCATTTCTAACAATTACTATTCTAACTCCAGTGAGTGCAACAGTAGGGTAAGTGTTGGATAGTGTAGGGGTAAAAATTATTATTCTAACTCCAGGAAGTGCAACAGTAGGGTAAGTGTTGGATAGTGTAGGGGTAAAAATTACTATTCTAACTCCAGTGAGTGCAACAGTAGGGTAACTGTTGGATAGTGTAAGAGTACTATGCGTTGTAATGGTATGCATTGTAATGACTTGAGATGTAATGCTTGCGTTGTAGTGACATGCATTGTAATGACATGCGTTGTAGTGATGTGCAATGTAATGGCTGCATTTTTTTTTTAAATAGTTTTTATTGCAGTCATTGAATACAAAAGTTTTATCACAGAGTTAACACCTCTTAGCTCTTCCATTCTTCCGTCTCCAATTATTACTATACACAGCCTGGATGCCCACAACCCGCAGGTCGGGCGGCGTTAAAAAGAAGAATTTTCAAGGCTTGGTAAGGCGTATCTGGTGTAACCCTCTCTCCTGGAAATGTACTCGTCTGCTTTTCTTCTTCTCCCCGCTATAGAATCTCCTAACATTTACTAACTATCCCCAACGTCCCATCCCTCCCCCCCTCCCACCTGTCCACCACCTACTCAGAAGCATTCTCCACTATCTCATCTATGGGTATAATCAGGAGTCAGTGTCTAGTATCTACCTACGTTTGCAGTGTCCCTGGTGTGACGCGGGAGCCGTTCTCTTCCTCGTCTAGGTCAACCTCCTCCTCCTGTAGTGTGCTATCTCTCAGGGCTTGAACCAATGCCTCCCAAGCCGCTGCCGTGTCCAATGCTCTATCGTTCGGTTTACGGCGAGCCGTCTGGTATCGGTGCGCACTGTCACACGCAGCCCACCTCAATAGCTCATTGACCCATTTCCTGTGTGTGGGACGTACTCTCGCCTTCCAATGTCGTGTGATCTCTCTTTTAGCTATGATCAGTCCCATGTCTATGAATTTGCTTGTGGTTTTATTTTTGGGCGTGCGCGGAAACCAGTGCAGTAAGCATACTGCTATATCATATCGTAATGTTCTGTCCGTCACGTCAGTTAAAGTATCACCAATCGCTTGCCAATATTCCCGGAGGCTGGGGCAGGACTACAACATATGCTCCAACTCCGCCACTTCCATAGCGCATCTCGGGCATGCCGCGTTGGCTGGACCAAAATACTTCTTGATTTTGCCTGGGGTCATATAAGCCCTATGTAGCACATAAAAGTGGATCTGCTGAAAGCACGCATTTCTTGTGCTATTTTTGGCCCGTCTCACTAACTGAGCCCAAGTCGTCTCAGGAATCTCCCTGTTAAGGTCCGTTTCCCATTTGGCCTTTAGTGTCGTCAGTGGCGGCAGGTTTTCCCGTAGCATTCTAGAGTATAAGCATGTCACTGCCTTATAGGTTCCGGCTGCCATCATGGTGTACTGACATGCCATAGTCGTCACCGGTTCCGCAAGTCCACCCTTCCAGTGTGTCTGAATGGCCCTAGTCACCGCAGCATGCAGTAGGTAGTTCCCTCTAGGTAACCCGAATTTCTCCTGCAGCTCCTGATACTGGACAAGCGCCCCGTCCTCGTAGAGGTCGCCGACCACTTGTATTCCCGCGTCTTCCCAGCTCTGCAGCTGCGACCAATCTCCTCCATGGGGGAGTGCTGTTAGCATTCCCAGGGGTATCTCTGGGGCATATGGGTGTTGCACCCCCGCGCGATGCTGGGATCGGTTCCAGCAGAGCCTGAACGTCCATTCCTCGGGTGTCAGATCCCTAAGAGCGATTCTCTGCTGCAAAGCGATATAGGCCAGAACATGGCGCGGTGTGCCCTCACCTCTCCCACTCTCCGGGCCTCGATAGACCCTCGCTACCTCCTGCGTAAAGATCTGCAGCTGTGCAGCTAAATAGTAAAGTTCAAAATCAGGGGTCGCCATTCCGCCCTCATCTTTCGGGCGGGTGAGCGTCGCCAGCGCCACTACATCTGCCCGCCCCCCATATGTAGGAGGTCATCTGAGATTTCAATTGGCAAAAGAAGGACCTAGGTATCCAGACAGGGAGGGTGCGAAAGTAATATAGAAGTCGCGGCAGGGCGATCATTTTCAATAATGAAATGCGCCCAGTGACCGATAGTGGGAGCGTAGCCCAAAAGGCCATACAGCCCTTCAGTGCCCGCAAGCAGCGGCCTACATTACCCTCTAACAGGTCTGCCGCCGTGTGGTATATATATACTCCCAAATACTTCAAACACGTGGGTTCCCATTTGATCTCGGGTCGGTGGTCAGGCCGTACTGTGTCTCGCCTCAGGGGAAACAAGCAGGTTTTAAACCAGTTAACTTTCAGCCCTGATAATGCACCGAATCGCTCTAGGAGTTGCTCCGCACCTTTCAGCGCCTGTGATCCGTCTTCTAGGAATAATAGAAGGTCATCCGCATATAAGGAGATGAATTGTTGGCCCTCCATGCTGTCTATATCCCAAAAATGTTTACCTGTCCGGGCCTCAGCTGCTAGGGGCTCAATCGCCAAGGCGAACAGCAGGGGGGAAAGGGAACAACCCTGCCTAGTACCCCGTTCCACCTGATATTGGTGCGAAACGAGGGAACCTACCCTCACTCTAGCCACTGCCGCCGTATACAGGACTTTAGTCCACCTGATATAACTCTCTCCCAGGCCAAAGTTTGTCATGGCCCTGTATAAATATTCCCACTCCAGGCTATCGAACACCTTCTCTATATCTATCGATAGGACCTGGGGTGTCAGGGCTTCCATGTGTGGGCTTTCCACCAAGCGTGTAAGTCTCCGTATATTTATCGTCGTGTTCCGCGCAGGGATAAAACCCGATTGGTCTGTGCGGACTAGATCGGGCATGTGCTGTAGAAGCCTCGCTGCTAGTATGGAACTCAATATTTTGTAGTCCGTGGTTAGCATGGACAACGGCCTGTAAGAGGCCGGGTCTTCGCTCTCCCTCCCTGGTTTTAGTAGTGGTATCACTAGGGCCTCGCGCATAGATTGGGGCAAGTGGCCGGTCTTCTTGGCCTCATTATATATCATTAGCAGTCTCTGCGCTAGCAAGTCTAAGTACTTGCTGTAGAATTCAATGGGTAACCCATCCAAACCCGGCGTTTTGTTGCGAGCCATCCGGTTAATCGCCCCTCTGATCTCTCCTAATTCTATGTCCCTACCCAAGTCGTCCGCCTGTTCCTGATCTAAATGTGGCAATTGTAGGTCCACAAGAAAAGCTTGAGTGTTGTTCTCTTGCCCCACCAGCGCACTCTTATAGAGGCTCTCATAGTATCCCTGAAAACAATTTAGTATCTCCAGCTGGGAGTATTGCATGTGGCCCCCTTCTCCTTCGATTGCCAGTATCGGGGAGCTTCGTTTAGCAGGGTTGGCTAGCCACGCTAGTAGTGTCCCAACTTTGTCCCCCTCAACATGGGCCCGGAGCATGTAAGCTTTATGGTCGAAGCTGCGGAGGCGTTGTACTTCCACCGCTACTGCCTCCTTAGCCAGGCCGACCTCCCCCTGCAGCTCGGGGTGACCCGGTCGCGCTTTCTCGGCGTCTCTCAACTTAGAATCCGCCTTCTGCAGATCTTCTAGTAACACCTTCCGCACGCCCACATGCTTCCCTATGCATTGACCTCTAATTACCACCTTAAAAGCGTTCCATTCCATCGCTCTGGTGGCCGTGGACCCCTCGTTTTCCGCGAAGAATTGGGTTATGCCCTCCTCCAGTGCCGCGTGAAACAGTGGGTCATTCAGTGTCTCAGGCCGCAGCCTCCAAGTCGGGACTCGTGATAACTCCGTGACCCAGTCCAAACTAATCAACAACGGATTGTGGTCCGAGAGTGTCCTGGTTAGGTACTCGGTCCGCTTCACTGTCTGCATCACAGTCCGAGAGCACAAAAATGCATCAATCCGGACATGGAGGTCATGGAGGCTCGAGAAAAACGAGTAGTCACGCTCAGCCGGGTGATGTGTGCGCCATGTGTCCATCAAACCCCATCTCTCTTGCCAATCCAACCTCCCCTTCGTGAGACGGTGTACAGGGGGAATCTCCCAGTGGTGGGTGGGACCTGTCTAGTGTTGTGTCCGCTACTGAGTTAAAATCCCCCCAAATCAGGACCGGACCCGCTAGGTAGTGTGCTAGTGTTCCCGATAGTCCCGTTAAGAAGGCCATCTGGTCAGTGTTTGGCGCGTATATACTACACAGTACTATGTCCCTACCCCGTAGTCTGCCACATATCTACCCTCAGGGTCCACTATGTGCCTGGTCGCCTGAAACGGGGTGCCCGCCCTTACCCACACCAAGGCTCCCCTAGCAAATGCTGAGTAAGTGGTGTTAAATATCTGGCCCATCCACCTCCTTTGCAATGCTATCCCCTCCGGTTTTGTAAGATGTGTCTCTTGCAGCAGCGCTATCTGTACCCCTCTGCGGACCAGGTAGGCGTGCACTTTGTGTCTTTTGGTCATGGAATTCAGCCCCCGCACATTCCAGGTAATACATCGCAGTGCGTTGGCATCAGCCATTGTCCCATAGTTCACATTGCAGTCTCCTCCGCAATCCCATTGCGACATGAGCGGTGGTGTCCCTCCAACTAGCCTTCGAACCGTCTGACATTTTAAGTCCCTTATGGTCTAGAACCCTCCACTGCCAGAAAAATGAAGCAGGCCCCAATATCAAACTATCAGTACCCATCCAAACTTATTCAATCCACTCAACTCCCCAACTAGTTCACAGTCGTAACCGTGAGGGCCTTAAGGGCAATCGGGTTGTGGTCTAGGCCGGAAGGTAACTACGCGAGCCCCGCACCCTATCTTTAGCAGCGGTCTGACATCCCGGTCAATGACCCCCAACCGCAGTACCTTACAGTTCGTAAATTCCTCCAGTTGCAGGAGTGTCCTCTGGCCATCATCTGTATCTTAGTTATTCCAGATCTCTTCTGCCGTTTGTGGTGTCACCGGCGGGCCCTTGGTACTATGTGTTTCTGAGTGCTCCGTCTCCGATCCCGTGCCTCGGTCCTCCGAGTTCGAGCCCTGTTGTGATGGGGAAGTGCCCGATCTCGACAACGATTCCACTGCCTGTAGTGCAGCCTGCCGCCCCACCTCCGTCTGAGACACCGATGGTTTCCGCGATCCCTGCCTTCGCCATCGCAGCCGCTGTGATTTCCGAGTCTGCGTCTTTGCTCTCTCCTTCTCCTCTCGAACTCTGGCACCGTCCGTGCCCGCCTTATACGTCTCCCACCAATCCCAAGCATCCGCCGGCGTGGGGAAGAAGTGTGTTTTGTCATCCAGTACCACTCTTAGCTTGGCCGGAAAGAGCAGGGAATACTGAATGCCCTCTGTCCGTAATTCGCGTTTAATAGATAAGAAGGAGGCTCGCAGTCTCTGCGTCTCAAAGGTGTAATCAGGGAATAGGGTCACTTTACTATTCGCCACCTGGAATGGCCCCGCATCACGGGCTCTCTGAAGCAGGAGGTCCCTGTCTTTATAGTGCAGCAGTTTGGCCACTACCGGCCTCGGGGGCAGCCCCGGCTTAGGAGGCCTAGCCAGAACACGATGAGCTTGTTCCAGGGTGAAGAATGGTGATAGGCCTTCAGGCGCCACCGTGGTCTTAAGCCAGTTATCCAGAAACTCAACCATATCTCCCCCTTCTGTTTTTTCGGGCAGGCCCACTATGCGGACATTACTGCGTCAACTCCTGTTTTTGTATCCTACCCAGGGCGTCCGTGAGCCTTTCCTCCATGTTCTTGTGGGCTGGGGCCAACTCGCCCAAAGTGTCCTCGGCCTCCTTGACTCTATCTTTAAGTTTGTCATGGTCAGCCCTCAGGAGGCCCAGCCCCGACACCACCTGTGCAATATCGTGTTGCAAAGCGTCTCTTGTTGCCGCAATAGCCTCCAGTATGCGGTCCTGACGTTGCTGCAGGTCCGAGGGCCCTATAGGGTCACCCTCTGTTGTCTCAGAGGTCGCAGCTCCCTCGGTTTTCCCCTCGTTTCTCACCATGGTGTCAGGTCGTTAGTCACCCCAGTGCCCAGAATCTTTTGCTCAGTTGCCGGATAGGCTCAGTGGTCGCTCTCAGGTCGCGTTGACGTGTCAGCTATACCCCCCAGGCTTCTAGTCCATCAGCCGGCTGTCCACTATGGGATTCAGACTCAGTGTCGTCCCTAGGTGGGGATCCACCGTCTCTCTCCCCCGGCGCTCCACCTTCTCCACGCCTTTGGGGTCGCCTCAGCCGCCGGGCGCCCTTCCCGGCCTCCGTCCTCTCCGTGTAGTCGCTGTGGACCTGATTGCCTTATCTACGAGTGTTCAGGGGTCTACCACTTCTTCCAGCCACGATAGGGGAAGGATCCCAGGGCGTAGCACTCGCCCTATCCGCTGTCAGGAACTTGCCTCCTATTGGGGTCGTCTCGTCAGGGAGGCCCGCTCCTCAGCCGCAGTTCACGCCGTCTCGGGTCCTCTCAGTTGTTCCTAATCGAAGCCGAGTTCGCCCCCAGGCCTGGCTGTTGCAGTGGGTTTCACGTCCCTGCCCGGCGTCTCCTCTCAGCCCTCGGCGCAATAGCTATGCCTCCATTTCTCCCTCCTGGACTCGCCAACCTCTTCTTTGCTCCCGTGTGCGGTCGAGGGCCACCCAGCCACGGACGGAGGCCAAAGAAGTATCTCTCCACTTCTCAGCAGCTGCGCAGGGCCCATCCGGGGTCGCACGGCTTTCAACCCCTGCTCACCGCTCCCCTGTGTGTGGCCTGGGTGCGTGATCGCCTACAGTCCACCACCTTAGCACTCCTTCCCGTCCTGTGGTGCCAGCTACGCCGGCAGGTCCCCCAACCCTCCTGGGTTAGCCGCGGGTAAGCCGCTGGACGTCCCCAGCGGCCAGGATCGCAGTCTTCTTCTCGGCCCCGTTCCGGGCCAGGTGCCCCGCCGCACTCCGGGCTACCTGCTATGCGGCCCCACTTCTCAGCCCTCCATGACAGGCGACTCCCCGGGCACACCCCTACAGGGCGTAGAATCAGCGGAATGGTCGTCTCATAGAGGCCGCATCTCCTCCGTCATTCCCCCTGCCGCCATCTTGTCCCAGGGGTCACGGCTGGGTCCGAGTCACATACCGGCGGACGTCCCAGTCAGGGGCCCCGGGGCTCACCGCCCTTCCGCCTGGCTTCACCCTCAGCAGACCGACCGCCCTCCCTACTTGCACAGTTCTCGGAGATGCGCCTGCTGCTCAGGCGTACTTCTCAATTGCTCTCGGCACCCGAGGCATCCGCCATTTTGCGCTCTCCCGTACTCCGGTCCGTGATCGCCTTTTCTCCGCCGGCAGGCTCTCTCACAGTTCCGCCAGCCGGGTCGGGGGAACAGTCCAGATTTACGCTGCCTCCGGTCTGCAATTGAGGGCTTTCACGGGTGTCGCCGCACCTTTTATCAGGATAAGTGCGGGGATCGGGCGCGGAGCTCCGAGCTCACGCCACCATTCCCCTCGGCTCCTAAGCCACGCCCCCATGTAATAGCTGCATTGTAATGACATGCGATGTAAAGGATGTTGCGATGTAATGACTGCTATGTAAAGGTAGTGCGATGTAATGACTGCATTGTAAAGGTTGTTTCCCGTCAGCTGGAGATGGGCTGAGCAGCAGTGAGGCTGCTCCTGGTGGGGCTCTCAACCTTGTAACATCTTGCTTATAATAATTCTACATGTAAACCTACCTGCACTACTTATGTTATTTACAAAAGATTCATCACATTTCAGACATCTGTCTCAACGATTATCGGTCCCTGTTAACTCAGATGCGGCTGCTCCACCTATAGACCCAGATCAAGCTTAAAATCCTGTACCCTCTGTGCCCACTCCGGGTGCAGTTCAACTACCACATACCACGTGATCTGGTTTAACTGGGCGAACATCTCGATGACTGACCAAAGAAATGTAATGATGCTGTTATATACCTTTTTATTGAACAAGGGGGGCTGGTAGTGTCTTGGGACTGTGATCACTGGGACACCCTGGCTGTGGGCAGACTCAAGGAAAGAATTACATAGTCATTTGGGAGGTGTTAAGGAGTGGTTATTATTGGTTATGAGATGATGCGAAGTTCAGTTTGGATGTTGTACGCTGATGAATAAAGATGTTGGTTACGAGCTCCGTGAGTGGCATGTTCTTGTGCATGCTCCCGTGCAAGGAAGGACGAGAAAATTAGGTTAAAATAGGCTATTCCAATTGTTACCACCAATACTGAGTGCCAAATGAAGGATTTCTTTATAGTTATTCCTTATAAAACATTGGTTCCTGTTGTAGAGCTATCACTGGTAAGTGCAGCTCTCTAAGCTGTGTGAATTTATGCTTTGCACTCTGATAAATGGCCCATATAGCACAAATAGCATGCCTGAACTTTAGGCACACTATACTGGCCCAATTATTAATATTTCATTGTTGTGAAGAATCAGCCTGAAGCTCTCACAGCCTGAAGCTCTCACAAGTCAGTTTCACATTAGCTGCATTGAGATAGAAAATACTAACCATTTTCGCGAAGCACATTTCTACGAGTGCAGTTTAGCTGGTCTCAGTCCATACAGAAGTGAAGTTATAAACAAGTTTTTAAAAAAACACAATTGAAACACACCATGCTGGTGAATTTCCTTACAATAAATTAGAAAGGTAGCAGTTCTGCCAACACATACCCAGTCCTGCCAAGCGCCACGCAACAGGTGTGACGCTCACGCATTTCAATGCGGTGATCCGCATCACCGCACTGAAATGAATTGTCACGCATTTTTGCCACCTCTGTGCCAGGCGCGCCAGTAGCTCTGTGCCCGGGCTCTCGCTGCTGTTTTGAGAGGTGCTGCTCAGCCCGACTTAGTGCCTAAACAGTTAACCGGACTGCAGTTGAGCTCTATGTTCTGTAGTGTCAGCGGCGCGCTACAATATATCTCTCTGCGGAGCTGCCTGTCTGACACCTGTTGCCCTGGAAACTACTAATGCGGCAAATGGTGCGGCGCCGGCGCGGCTATCTCAGAATCCTCATCACAGTCTGCAGGGGGGACGGGCTGCCCGCTCAGCGATACACTAGTGCAGCTCAGAGCTGCAATTATCACGGTGGTGCACCAGGGGGCCAGGATTAAATCCGGATGTGCCGGCCGCGGTAGGGCAGTCACGTCCGGAGGATGGAACTAGGAAGTGCAGAAGCGGCGGGAAATTAGAGTGTGCAGGCTGCGCATGAGACGCAGTCTGTCTCTCACAAGCTATGGCCGCCCGCCGTGGCCGCCTGTGCCCTGCTAAAGAAGAACACAGCTGCAGGCTGCAGTGTTATGCACCCGTTTTACTCCTTCCTATTCAGCAATGAAGGTGGTCGGTTGGAATTTCATTCTGCAAGGGTTTCTGATCAGGGTTGGCTGTTGCAACTTCGAAGGGATTCCGGATTCTGCAAACTAAGTTCGAGCTGAGTTTCGTGTGGTACGATCGGGGGCGTAGGGTTTTATTTATTAGACTATTCATATTGTAATCGACTGTGAATCCTGTCTGCTATAGAACAAACAGAACGTTCCAAGTTTTTTAAAACGTTGGACGTGCGAATTTTGTTCATAACAGTGCCATTTTGTAAATGTTTATGTATGCATTGCTTTTTCCATCTCATAAGACCAATGCAACCCTGCTGACAGTCTGACAGGCTGCCCCGGGACACCAAAGGTGGCTACCTGCGAGGGCGGCCATCCTTAGTGCCATAGGATGGCACAGACCCTAAGCGGTCTAGTGGTTGGCTGACTAGATGGTCAGCCAGTGGTCTACTGGGATTCCCCCCACGCGTGAGGTCATTTCCTGTCCTGGGGGAGAGGGGGGAAGGGCTATATAGCCCGGGGGCGAGGGTCTGGCGTCCTCTTTTGTTCCTGTGCAGCGGCGTGTAGACCCTCGCCCCCCACCTTTGGAGGATCCCGCAGCGCGGACCCGGACTGCCCGGCGTTCTTTTGTTTAAGGTGAGGGACTTGTGCGATGCTCGTGGGATGAGAGGGGGAGGGCTCAGGGGGGGGGCGCGGGGCTTGCCCGGTGGTGAGAGCTGGGCGCGCTTACAGCATCTCGCTTTGCGGAGGAAAAGTTTTGTGGCAGATTCATGCTTTAGTTTTCACCTGCGGCGTGTTTTGGGCGCTACTTGTGTTACGGAGTTTAAAAAAAAGAAAAGAAAAGAAGGGGGAGGGGTGGGAGCGCTTCAGGTGAAATTCGGTGGGTGCCCCCGCGGGGGCCTCGCACTCTCCTAGTTTGTGGGGTGGCGGGCGTTGGTCCAGATTCATTGCTTTGGTTTACACTTGCTGCGTGTTTGGGCGCTACTTTGTCCCGGAGTAAAAGGGGTTGAGCGCTTCGAGTGGGGTCGGTAGGTGCCCCCGCGGGGGCCTCGCGCTCTCGGGCGGTGGTCCTGGCTTTCGGCCCGCTCTGCAGGGGGGGGGGCGCCCAGATTGGAGTTGTGCTTGGGGGGGGCGCACGTTAAGGGGGGGGGCGCTCCTTCGCTGCGCCAGTGAGTGGCGGGACATCCCTGTGGAGCGGACTGGACGGCGCCTCGTGCATCAATTTCCCAGCTTAGGCTGTGCAGTGGGGGGTTGCTTTTGTTCATTCCCAAGTTGTTTGGGTGTCCTGGGTGTAGCGCTTCCTTCGCGTGCTTTGGCTTTTGGGGGCTTTTGCGCTAGGGCGGCCGCCCGCTCCTCTCACCTTTGGGACGGAGGCGGGGCGGGCGGGTCTCGGAATGCGGCTGGCTGGAATGCAGCCTGCTGCGGGGGGGCGGCAGGAGGGCTGGTGGGGATGTTGTTTCGGGCCCTCGGGGGGGGGGGGGGGTCGGGTCAGGTATGGGCCTGCCGGGGGCACGTGGGGTGGCCGCTCGCGCCTGCACCTTCGGGCCGGGTGGGGGGGGGGCGGGTTTTGGAATGCGGCCTGCGTGGCGGGCCTGTGGTGGGCGACAGTGCCACTAGCTGAAAATGCGCTTTGACTCCGCGTCACGGGAAGTAAGCGCCAGATAAATGAAATTGCAATACAATATAATAATTGTTTTCGATTTATGTTTAGAAACAAGAAGCTCTAAGAAATGTTACATAAAGAAGTAATGCTCTACTGTACCAAAAATCAAACGCACATTAAAAACATTAGTATGTATGTATTATATTTGCATATGATCGTTGATGCACGTTTGACATTCTTAGATACTAATGAATGCCGCAATCACCTCGGTTCTGCCTATTCATTCAGGGATGGGATTAGCAAGGGAGCGGGTATTATGGGTGCTGTAGTTGGGGCAGGCAAGAGTAGGCGCAACGTGTATTGGGGTTGGGGGGGGGCACTCACATGTTGTTTTGTCTTTATGCAGGATTGCTTCACGGATGGAGGAGTCACAGCTCACGCAGGGAGTTGCGCAGGTGGGGGGGGCTTTATTAAAGGGGCATGTTTGGTACTACGCACCTTCGGGGGTAAGGACTGCAGAAGGTTTAGGCAAGGCTTAGGATTAATGTCGGGGGGTCAGCTGGGCTAAGGGGCGGGGGGGCAGGGGGCATCTCATCATGTGTTTAATTTTACAGACAAATTAAAGGCAAAGGGTCTCGGGACTGTCAACAGGGACGGCATAGGTAAACGGTTGGCTTACTGTGGTCAGGAAGTCACATGGAAAAGACAATAAAAAGAATTTTGGAGGCACGTTCCTAATTTGGGTTTTCTCTTGCAGAAAGGAGTGGTGGAGCAATATAAGCTCGGGTGGACCTGTGGACCGGATTAGGAGCAGCAGTGCAAGCGTTGAGTTGTCTGGTCTGGAGTTCGCTCGCACACGCGCAGTTGCCGCAGTCGCCGCACTATGAATTAGTCCGTTAATAACTGGTTATTATCATCGGTGAACAGTTTAAAAGGGTATCACTAGTGTGTCGGAAATAGTGGCCAGCATCCTCTTTTCTGTCAGGAAGTGCTGGGACTATGGTAACCACGCCAGGTATGAATAAAAGTTTAAACAGAAAAATGCGGGCCTACTAGGATATATTTTGCTTGGCATGAGGATATTAATGCACAAACTCATAACCATTTGAGGCCGAAACTCTTTTGGGGGCAAGCATAGATCAAAACCAATCAGTAAAGCGTTGAATGACCGAACTAACCTTGCAAGTTTAGAGGACCACAGTCGATTATACTGGCTAGTTTAATATGCAGAGGTGAAAGGAACCTTGTTGGCAGGTCTCGGCAGCTCGTTGCTCCAGGTCGTAAATAGCACGGACTTTACCCGATGGTGTCAGTGCGCTTCACAGGGGGGACTGAACTGAGGCACGGTAGTACGTTAAGTGTTCTCATTACAAAAGCAAACGCTAAGTTACGTGAAGCAAAGTGGCGAACATGAGCAGACAGTACAAGAGGTGGTAACGGGGCATGACAGGAGGAGAATAGGGCATGGGTGCAAGTTACTAAAGCGTATATAGTACAAGTGTGGTAAATTAGTACAATCATGGCAGACAGTCATACACAAGAACAATTCGTTATGTATGCATTGGTGCAACTTGTGCAAGTACCGGAACCAAACAGAATGTAAGCGGTAGCAAACTGCGTTGCCAGTGATTGGTGAAGGGTGCATGCTACAAAAGAGGACCAAACTCAGTTAGAGGGCTAATACTGCAATAATGGGCTGACTTTAAATTCACTTGAACACATTGGGAAGACTTCCTGGGTCAAGGAGAATAGTATTTCTTTAATGAAAGGTCTTCCTTCAAGACAATAGAGAGGCCCCCTATTAGTTTTCGAAGTGTGCAGCTAATGCGGGCAAATTATTTCTTGTAACTCATAACAGGCCTGGCATGAGTAGCTTGTGGGGCAGTGATGGCCCTGTCATATTGCAGGGAATGCAGATTGGTTGATAGGGGGGGGGTGAGCTTGTAATTAATGTTTTCTGTATCACATGCAGGAACCGTGCTGGAGAACCGCCCTACCTACATGGGGGGGCCACCCGAATTATCAACAGGTATAAGGATCTTAGCACACTGGGGGCAGGGTGCTAGTGTCCGGGATTCTCATGTTCTCAACAGTGGTCATTACTATCCGCGGTGTGGGCTGTGCGCTGGTTTCACTCATGAAAGTAATACATCAGGTAGTTAACTGGGAGCCGGGGCACATTAGGTGGCCCCTGTGCAGTATTTGGAGGTTCTCTCTTACTGTGGAGTCTGGACAATTTGTTTTACGGTGTAATAATTGGGGCGTTCTCTCGGGATGCAGTGGCAGAGCAAGGGCAAATCATGCATTTCCAGCGATAATTAATGAATTTGAATGTTGCAGGGAAGAGACCAATCTTTCTTTACCCCTGCCTTGTAAGACCCAGCATTACACCATTGTGTTACTTGAATCATTCACGTTAGTTACTGCTTCCTGTATAGCAAAATAGTTTGTTGCTCTGGCCCGGTTGCACCAGGGAGCCTCACTATGAGGGCATGATATAAACTGATTGCACTATAGTGTTAAGGGGCATGTCCTTTTGACATGGACTAAAGGGTAGTTACACCGATATAAGTGGCAAACTAGCTCATGCACATGTACTGGCAGGCAACGCGTTTGCATCCACTTGATAGGGCTCGTAGGAATGCTTACGTTACTAAGGACAGCTGCAGAATTGTGTTGGAAGCTATTGGATTTGTGCAATTCAGCGATTGTTGAACTCCTCAACTTGCTGTGCGGAAATACACCTGGACTTACACCAAATTTTACTTAAATTTTCTGTCATGGCATCCACCTGTGTCACACAAGGGGGAGGGGCCCTCACTAATTTTCCAACCTAGTTAGTTGCGGGGTACACAATTGTCAAACTGGTACCGTTTACACCCCCCTTTAACGTCCGGAGGTGCGGCTATGGCCCGCCACTGCCATTTTCAGCAGCTAGCGCACCTGCGCTTTAGCTTTATAGGGTGGTTATGTCTGGTGCGCGGCACCGTCCCTCAATTGTCATTTTCAGCACTGTCTGTCTTTCAGAGAGGACCGCTACTCAGCCACAGAGTAGGCCAAGATCACAGGACCGCTACTCAGCAACGGAGTAGACCAATATCACTGGTGACCTCGCATTTATTTTCTCGGTTGGTTTAAATCTGGTGCCCGCAGTAACTTGGACACGTATTGGCACGCTTACGCCCAGTTTAGGGTGCGTAACAGGAGGGCCTGCGATGTATTTGCCTAGGCTGTACTGGCAGGGCCCAGATGTGGGCGAGTAATAACACAGTCTCAAACGAGAGCGTTGCAAGTTGGCAAGTTCTGTATGGGTCAATGGGCGCTGCGACATGAATAAAGGCAAAGTACAGCATCTATTTCACTGGTTCAGTAGGGAACCATCATTAGCTGTAGCGGCTGCGCACAGGTGTAACAGTGTGGTTCTGTTAGTTTGCCCGAGGATAGGGCGGGCAAGGTCACCAGCTTGGCGGCCGGAAACTGGAAGAAATTCATGGCCGCGTAGGTGCAATGCAACCTCAGCAGTCAAGCATGCAAATCTTCTGCAGAACCCTGAAGTGACGCTAAGTTCCTTGCAAGGGCTGCTGGGGAAACTTTACTTTGCCGCCAGAATCATTCCGGCGGGTAGGGTCTTCGCGCGCAGGCTGGCTAGGGCATGCGCGAAAGGCAGTAAGAGTTATCATTTGGTGAGACTTAGTAAGGGCATGAAGGAGGATCTCAGGATGTGGGCAATATTTCTCGCTGATTTTAACGGCTCTGTGGTTTGGAGGGCGCCGTGGGCAGGGTCGCCGGAACTGGCCATGTTCACAGATGCTTCTGGTAGGGAAGGATTTGGGGTTATTCTTGACACTGACTGGTGCGCGCAAAAGTGGCCGAATGTCTGGCGAAAAAAGAGAGTGACTTCCAACATCACGGTGCTGGAACTGTTCCCCATTGTTGTAGCTTTTCACCTTTGGCCAGCGAAGTTAGCCGCGCGTAGGGTCTTGATGTGGTTGGATAATCTGGCTGTGGTACAGGCCATCAATTCTCAGTCTGCGTCTTGCCCTCTAGTTTTATGCTTACTCAGGGAGTTGATGAGGTTTTGTCTGGTCGGTAATGTAGAATTTAGAGCGCGGCACATCCAAGGGGTCCAGAACACAGCTGCTGACGCTCTTTCGCGCTTTCAGTGGCACAGGTTTCGGGAGGAGTGGCCGAGGGCAAAGGAAGAGATGACAAGATTCCCGGAGCACCTGTGGTTCATTCTGAATCTGAGAGGCGATTGAGAAGTCTAGGCGAGCTGGCTTTGGCACCGCGAACAGTCAAGCGTTGCCGGGCAGGCGTGGAGAAGTTCTGTGCAGTCACCGGGGATTGGGAGCAGGTGCTGCCAACTTTGGAGTCCAGGACTCAGGACTTTATCATGTGGGCGAAGGATGAGGGCAAGTCACAATCTTGGGTGGTGGGCCATTTGTCGGCCATTAGTCACCGCGCTAGGCTGAGGGGACAGCCTGACCCAACCAACTCCTTTTTAATACGGTCAGCGCTGAAAGGTTGGTCGAGAAGTGAGCCCCGAGCTCCTGATAACAGGGCAGCGATTGACTTTGCAACTTTGAAAGGGATGCTGGACAACCAGCTCCGCGTTTGAGGCAGCACTTTTTTCCGCTACCTTTGCACTAGCATTCTTTGGGGCCTTCAGAATAGGGGAGATTGTGGCTGCATCGAAGAATGACAAATCTGGTATCGCTTTGGGTAGGCAGGACGCCACGTTGGTTGGGGGACTGCTTGTCTATAAGGTTGAGGCAATCTAAAACAGACCAAGGAGGTGCAGGCAAGGTAATAGTGCTGAACAAATTGGGAATCGCCAGGTATTGCCCCGTACGACTGGTGGAAACTTATCTTGCGCGGCGCCCGCCGGGGGAAGGTTACCTTCTGACTCATGCAGATGAAACCCCCCTGACCAAGTACCAACTGCGGCGCGTCATGGACACTTGCTTAGAATTAGCGGGCTGCAACAGACAGGGGAAAAGGTTTTGTACTCATTCATTTAGGATAGGTGCTGCGACCACAGCTTTTCAGGCAGGGCTGCCAGTGGCAAATATAAAGCAGGTGGGGCGCTGGAAGTCCAGCTGTTACAAACGGTACATACGCTCATGAGAGGGTTAAAACAGGACTGGTTGGCGGGCATTTTTGGGTAATAGGTTTGTGACATTGATTCAATGTATGTTTGCAGTGTATAATCGATATGTAATAAACGTGTTTTACACATCTGCATCTTTTATTTGTTAGGTAAATCGGTCTGGGTGGCAGGAAATGTGAGAACCCAAAGGGTAGCCCGGTGGGCCGATAGCGGAAAATGGAAGCATGGTTTTGCAACAACAAAAATCAGGTGGTTAGTGTCGCACGATTTGCATTGGAGTAGCGTGCAGCGCGTATTTCAGCAACTATTGGACGGGGCCGAATCTCCACCAGACTTACTAATTGTGCATTTGGGAGGCGAGGAATTGGTCTCCTTGGAGCGCAGGGCCCTGCTGCAGTTAATGAGGGGCACGCTGAGCAATTTGAGCAATCTGTTGGGGCTGTGCGAAGTATGGTGGTCCGAGATCACTCCAAGACTGCATTGGAAGGGCGCCAGATCAGGGGTGGCCATCGAAACTTCCCGCAGACAAGTGAACAGTGCCATGCGCAAATTCATAGAGCAGAGGGGATTCGGCTTCATAAGACACAGTTTGTTGCACACCAAATGTACGGGTTGTTTTGATGAGGATGGCGTCCGTCTATCAGAAGTAGGGATAGCCATTTTCCTGCTGGACCTATCTGAAGCGATGGGAGCAGCGGGTTGTAAATAGAGGAAAGATAAGGGATGGGGGGACTCTCGGACGGCGGCTGCCGCACCGGGAGCCTTGGTGGAGTTACAGGGCGATCCAATACAGGAAGGTACGGAAGGGTACCCTCTACAGGAGCACCGGAAGGGTGCGTGAGCGATATATCCCCCAGGGAGATCCACAGTAAAAGGATCCTGGGGGACTGACGGCGCCCCGTTAGTCCTTCGGGCGGTTGTGTACCTGAGCAACCGGGGGTTGCCAACGCTCTGCCCCCCGAGGGGGGGGTTTGAGTAAATGGGCGAACGAGAGGTTCGCCGGGGGTAGGGGTTAGACCTTCCCCCCCAAACTGATAACGCCCCTAAGGTTTAACACCGTGGGGGGGGTTATAGCTCGGTCAGGTGGGCGGGTCGCGAGGGGCGGCCTGTTCTGGATCGCCCGTAAGTTAACCCAACATGTTGGCATAATGTATATGCTAATAAAACTGCAACAACTTTCTCCATCAACTTGTGTGGTGTCCGTTATTGTGGGATGGGGGGGGTTGTGTGTAAGCGGGTACGGGCCGATATTGGCACTATGCACCAAAATGTAATGTATTTATTTTTTTCCATGTGCCCTGTTTTGCTGGCTGTTTTTTTTCCTTGGTTGTTTTCTTTCCTTTCGCCCCCTCTCCTGTGGGAACCCCCTTTGAACTGATAAAATGCCAGCGCCTTTCCCCGTCCTTCCCCTCCCGTCCCCTCCCCTCCCCCGTTCCCCGGGTTCGATTATTGTCAAAGTTTCTCTGAAATGTCTTGGTTCCATTCACTCAGGAGAGGAGCAAACGTGTCCTACAAGTTCTGCCTTGCAACAGGAAAGTTAACTGTCGAAGGAGCAAGCAGTGTCTGAGTCCCCGTGCGGGTCTATTCTCTTCATATATGCTAACGCGGGATTACTGGTTACTAGTTACTTTACCAGCTCCCAAACCAAGTCGACTGGAACGTTGGTACCTGTCATTGAGTAAAAGGCAATCTAACAATAGGTCAATCAATTTAAGAACTTACACCACTCTAAATGACCACTGACCAAATTTAAGTTTCAAAGATTTAATATAAAGTCAAAGATAACTGAAGATACAAACTTCTCAAAATGAGATTCAGAAGATAAATTGGTATCACTATGAACATGAACTTTTTGAATAGTCTGAGTCTGAAAAACAGAATAATGAGTACAATTTCAAATAACATGAGCGTTGCCAAAATGGATACAAGTTGCAACCTCAAAGTCATTACAGAAAAGAAAATTCAGGTTAGTCTGTCCCTACACTACACTAAGTGACATCCCTACTTAACAAGATCTTTTACCCCTCTAGGTGTCAGCCGTGGTGACTTCCTAAGAAGATCACGCACTTCTCTTTGTCTCTTCTCTGCTAATGGGTTTCTCCTGATCAGCCTATCTGCCTACCCATCCGCTTCCTTAGGCTCCCAAACCATCTGCTCTGCTCTCCTCCCGGGTCTCTTTCCCTAATACAAAATCACATTTCTGATAGGAACGCCCCTTGGGACGCCCCTCACGTGGTATCTCTGTGCGCGGCAAACTCCATGATGGTACTCTTGAAGACCCTCGTTAAAGTTGACCTTGGTTCCCAGGCTTCTTCTCCAATGCGCCGATACCCCCTAAATTCCTGGAAACTCCTACAGGCCTGCGCAAGGCGCCACTGAACAAAGTCCCTTTCATTCGAGCTGATTAGGACCCTCGCACCTGCATACAGCTCGTCCTGCAGTGGGCCTCAAATTCCAGACTCCACCATATCTTTAAGTCGTAAAACACACTCCAAACCCTGTGCTGGACACCTCTCGACTTCTTCCCTAACGAGCACATGGCGGTTCAAACGACATGTCATTATCTGTTCAGGCCTACTTGATTTACACGAAGCAGGTCCCTGCACTCTTAAAACGTTAACTTGATTTAAACAGCAAACATTCTTAACTAGCATACGTTTCTAAAATAACACATCTATAAAGCATATACTTTTAACCCTAAGTTCAATAATACATTTGGAAGAACCACGTCAACCTTATCTCACATTATTTTAGCAGCACGTTTAGGTTTGCTGTGAATTGCCCTAAGGCCTACACATTATACTGGATTTCAGAATTACATTTTAATTCGGACATGATTCTTTTAACATGAGAACATGAGGTTTTCACATTTATTCCAACATTTCTACATTAATCTCACACCTGTTATAATTATAGTTACTCTACTTAACATTCTATGCATTTCGCTACTGAATATAAAACACTCTGTATATTTCACTCCTGGATATAAAACACTCGTGTGCATTTCACTCCTGGATATAAAACACTCGTGTGCAAAACATGTTTAAACTAACTACGTGCTTGTAAATATGGTGTACTTATACATTTTTTCAAACTTGTGCTCTCTCAGTCCCCCCTTTGATGACCTTCAGGGGTCATCATCACCAAGACACTAAAAATGTAGAACCCTTCAAAGTGAAGTCATGGCAGTGCCACCTCTTTTCATACTCTCCAATGCTTTCAGACTCTTATATTGAGTGTCCTGCATCGCTGTCAACTCTTCTTCCTGTTTCCTCACAGCTCTCTGCAACCTATTTGCTCTATAACATTGATACAAACGCACCAATCCCCACAAAGTGATTACGCAAATCACAATTATGATGATGGGTTTCAGTATGTACCAAACGATACCCTTTCCTAAGTTGGCAAACCAACCTCCAACTTTACCCATTCCATGACCTACTTTTTCCCACACATTTACTTTTGCCAGATCCTCAATTTCGTAGTGTATGGCAGTGATGTTTCGTATATACTTCTCTAGAGGTTTTGAATTGTCTGGAATGTAGGTGCAGCATTCCTGGACCTTCAAAGCCTTACAGACTCCTCCCTCTTTAGCTAACAGAACGTCTAAAGCAAGTCGGTTCTGAAGAACCATTGCCCTAATCGATTGCATCTCCCCTTCTATCAGCATCAATGATCTTGCAGTACTGGCAGATAGCCTATCTACGACTGTAGCTAACCTCCTGATCTTAATGTCATTCAATATCAGTCCTAAGATAGGGAATGCAGCACCGAGTACATCTCCAACTACTTCTGCTGCACCCAGCCCTCGCTTCCATCTAGTTGGTATTTCTTTCTTTGGCGTGTCTAAATTCTCAACATGATATATTTTAGGGAAGACAACAGCCAGATAGCATGATCCGTACCAATTATCTGGTAACTTCACATAGGCATTTCTTCCACATACAAAATATACATTTGGTATTGCTTGCATCCCCTTCAAAAAGTCCTTAGAATAGTACTCCAATTGAAAGGCATGTTCACAATTGACTTGACCTACATAAAAGTTTTCATAATAAGAGTAACTCCTGTGAATGCACAGTTTCCCCCGTTTCTCCTTATCCAAAGCAATTGGACCAATACTACCTTTTCTTTGATGTGCCCTTTCCTCCTTGGTCCAATCTGTTTCCCATTGTCCTGATGCCTTCAAAATCTTCTGCCTCCTGTATCTAGTATCTACCTGTCCTATAAACTTTTTCTCAACTTCTGATATTTGACAAGTCAGATTGTTTCTTCGAGCATGTGAAGTATCTAACGTTTTCCATGGAATAAACCATTTGTGTAATCTGTCTTCGCTTTTGTAATAGTCCCACTTGTTCAAATGCTTGAAATTCGGGACCTCTGGCAATGTCGAGTCGAAATTCGAGAAATAATACTCAAATCCTTCTCGTCCATAAAATATGCTCAACAACAAACTGCACGTGATTCCATACGTCAACGGAAGATGATGGTATCTGATACCCTCCTCTACCGAAGCTGGTAATTGCATACAAACGTAACAATCCTTCACTTCCATGGCATCAACATATTCATAAAGCAATTTAGCATAAGCATTTGACTTGTAATTTCCCTGTGACTCATCTGTATGTAGCCTTTTTATTTCTGCATCTAACAACGCTTTGTCTTTATCATTGATGTTTCCCTTTTCCTTAATAATGGTAGTTTTCGGTGTTGACACTCCCTTGACCTCCTTGACTGCAGTTTCATCCCTCTCGTGTCCCACTAGGAATGAAACAGTTACCACTAAAATTATAAGAGAAACCACTACTCCTAAAAGTGTAACAACTATACATTTTGCCCTGCGGTTCGGGTTGCCAGCCTCCATGTTCTCAAACAGTGTCGCTTTGGACGTTCTTCCCGCATCAACTTCTTCCCCTTTTCAAACAAAGTCTTTCTCTCTTGCAATGTCTCTCTTTTGAACACTTGGAAGCTTGACAATTTGTTTCCGCAAAACAGTTCAAAGTCCAGTAGAAAATAGACAACCCTAGCCCTTCTCCATCCACTAAAATGAAACCCCTACCATTTTTTCTTCTTCCACTCGGCGCTAGGTTATCTTGCAGCAATTTTTCAAAGTCCTTTCAAAAATCTTTTTGCAACAAAGTGTTAGTCCAAAACAATGAGCATTCCAAGAACTTCCACTACTCGCTCAAGCATTTCTAACCGAAGGAGCGTTCCCTCCAACACTGGATATCGTGAACAGCAAACTGGAAATTCAACTGTTTCTAAAATCAATTTTCTTATTCCGCTTAGGAGAGGAGGATAGACGATGTTGAGTGTCAGCAACCTTTCAGTCTCCGCCCCCGGTAACAGGAACAGTATTTGTACAGTGATGATTGGGTCAGTTCTGATCAGGTTCACTTCCCTGACCCTCCCGGTTCTGTGCCCCACCGACATCTGCAATGAGGTAGGTCCAATCAGGAGTAGAGTATCTTCTACTAGGCACTCGCACCCTCCTTGATCTTCTAGGGCCCTCCTCGGTTCCCTCCTGGGTATCTTCTTCCTGATCCGAGTCTTCGGATATAGGAACAAGTGTTTCTTCCTGGGCCGACCTCAAACTTAGCCTCCTGTCTCTTCCCGGCCAAGTGGCAGCCTCACACCTTGTTCTCCTATATCTCGTCCTCACACTCGGTTCTTGATCACTCTGGTACTGATCTGTGTCTGTTTCGTATTCACTGCTGCTCTCTCCTTCAGTTGCGTCTTCAGTCTCACTGCCGTCCTGCCTTCGCTCTTCTTCTGAATCCGATGCGTTCCCAACTTCTTCCGACACCCCCTCAGCTGCTTCAATCCCTTCTTGCGACTCTTCTTCCACTTCCGGGCTTTCGTCTGGGATAGGAGCTGTTCCTTCTAGAGGTGCTGGAACTCTTCGAGTATGGGATGCATGGATCCAATTTGGCAGCCCCCCGCACTTCACCGCGGTGTTCGTGATCAGGATTACCTGAAAGGGCCCACGCCAGCGAACATCTAGGCAGTTCTTCCGGACGTGCTTTTTAACCAACACCCAGTCCCCTGGGTTCAGGTCATGACACAGGTTCCTCGATGCTGGAACTTCAGCCGCATGCACCTGAAGGGACACAGAATGGATGGCGTCAGACAATCCTTTACAATAATCCAAGATCAGATCATCTGTAATATTCAATAGGGCAGCAGTTGGAACTGTGGGAAGTCTCATGGCCCTCCCCATCAGAATTTCGTGTGGAGAGAGACCTGTCCTCCTGTCAGGGGTGCTGCGCATGCTCATAAGCACTAAAGGAAGAGCATCTGGCCAACTCAAAGATGTGGATGCCACTACTTTAGCCAATCTATTCTTCAAAGTGCCGTTCACTTGTTCCACAATTCCTGAAGCTTCTGGTCGATAGCTACAATGCAGTTTTTGATCGATATTCAGTGTGGAGCACAACATCTTCACTATTTCGCTGTTAAAATGTTTTCCTCTGTCAGATTCCAAAGAGGCAGGCACCCCGAAGCGCGGTATCAACTCCCTGAGCAACAATTTAGCCACTGTGAGTGTATCGCACCTACGTGTAGGGTACGCTTCAACCCATCTGGAAAATACACATACAATCACCAACACATACCTAAGGCGATTGACCCTTGGCATTTCGATGAAATCTAATTGCATTCTATTGAAAGGCCCCCCCGACCTCCCAATGTGACTCAGTGTGACTGGTGTTCGCTTGCCTACGTTCAGTTGTTGGCAGGTAACACATCGCTTGCATACTGATTCTGCTGCTATTCTAAATTTAGGGCAATACCAAGTTTGCCTAAACACTCTCATCATAGCATCCCTTCCTAGATGTACTGGACCATGTATTTCTCTCGCCATGGGATTAGCTAATTCTTCAGGTAACACAGCCCTCCCATCTGCTGAAACCCAAAAATCCATTTCGCTTCGCACGCAACCTGCTATTTCCCATGCCTTTTTCTCTGTTTCAGGTGCGTTCTCCTGCATCATTCTTAAATCCTCCCAAGTGTCTACAGTTTCTAACATCATACTTAATTCTGTCTTTTCTTCAGCACCATCTATTTCCACTTTTGAGAAAGAATAATTTTGCTCTGCACAATAACGTGCGACTTCATCAGCGTATCTGTTGCCTTGTGACACAAAATCTGTATTCTTAGTATGAGCTACACACTTTACGATTGCAATGTCATCTGGACCTTGTAATGCTTCTAACAACAGTCGCACAAATTCTCCATTTCGAATGGGCGAACCAGAGGAGGTCATGTAACCTCTCTGAGACCACAACTGCCCGAAATCATGAACCACACCGAAACCATATTGGCTGTCCGTGTAGATGGTGACTCTCTTTCCGTTTCCTGCTATGCAGGCACGAGTTAAGGCAATAATTTCTGCTACCTGTGCGGAATGTACTCCTTCCAGGCAAGCGGCTTCCACAACTCCAGTAATAGTACAAACAGCATAAGCTGCTCTCAACCGACCAGTATCGTCTCTTAAACATGAGCCATCAACAAAATAAATTTCATCGGGGTCAGACAATGGCTCATCCACAATATCTGGTCTGGGTTTCGTGCATAGTTCAGTCACATCAAGGCAATCGTGGTCTTCACATCCTTCGCCTTCTATCACAGTGGGTAATGGCATCAAAGTAGCAGGATTCAAGACAGAGCATCTCCTGAGAGTCACGTTCTCTGCGGCAAGAATAACTTGCTCGTAGCGCGTGAGCCTACTATTGGTCAGATGCTGCGTCTTCGTCCTGGTCATTAACAATTCAACTGAATGTGGTACATACACCACCACTGGATGTCCCATCACAATACTCTCGCTCCTTTCAATGCTGACACCCGTTGCAGCAACGGATTTGAGACATCCGGGCAACGCTGCGGCTACTGGATCTAATGTAGCCGAAAAATATGCAACTGGTCTACGGGCGTTTCCGTGGGTCTGTGCCAAGACTGACAAAGCACATCCCTCTCTCTCACAGCAATAGAGTGAAAATGATTTATCGTAATCGGGCATTCCCAGAGCCGGAGCACGACACAAATCGTCTCTCAGCTGCAAGAACGCCACCAAGCATTCTTCGTCCCATGGTACCGGATCACTCACCTCCTTGTGCGTCAGTTTCTGTAAGGGCTTTGCTTTCAGTGAAAAGTTAACTATCCATTGTCGGCAGTAACCCACCATTCCTAGGAACATTCTAACTTCTCTCTGTGTTGTAGGCGCATTCATTTTCATTATCGCCTCAATCCTCTCTGGGGACACCTTGCGTTTCCCTTTTTCTAACCTGTGCCCTAGATACTGTACTTCTGTCAGACAATACTGCAACTTGCTCGGAGATACCTTATGTCCATTTTCAGCTAAATGGTTCAGTAAGGCAATTGAGTCTGCTTTACAGGCTTCCTCTGTTTCTGACGCAACAAGTAGGTCATCTATGTACTGTACCAGAACCGAGTTCTGTGGCAGTACTAGATTCTCAAGATTCTTCTTCAACAACTGATTAAAGATGGATGGGCTGTCTGTGAATCCTTGTGGGATTCGACACCATGTTAAAACGCGATCTTCCATTTTAAAAGCGAAAAGGTACCTGCTCTCTTCATCCAATGGGATTGAAAAGAAAGCCTGACAAAGATCTATCACTGTGAACCATTCTGCTTGACATGGTATTTGAAACAGTATCACTGATGGATTCGGTACCACGGGACAACATGAAACAACTATGTTGTTAATTTTTCGTAAATCCTGAACTATCCTAAACTTCCCGCTAGGTTTCTGCAAACCCATAATCGGGGAGTTACAAGGACTACCCACAATTTCCTTCAGTATTCCCTGTTGAATCATTGACTCGATCACAGGCTTTATTCCTGCAATCGTTTCCTGTGACAATTTGTATTGAGGCGTTCTTGGAAACTCAACATTTGGTTTTACCAATATTTTTACCGGCTCTACCCCCTTAATCAATCCTATTTCTTCTCCTGTGAAATCCCATACCTCTGACGCCACTGCATCTCGTAGGTCTTGGGGAAGATCTTCTATTGTCAGAGTAGGATATAGTTCTACACAAGATTTCGAATTGGCCACCTTAAAAGTAGCATCTTCGTCGGTAGTCTGTACCTCCACTCCTTGCGGGGTGCAGTATATGGTGCAGTTCAATTTGCACAACAAATCCCTTCCTAACAGACATACCGGACTCGAGTCACAAACCACAAACTGATGTTCGTTCATGTGGTTTCCAATTTTCACAGACACTGGTTCTGTCAAAGGACTAGTCATTCTTTTATTTGCGACTCCTACCACCTGAATTGTTTACCCTGACATTGGCAAGTCTGGAACCACCGCTGATCTCAGAGTCGAGCGAGTAGCCCCAGTGTCCACTAAGAACGTAGTGGGACACCCTGCCACTTCTGCCTCAACAAATGGCCCTCTCTGATCCACTTCTAGGACTGCCCCGAGGGTACAGTCCTCTTCACTGCTCACCCGTTGTCCTGTCAATGGATCAATGTAATAACACTTTTCTTCCTCGATAAACAGAGGCATTTGTTTAAAGACCTTTCCCCCAGCTGCTATCTTCGGTGGCTGTGGGAAGTGGACCCGTGGAGCCGAAGTCCCCCCTTTGGCCGCCTTACTGCTTGGAACTGTCACCTTTTGCGTTGGGACTTCTTGGACCTGCTCTTCTACTTCTAGCTCTCCATTTTCCGGGTTAAAGGGACACTCGCGTCGCCAATGCCCCACCTGGTGACACTGATGACACTTTGTCGTTTTCTTTAAAGTGGCAAAGTCTATCCTAGGTCTCTGCCCTTCCTCATTGTCCTTATTCTGACCGTTTGGCTTTCGTCCCATCCCCTGTTTCTGCTGGCCACCCTTCCCGGCGGACTGCATTTGTACCACCATCAATTTCTCCTTTAGATTCTTGGCTTTAGAGTCTATTTCATCACTACAGTATCGTGCATAACGTAGAATCTCATCTAGTGGTTTATTCTGCCAACAGATTAAATGTTGTTGAATCATCAAGCAAATGTCAGGTCTCAACCCCAATACAAATTTTGACACAAATTGTCCTATATCTTTGGGATCCATTACATCAAGTCCACTGTATTGCTTGAATGTTTTCAACAACCTCTCATAAAACTCATGCACGGTCTCCTTCGGTTCTTGCCTTGTTCGATCTATCTTTACCCAATCTATATCCTGTGGCGGTACCTTATCTTTCAACCAAGCTATTACCCTTTCATACTTTCGCATGACAATCTCAGATGGTCCATTAGTTCGAGCATCCCTCAATGGTTCAGCATTTGGCCATTCGACACTAGTTACAAGGGGTCCACAGATCAGATGGGACCACGATGTCAAACAACGTGTTCAAATCAATCCACAATACCTTCGAAATTTTAACAAACCTCTCTACCTGCTTATACCACTCTACTGGATTGTCCCGCAACTTCGGAAATGAGTTGGTAAATGCAGCTAAGTCTCCTCTACTCCAGGGCACATGTACATAATTTCCGTTGGATATTTCTCGCAAAGGGAATGCCTCCATCTGCATTACCCTTCCCTCCGGGGTCATCACATTTGTACTTCGCCTAACCGTGCCCTTTTTCGACCACCTTTCTTCCCATTTGTCCAGTTCTCTCCACACTCTTATCCCAGATATCAACTCCCTTATGTGAGTTTTCAATCCAGTAGTCCTCTTCTCATCTAGGTCTTGGTCTGAGTATTGTAACCTATGGTTACTCTGTAGTGCCCTTGTCCTAGATAAATCTACAGCATACCTGTCGGCCAAATTAGATAGTTTCTCGTGGAATGCTCTAGCTCTCCTAGTAGTATCCTTCGCTATGAACAGCAATTCGTCTTGTTCGTACAAATCGATCCTTTCTAAAGGCACCGTTCCTTCTATAATCTCGTCAAGATCGGATTTTAGACTGGAGACATCAAGCCTTTTAACCTTTATCGCAGCTTTCAGCACCTCTGGTCCAGATGTACCTTCTGCCTCCCTCCCGTCCCAGCTCCTAGCCCTGCGTCTAGGCACTGGTGAGTTAAAGGGAGTCCTCCCCTGTTCCCATCTCTCTAAGTCCCATGCCTTTCCATCTTCTCGGGGTGGGTGGTGAAACACTCCTTCATGCCTCCTAGCCTCTCTCTCCCCATCCTGGCTAGTTTCACGGGATGCAGGGCAAGATGTTCCATTACTCCCTCTTTCTTCCTCATGCATCTGTGACCTCCGATCACTCGATGTATGACGTGACCTTTCACTGTTCCCTCTTTGCCAGTGCTGTACATTTTCCCCAGGTGCGTGTGAGTGATGAGTGCACCTAAACCTATCTCTGTACTCTTGCGTTCTTTGGTCTCCCTCTGTTTGCGTGAGGCGAGACACTTCCTCACACTCCATACTCCTCGTATTCTGTTCCTGCTGTTCTCTCTGATTTGTAGGACATGCATCCCCTCTATTCTCGGGACTTCGGCCTTCCCGTCCCTGACTGCTTTCGCTGGCCCCACAGTGAGATACAGTCCCGTTACCCCTGCTTTCCCACTCTGGTTCCGTTCTTGTCCTGTTACTCGGGGATACTATGGACCCGTCCCATTCCCTCAAATCAGCTCTTAATTCTGAATAGGATCTTGGCCGCGGTCCCCTTAGATCCATTGGTCCTCTCGGACCTCCCTGTTCTGAATTGGGACCGACAGTCGTGTCTAATGGGGTATTCCATGTTACCGATCCTGGCAATTGTTTCCATGCATTTGTCACATTATTCCTCCTTTCCATCTCAATCCTTTCCCTATCCAATTGCCTTTGTTGTTCCTCTCTATCTCTCTCAGGGTTATAAATCGAAACTATGGGTCCTATGGTAACAGGCACCTGAAGAGCATCTGGCAATCCCACAGACTCAGCCCTTTCGGTGGTTGGCGTTTTCTGCACCACAAACCTTCCCACTACACTCTGTACAGTGTTGTTTTGAGGTATTTCTCCGCCTTTGATAGGTGTCCATTCCGATATAGGGAGTGGTGTATATCCCTCTATGTCATTCCCATCTTCTCTTGCGAGCCCTCTATCTTCTATCACCCCACCCTTGGAGGTGGTCTATCCATCAACAACCTGTTTATCAGATTGTCCTCCGACTGGCTTTCCTCGTCTTCTTCCATGAGGTTTCCTCCTCCTCCTGCCACCTCCCTCATCGGATACATTTTTTCCACCTCAATAGCCTGTACCCTCCAACGCTTTGCCTCCTCATCCCATTTGGAATCTCGTACTGCCCTTACCGATCGCGTCAGCCTTTGTTGACGCCTGTTCAAATTTCGGTCGTGTGCAGCCTTAATCCATGCATTAAGGGCCTCAAACTGTGTTGGTCTAGGTGAGGGTTTCAATGAGGACATGGTTGCTTTTAGCCGATGTAACACCTCTAACTTAAACGTCCCGTACTTCGGGAACTGCATTTCCTCATTCCCTTCCGTAAGCTTATTCCAAGCCCCAATCCATAATATGGTATGCAGCCCAACATTCGTTGCCATATAATGAGCTGGCGTACCCTCCGGCGGAGCCTCTTCCCCGTAATAATGTTCACTTCGTTTGCGTTTAAAAATCCCTTTCAAACACTTAAAACACTTCATGATTTCTCTTTTCTCTGCGTTTGTTTACTTCCTGATGACACTCCACCAATCTCAGCGCCGTTCTCACTAACTGGCCTATCCGTACGCGACTTTCCTCCGACGTCACTCCAGCCGCCCAACCAGAGCGCGGCTCTAGCTAACGTCACACCAACCGCTCAATCACAGCGCGGCTCTAGCCGACGTCACCCGTCCCCCTTCGCAGCAGTTCCCCTCCTTTCTCAGCTCGTCTCCT
This sequence comes from Lissotriton helveticus, assembly GCF_964261635.1. NCBI lineage: Eukaryota > Metazoa > Chordata > Amphibia > Caudata > Salamandridae > Lissotriton > Lissotriton helveticus. Next base: position 128,296,840 of record NC_136072.1, read on the forward strand.
CGGTCATGCACGCGTCCCATTCATACTCTGAAAAATGATTACTTCCGTCCAAGCGATCACCTTTCTTGACTGTACGCCCACAGTCTTTCTGTAGTTGTCACCTTAACTTGGCGAAATGTCTTTCCGTTTACTTCCAGACAATCGCCTTCTCCGATAGGTTACTCACACGTAGTAACTTTCGACCAGCGTCCGTTACTCATACACTCACTCTTACACTCCCCCTATCTTGGATCCACGGCGGTCAATGGTACCTCGTGACCTCCGTACTATGGTCGACAACTACCCTGGATGTTCGATACACCCAAAACCACTTAAGCTCTGGCCTGAACTTAAGATTTGCCAGTTCACCCGTTTACCAGGTAACCGGTTCACCAGGTTGCGCGCGCTCACAACCTTCTCTCATTCACACTACAGGCATTCAACTCCGCAAGACATTACAATACAAATACAACATAAAACACCGCAATCTGTTCACGCATGACCCTTTTTATACTCACTCTCCTCCGATACTGCTGCTTTTCTCGCACCGTCTGCACCTTTCGGCACACGATTCTTCCGCTGCTCGTCTCTCGACGTCTAGGGGCCTTGGGGTAAACTAACCTCTCTAGATTACCTTCCTCAAGAAGATAACCATCCTCACTCTGCTACCAACTGCTAACGCGGGATTACTGGTTACTAGTTACTTTACCAGCTCCCAAACCAAGTCGACTGGAACGTTGGTACCTGTCATTGAGTAAAAGGCAATCTAACAATAGGTCAATCAATTTAAGAACTTACACCACTCTAAATGACCACTGACCAAATTTAAGTTTCAAAGATTTAATATAAAGTCAAAGATAACTGAAGATACAAACTTCTCAAAATGAGATTCAGAAGATAAATTGGTATCACTATGAACATGAACTTTTTGAATAGTCTGAGTCTGAAAAACAGAATAATGAGTACAATTTCAAATAACATGAGCGTTGCCAAAATGGATACAAGTTGCAACCTCAAAGTCATTACAGAAAAGAAAATTCAGGTTAGTCTGTCCCTACACTACACTAAGTGACATCCCTACTTAACAAGATCTTTTACCCCTCTAGGTGTCAGCCGTGGTGACTTCCTAAGAAGATCACGCACTTCTCTTTGTCTCTTCTCTGCTAATGGGTTTCTCCTGATCAGCCTATCTGCCTACCCATCCGCTTCCTTAGGCTCCCAAACCATCTGCTCTGCTCTCCTCCCGGGTCTCCTTCCCTAATACCAAATCACATTTCTGATAGGAACGCCCCTTGGGACGCCCCTCACGTGGTATCTCTGTGCGCGGCAAACTCCATGATGGTACTCTTGAAGACCCTCGTTAAAGTTGACCTTGGTTCCCAGGCTTCTTCTCCAATGCGCCGATACCCCCTAAATTCCTGGAAACTCCTACAGGCCTGCGCAAGGCGCCACTGAACAAAGTCCCTTTCATTCGAGCTGATTAGGACCCTCGCACCTGCATACAGCTCGTCCTGCAGTGGGCCTCAAATTCCAGACTCCACCATATCTTTAAGTCGTAAAACACACTCCAAGCTCTGTGCTGGACACCTCTCGACTTCTTCCCTAACGAGCACATGGCGGTTCAAACGACATGTCATTATCTGTTCAGGCCTACTTGATTTACACGAAGCAGGTCCCTGCACTCTTAAAACGTTAACTTGATTTAAACAGCAAACATTCTTAACTAGCATACGTTTCTAAAATAACACATCTATAAAGCATATACTTTTAACCCTAAGTTCAATAATACATTTGGAAGAACCACGTCAACCTTATCTCACATTATTTTAGCAGCACGTTTAGGTTTGCTGTGAATTGCCCTAAGGCCTACACATTATACTGGATTTCAGAATTACATTTTAATTCGGACATGATTCTTTTAACATGAGAACATGAGGTTTTCACATTTATTCCAACATTTCTACATTAATCTCACACCTGTTATAATTATAGTTACTCTACTTAACATTCTATGCATTTCGCTACTGAATATAAAACACTCTGTATATTTCACTCCTGGATATAAAACACTCGTGTGCATTTCACTCCTGGATATAAAACACTCGTGTGCAAAACATGTTTAAACTAACTACGTGCTTGTAAATATGGTGTACTTATACATTTTTTCAAACTTGTGCTCTCTCATATAAATATACCTAATTTTTGATCTTACTGACTGAAACCCTCTCGCAATCGACCAAAATTCTGCTAAACATCAGCAGACAGCCAGGAAAGACGTTAGCAGCAGCTCGCAGACCGTGATATGTGAGATGTGCTAATTGCTAGGTGATGGGGTTTGAGTGTAGGGGATGGCGGATGTTAGGGCAGAGATAAAGTTCTGTGGAGTGCGCCTGTGCTCTTTGCTCGCCGGCTTCCCCTTGTATTTGCTGTGTTTACTTTACGGCAGCTCTTACCCCTGAGGCAGTCGATCCATTCACAGCCCCCTGACCCTGCATGTTGTCCAAACACAGCTCTGTAGTGCTTCATTCGCTTTGTATTATGTCTTCTGCCCAGTAACATAAACATAAACATTTGCTCTTTGCTCAAGATTTTTTTAATGAATCGGATTCCCTTAAGTCACCACAACTGAAACTATCTCTGGCTGGCAGATCTTCGTGTATTTGAGAAGCCGAGGGGACCACGATACAGCGTGCATGCAGGCAGGGCAGGATGTGTTTTAATGAAAGACCCAGGATTACCGCACACCTGCGGCTAATAATGTGTACTCATTTGAAATTGTTTCTATGGGTCTCCGTTGTGCCCCAAATCAATCACTCCTAAAATACGTTTGTGTCAAGTAAGTGTGGTTTGTAAGTAGTTCTTGAATGACTCTTCATTTGGCTCAGAAACTGCCTAGCACCAAACTGCCTGTTGAGATTAATGTTCCCAGTGACTATACTGAGACCCTGGCGCAGCATCATCCCATCCACAGTGCTGTTACAGTGGAGAAGGTTTTGGGCACAGGTGTGCCCGGGACTCCTTTGGTATTCAAAGAAGACAGCAACAGTGGCGAGTAAGATTTTTGGACAAAGGGGCGGAGCGCAGACAGATGTAGCATACATTTCAATGGCATCAATCGGGAACACTTGCCCTGTGTGTATGGTAGCCCGCCACACTCTTCCAGACATTGCGACTACTGACAAAGTAAGTGCCACCAGCCTGTGTGATTTACAGAATGAAGGGCAGCGAATGGTCAGGCACAGCTGCAGCCTGCAGCCAGTGCCGGCCTGTGTTAGTACTAAGGTCACAGGTGGGACTGCCGGATTTTTTCAATTTCGAATATCCTGCTGGCCTGAGCCCCCAGTTGCTAATTATATATTTGTGCTCGGATTTCTTGCAGTACATCTGACAGAATGCTTGTGAACACTGCAAAGCACGTCAGTTTCACCCCTCACTATTGCTTGCTTGCTTGATGGATGAATTACCCATTAGACACTTCAGCTGCTGTCAGTGGAGATGTGCTACGAATAACATTTGCTAGACTATAGTAACTACGAAAGAGTAATTGTATTGGTATAATGTGTGCCTGATGTGAAGTGCCCTTACACCCTACATTGGTATGAGCATAACTATAAAGCAAATGAACTGTTGGTGAGAGAGGGACCAAAAGATGTTAGAGTGCTTTAGAAATTAAATAGATTATATACACGACATATAAATGATTGGTACTACACGATGGTGTTGGGCCATATATGACAGACAAAGAGCATTGCAGTAGAAATACAGCAGTCACCAATAGTGAGTAAATGCAAAGCCATAGGTCCATTGCAGCAGTTTTAAGATCTTCTTAGAGTTTCTCATTGCTCCAATGTGTGTAATTTCTCTGATATTTATATATGGTTCCCTCGTTTTCATTGCTTGATTTAGCTCGCGCGAAAGTGTCACTCATAGTCATTAAAATGTCACTCATAATTTCACTGAAATATGAAAATGTCACACTTGGGCAATCTGAAACCTTGGCAGCTATGCATACCATTCTCCCAATAGAATGGATATGGCTTTTGCTACAAAGTCCCAAAATCGCACGTTCCTGCCTTTAAACTTTTCCTGCTTTCTTTCCAGCCAATTGAAAGTATATACTAAAAAACAGCCCATGCATAATGAACATTTTAAGCACCTCTGATGTCACCCTAGTGCTCACATTATTTTATTTTCAGGTACTTGGGTGATCAAATTACATAGTCGGCACCTCATAGATATAGCAATCATTCAATAATATATAGTAGTAAGAGGGGTAAAATGTAGCAAGCTTTTTTATGGAAACTTCGTACAAATGTTGCCACCTATCCTAAAAGGGTAGAATATATTGTGATAAAGTACGATGCATCATTTACAAGGACTGCAATTTGAATTCTGCACTTACAGCTTGTTCATCCTCCAAGAAGTGACAGTCAGTAACATGGGTTTCTGATTTAGAGCAGTTTGTTTCCTTAATAACGAATTCCACAAAATATGATAGATCAAACTCAGACTGAAAGAGAACAAATGCATTTGTCAATAATATTCAAATGAGGGAACACATCTAATGTACTAGGCAAAATTTACACTTTTATTAAACCATATTACGTACAATTTGTGAAATTGCACTTAACCACGTTATTCATTTCGCATTAGAGAGGTACCATATTTCCCTTTTTTCACTGTACAATGATGGTTCCTACCTAACATCTATTATGGGAATGATCAGAAGAGCTGCTGCAGTGAAAGGCAAATTTTCATTGTAAGTATAAACCCCACAATTAAGTTTCCTATAACTAAATCACTCCATTGTGTCTCACATTATGACCTGCCAGAAGGATAATTCAGTGAGGTAAGTGCTGACAACTCAGGGCCAGATTATAATGTGGTTAGGGAAGCATTCCCACCTTGGGCCTGATTATGATGCAGCTAGGAAGGCCTCCTAACAGCATTTGCTCCTTCCATATCGGACCGGGAACGTGTCTTTCCGACTGAGGGCCCGATTACGATGCGGTTAGGAACATAGGCTCCCATAGAAGTCAATGGGAGTCCAACCAAATTGTATCTGGAAGCATCCGGATGCATCTTACTCTGTCAGTCGGACTCTCCTGATCCGAGTTAGTTGGAACCATTTCCAAACTGATTCGATCTGGAAGATTTCCTAACTGTATCATAATCGGGCCCTTAATGTTAAAATACCAATTAGTAAGACTTCCTCTTTGCATTATCCAGAAATTGCAAAACTGATGTTTCAAGTGCTTAAGTAAAAACCAGTCTTGATGTTTTGTTGTGCTTGGGAGATTAAGGGTGGCAACTTTGTAATAAGTAGTTATCTTTAGAAGTACATAAAAATAAAGCCATTTTAGCTTTCATTCTCAATGTGGACTTCATAGCAGAGACAGAAATTCAGTCTTCCTCTTTTAACAATGCTTTTAACAATGCATACATGTGAGAAATTGGGTTTTTGGTTTAGTGGGCTGTAAACTCTGCTCAAGCAACAGCCACAATCCCTTGCAGGGTAAACCACTAAAGTCACTAAATGTACCTGTGCTTACTCCTCTGGTACATTTGTACAAAGCAGCCAAGATTAACCAAGAGGCAACATGTGAAGTAGTTACACAGCACACAAACAGGAATAAAGTGAAAAGACAACACAATAAAAATCTATTAGAAGAATAGAGAACATTTTAACAAACTATTTGACACCAAAATATCAAACATCCAACCAGTATAACTCGAGTTATGATGTTTTAAAGTTTAAGGTAGAATTTAGTCACAAAATATCAAAGCGCCAACCGCAGGCATCTAGTCCGGTTCAAAGTTAGAAAAAAATGGCAGAGTAATTGAGCACCGTTTGGATACAGGAATTGGATTGGGCCAGTGGGCACTTACTTTTTGAGTTAAAAGAAATTCCAACAAAAAGTGTCTGAGATGGTAGAAATTCAGTGGGGCAATCTTTTAACTTTAATGCACCCTGATATTTGCACTACTTAGAGCCTACGTTAGGGGTTCATTATATGTTATAAAAGGGGAGTTTAAGGCTTGGCAAGGGTTTTATTTTGCCAAGTGGGTTGGCAGTTTAAATCCTCATACAGGCTGCAATAATAGACCTGGGACATGTTTAAGGAGCTATGTTTTAAGGGGCTGCTTAAGTGGATGTCACAATAAGTGCTGCAGCCCCATTAGTAGCATTTAATTTACAGGCCCTGGGTATACAGAATACCACTTTATTAGGGACTTAAATGAAATATGCCTATAAGGTGTAAGCCAATTTTAGCATGTTTTAGGGAGTGAGCACAAGAGCTTTGACACTAGTTAGCAGTGGTAAAGTGCACAGAGTGCTAATACTAGCAAAAACAAATTCAGAAAAATAAAAGGGTGAAGGCAAAAAGTTTGGGGAAAGACCACCCCAAGACTGACAGATCTAACACTTTCCACTCCCTGTTGCTGAAAGTGGTGAAAACTACCCATCCTCCTGGGCGCCCTCATCACTAAGGCATTAGAACCTGGACAGACCATCAGCCCTGGCGTTGTCTGACCCAGGACGGGGTTCCAACGTGGAATCTATTCCCTGTAGGGAAATGGACCGCCTCAACAGTTTTGGATTCTCATCCCTCATCTGCATGAGCCATCTAAGGTGCCTGCGGTGTGTCTGAACCCGGACGTGAGACCAAACAGGTATGGTCACCGCTTCTTCAGTGCCCTTAACACTGGAAAGGCTTCCCTTTGAATAGCATCCTGCCTCCGTTCCCTGGGAAGTAGCCTCATAGAGATTAAAGTGACAGGTTGGACCAGGCCCTCCTCATTTAACTGTGATAACACTGCCCCTATGCCATGCTCTGAGGCATACGTTTTCACAATGAATTCCTGTTAAATGTCAGGGGCCTTGAGTACAGGGGCTGAACACATGGCCTGTTTGAAGGTGGCAAAGGCTTTCTGACAGTCTTCTGTCCAGATCAACTTTTTGGGCTGCTTCTTGGAAGTCAGCTCAGTTAAGGGGGCAACAATGGTGCCATATTCCTTAACAAACCTCCAGTAGTATCCAGTGATGATTAGGAAAATCCTCACTTCTATTTGGGTTTTGGAGAGGTCCCAGGCCAATATGGTCTCTATTTTGGCCTGGGGGGGGGGGGGCTGCACCTAACCTCCGCCCATGAGGTACCCCAAGTACACCACAGAACCCTGACCTATTTGGTACTCTCTGGCCTTGATGGAAAGATCTGCCTATTGCAGGGTCTGAAGCACTTCTGGAGGTGAAACAGGTGGTCCCCCCCAGCTGCAACTACAGACACCTATGACATCCAAATAAGCAGACCTGAAGGCCTCCATCGCAGCTAAGACTTGGTTCAATCACCCAGTAAGTACCCTGAAGTAAGGTCAAAAGTATCATTGATCTTGACAGCCCCTTACTGATAGAAAAGCTCATCAGCTCTGGGGATGGGGTGAGCATCAGTCTTGGAGACTGAGTTAAACCCCCTCTACTCCACACAGAACCTGAGTTTTGGGAGGTGCCAGATGGGGTTGAGTTGGGTGCTGGCATCACGGGGATGGACCAGCGACCACTGGAGTGCTCGATAACTCCCAATTCCAACATCTTGGAGACTTACTCCCTAATGCTGACAGTGAATATGTACGACAGCCTATAGATTTTCTTCTTGACAGGCAGGCTGTCCCTAGTATCAAAATCATGGGTACACAAGTGTGCAAACCAGGACTGAGGGAAAACTGTGAAGTATACTGTCCCAACAACTGGCGACAGTCCCTCTGCTGTTCTGGGGTCAGGATAATAGAGAGGTTGACACCTTCCACTGACCCATCTTTCGTCTTAAATATAGCAGGTCAGGGAGGGTTTTACTCTCCTCTTCGTCTCTATTATCTGTCACCAACAGCATGGTGACCTCAAACTTCTCATAGTTGGGTTTTAGGCGATTGATGTGGAGGACCCTTAAGGGTTCTCTTGGGGTCTTGAGGTCCACCAGGTACGTGGACTTCCCACTTCCTCTCAATCCACTCATAAGGCGCGGTCCAACAATCAATCAATCAATCAATCAATCAATGTTCCTTTATTTCGCAATATTTCATCACATATAAAAATATATTTTTAAATCGACCTTCCGAATTGAAAATCTATTAATACAGTAAAAGAGAAAGATAAGATGCCCTCGTAATAATATACATGTACAATATGAATGGTGAACAAAATGTACATGTATCTACTGGCTGAAAGTCCAGAAATCAATTGGGTTCTCCTTCCCCTTAAGGCTGACCACAAGAAGGAGGCTAGAGAATAACACACAAACATGTCCCCAAGCATCTGGATAAAATATAGAGCTACCCGACATAGCCTGAAATTGTATTTCCGAACAAGACGTAGAATACATCTTTTTCTTGGCTCTTCGCAGAATTTACTAAAAAAGATAAAGTGTAGATCTGTTTTTGAAGATGAGCCACCACACGGACATAGGGTTAGTTCTTCCAGTGCATGCATATTACCCGGATAACCCAACATCAGGGTCAATATAATTTAGTCTGAATCTTACCAAGATAAAACAATGTTGTAGATTTTGGACATGCGCTAAATAAGAATAATTAATCACCTGCATTAGCGAAAAAGGTTGATAGAGCATTACTGAGGATTTCGCCCAGTTTGTGTCCCTTCTGTCCCGAACGGCCTTTAGGCAAAAGGGCTCTTTCAGTTTGGCTTTAGAAATCTGTTTAAAATTAGGTTTGTTCTCAAAACGTTTGGAGAGGCCCAATGCTCTCAAAGTGTTTTTGACATAATGTAACTATCTAATATTTCCGACATGATCCAATTTTAGACAATCACTCAGGATGGTTTGAGTTAATTTAACCGACTCCCTTCTCATATAGAATGCCACAATGATATCAGTGCTAAACAAATTATATCAGAAATAAACTGGGCACCCATTTCATTGTTACAGCAGTAGTTGTCCCAATAGTTTCGCAGTTCCATCTAATAGAGATATTGGCCTGTAATGAAAGGCTGTCTCTTTATCCCCTTTAAAAAAAAATTTGAATAAGAATACTTTTCTTCCAAGAATCTGGAGGACCCAGTTTACATATGGTGTTAAAAATATTTGTCAGAATGGGAGCCCATACGTCTTGATGGTCTAAAAAGAGGTCTATCTGCACCCCATCCGGCCCGGCTTTAGCGGGGATGCACTGTGCTAGGCCAAATCTAACCTCTTCTATATTGAAAACCAATGGTTCGCCAATCATATTATGGTAATCACTACTAAGCTTGGGGAGCTCGTCTTCTGCTGTTTCAAATATTTTGCTGAAGTGAGTCACCCACACTTCCTCTCCTACATAAAGTTCTAAAGTAGGAGATCTTAATCACTAACAAGAAAGGGGGCATTTATCTCTTTCCAAAAGGCCCGGCTATTATTTGGTATTGCAGCTGCTCAAAGAGCATCCCAAGCTTCCTCTCTTATGCTTTGTAGTCTGGTGGTACTTGGCTCTCTATACTGCTTGTGCAGACTTTGTAATGCCCTCAGATCTCATGGGGTATTTGTAAGGGCTGCATGTAGATTTTTCAGGGACCGAGTACAAGCAGCATCAAACCAGAGAGGGACAGATGCTTGACTAGAGTGTGTAGGGCAAGTCATTAAGGGCCAGATGTAGGAGGCCATTTACCAACCGGTAACGGCCGATTTAGGCCGTTACCGACCGGTAAATGGGTATTTGTGATGTAGGGGCATCATTTTACAGATTCGGTAAATTTACCGAATCGGTGAAATTCAGTATTTAAGAAGTGGTAAAATAGAATTACCTACATCTAGCCCTTAGTTTTTTATGGAACCCAATATTGCCACAAAGGCCCTTATTAGCCATATTGGATCAGAATTATGATCTAGCCAGCTAAGTGTTTCGGTTTTCCTCTCTGCTATTACCCAAGGGGAGAAATTCCTTTTTATTTATTTTCTCCCACTTAAGGGTATAACAGTTCCTTGGCCCTTATATGCTTGGGGACCAATTTAAAGATGCCTGTGAGGGAGGTGTGATCGCTGATGTTTGCCCAGTTGGTTTCTATGTGCGTAAACCAGTCACTGAACCCTGAGAGGCTTGAATGAAGTCTATTCTTGAAGCATTATTCGTGTTCCCAAAGGTCTTTCCTAGTTACTCTGTCTATGCGTGGTTTTTATTCAATATAACTAGATTCCTCATTATTAAAAGTCTGCTAAGCTCATTCCCATGTAACAAAAGATAGGGGGGTTGTGGCAATAGAAGACCACACTTGCTAACAATATTATTATAGGATGAAAGTGTGATATTTCCGATGGTCCAAAGAACCTTGGAGTACAACCCGTCTCTACTCCAAATGGAAATTTTCCAAGGAAAAATAGCAGACAATGGTTCAGCACTCAAAATTAGTAACCATATTGTATAAAGTGCATAAAAAATTCAGCAAAAGTCTTTTCATTAACAATGACAGTAATTACAATGCATATGTATGCATCTAATGAACAAAGTAGATGTTGTGGCTTTCTTTTTCATTCGTTCTGTATTAATTTCTTCTCATGGAAAAATACATCAATGAATAGGAGGTAAAATCCAGTAGCTGATGCGTTTCGACCACACATGACTTCTTCAGGGAATTATGCATGAGATTCTTCACTTCTTTGATATATACTTGCATTTAAAACATCCAAGTCTTGTCAATTCATGCAGTATAAGAATTAGAATACACTTGTTCTTCTATCATGCCACATTCATGGTGTCTGCTTCCAGTCATATTATATCCTGGTTGTCCTCTAAATCACACCAATCTGCATTCCCCAATTTCTGCCTTAATCCTGCGATGTTCCATGTCATGAATTTAACCCTCACAGTATCAGATATCTTTAACCCAGTCTTGCTCTGATTCATCAGTCTTTTTGACTCAACTCCCTTCCTTCAAACAGATTGCCACACCTTCAGTCACACTCTTCCAGGCCTTCCAGAGAGGCAAATCTACTGTGAAAGCTCTGTCCAACAATTGTGTAGGGCCTTGGGCTCCACTGACTCCAAAACTCATACCTTCTGGCTAGTTTAGAAATCTACCAGAGTGGCCTTTGGTCTACACAAGAGTTTAAGGACTCCCTGGCTAGCTTCCAAGTTCTCAGAAGCCTTTCTGAGGGCTAGCATGTTACTAACCACATCCTGGGAGGAGTGAAGGACGCTTGTTCCCAACATTCCTTCACTAGACTGAGAGGTCCCCTAAGAGGGTGTCCACACAGAAGTGTGAATGGGTTAAACCCAACTCCCTTCTGTGATACCTTCTTGTAGGCAAAGATCAGGTATGGCAAAATGACATCCCATTTCCACTTCAGGCAAGCCCATAATCATGCATTTTAGGGTCTTGTTGGATCTTTGGAGAACTTGTAGGTTACTCCACACTCTTCCCACATGATCATCTTGTAGGCAGGCATTAAGTGTGTGCCCCTGTCGGGTACCTTTTACTTGGGGAACCCCACTGGGGTAAAAATCCCAATCAGGGTCCTATCCACTGCAGGTACAGTCACATACCTCAGAGGAATTACCACTGTGTATCTAGTGGCATGGTCCACCAAAACCAGAATAAACATGTTGCCTAAGGCAGTTTTGGGGTTCAAGGCTCTAACAACGTACATGTCCGCTATTTCAAAGGGGGTGTCAATGACAGGTAAGGGATTCAGGGAGGCCTTAGGCTGTTTCCCTGGTTTCCCAATGGTCTGGCAGGTGAGACATGTCCTGCAGAATGTAAGTGAGGATAACTTCATCTGGGCCCATAACAGTGGGAGACAAGACTGGCAACATTCTTGTCCTGTACTAGATGTCCTCCCAATTATAATACATGAGGCAGTCCTATTAGGAAGCCCCTATATTATTGAGAGACTACAAACACACAGGCTGCCCCATGCACTGGCGCCTTAGGCTCACTATACAGGAGGTAATCCTTACAATAGGTGAGCGGATCTCCAGAGGTGTCACCAGCTATCTGGGCTTCAGCTTGCCACATCACACGGTCTAGGGTTGGGCACTCTTTCTGTGTCCTATAGAACTCTTTACTGGTGGCCCCTCTACTTGCTATTCAACAAGCTCAGTCATGTCTCCAAGGGAGGCAATGTCCTTCCTGGTAGGCTGCAGGGTGGCCTCCTCCAGCTCACCATCCTCCTATACTGTTGGAGATTCAGGGCCTGCTCTTCCTTTTCTTGACAGCTGCCTGGACCATTCTTCCAGGCTCAGGTCTCCTTGACTCTCCTACTGGGCACTATGGACCTTGTGGACATACAGACCCATTCAAGTAACCCAACGTTTCTGGATGTGATCTGAGCTCCACGTCCTTCCAGGCATTCTGCTCCTGATCATTCCCAAGAAAATAATCCACAGGCATGGCAGGGCTCACAGCTACCCAAAGAGAACCTGAGAGTCCTCCATTCAAAGGGATCCAGAGCCAGTGGGTAATAGTTCTCACAGTTGTCTGCAACTACAGCTTGGTAGAATGTACTAGGTATCACTTCCTCTGAGGTCCCCAGATGGCATCTGACAGTAGTCATGCTGACTCCTGTGTAACTCACAGACTCCAACCTCTTTACATTGATGGTGACCCACTGCCTGTACTTGGAAGTATTAGAAGTGGGCTATGGACACCATCTCTTTGCCATCTAGGGATACAAGAGTAACCAGAACTGTATCTCCCACAATAACTGTGGCCATCTTCTCAACAAGTGCTACACTGGCCAACACAGGGGTAAGCCCACCGTTGTGGGGGGGGGGCTCTTGGCATCACCCTTGGTATGCCAACACTGGTAACACTTAGGTCAACTTATCAATGTTCATATCTGCATATCCTTTTCTCTGATCAGAATGGGACTGGGTCCCTTTTCCCAGTGAGTTAGTTTGGGTGTCTTGAGAGAACTCCTTCCTAGTTTTCGCTCTCACCTTCCTTTTCTGGTAGAAACCCTAACTACCCTTTTGGGTCCCCACCCAGAAGCCTTCTTGGTTACTCTGGTACTGACTCAGAAGTCTGTGACCTTAGTAAGCTCCCTGGGTCAGTGAATATACTGTCCACTAGGTGCTGGCACAGGTTCTGTTAAACAAGTATTGAGCATGTGCTCCCTCAAGATTAATCTGTACATCCCAACATATGTTTAAAGTTTACTGCCACTCACACAGCCATTCAGTGCCTTGCTAGAATATCCCAAGAATTCCACCCAAGAATAGTTTAGGAATGTGTGGCTATCCCTGAACCTCTTATAGTACTTCTCATCGGTCAATCCCAATTTAGTGACAAGAAGGGTGTCTGTCACCCTATCCCTCTAAGGATTTAAAGATGTATTGCAAGCATCCCCGTTTTAAAATCACATTAATAGTGCACTTCATGTAACATGTTTTAACAAGCTCCTCTCTGGGTCTGTAGGAAGATGTGGTGAAAGATCCATAAAGCAGGTCATTGGCACACACACACACATAGCCATGAAACATTTCAGCCACTTGAAATTACAAAAGGAAAGCTCACCCGGTCTTTCTGTTTTGCCGGCTTGCCTGTCTGGTAAAATTCATATCTGGCGCGTCCCCTTATTTTACTCCTCTCTAGTCTCTCTCGGTTTCCACTGCCAGAAGCAACATGGAGGGAAATCTTGGGTGCCTCCTCTCAAGCACAGGAGGCATTTTAAGTGCAGCGCAGGAAGCATGGCACTTAATATAGCACCATGAAAACTTGTGGGGATATACTGCGCAGACACCAATGTCCTGCTTGCCGCCTGCAGCTCTCAAGCCCTCCCTTTCACAACTTGTCACAGGAAGAGGTAGTGGTCAGTAAGGTTTGTTGGCCCAACCGCCCCCTTCCCCTATGATGAAATGTGAACATGCAGGAATGCTGAGCTCCAGTCCCTGACTGATGTGAAGCCTCTTGAACTACATGGCTTGTACTCAGAGCACCTAAGGGCTAACAGTCATCAGGCTGTGGAGTTTATCTTATAAGGCAACAGCTCTGCTGAGCTGATGACCTCACATGCATCAGGGCTGTGAGCTCGTCAGCCCAGCAAATGGTGATTAATGGCATCTGTCTGCTGGTAGCTGTGCATGTGCAGCATCAAAGGAGGTCCAGGAAGAAAAACAGTGCGACTGAGGGCGAGTGTTTTTGATTGCTACCCTCAGTGGACTGTTCTTCTTTGGAAAAATTGTTTTAAGCTATTTAGGGAAACAGTAGAGGGGGCGTAGCCCCCAGAGCCCATATGGGAACACCACCCATTCCCCAATGTTATCCTACGAGAGAGTCACACTAGTGAAAAACGACATTTAGTGGTTTTTCACTACAAGAGCATGTAAAACTTGTCTAGCAAGACACTCTTGGGTCCCCCTGGCAAGTGGCTTGGGAAAAGGGCAAGATTTTCCTGTACAACAGGGTATTCAAAACCAGGGGTCCTGGCAACTCGGAGTGGAGAAAAGTCAAGCCTTTATGAATTGGACCCTGAGTATCCACTAAGAAATCAGGAATATCCAGGCAAACTGGTAATTCTAGATTTCATTCCCAATGATTTCATAATCTCTGGACAAATGTTAACAGACCTACACTGTTCGCATGGTTCCAATGGGGCTGTTATTGCTCTAAACAGCCCCAAAGGAATTAAGAGGCCACCCACAATGATAGCCTACATGGTTCCAATATTACTGCCCTCTGAGAGGACAACGTTTGCAACCCTACCCCTTTGATGTTTAAATAAAGCATCTAGTGTCACATCAACCTAATTGGGAAGTTTAAATCCTTCTTTCTAAGAGCTCAGTCATCTATACAAAATGATTCATCATGTAAGATCTCCTTCTAGACCACAGTACTGAATTGCTGTGTATCTTCTCCCAAACTACATAAGTCAAGGATTGTTGGGCTCATGAATTTTTTTTTTACAATACATGTGGCAACTGCCATCCCCAATAACCTCCTTTACGTTTCCAAGGAACCTGCATCTGTGTTTATGGGCCACCTCAAAAAATTGCTTGTACCACGTCACTATTTTTAACCACTTGATAGTCCTAGGTGATTTTAATATATGGGTTGACAATCCATCCCAGGCTTATGTATGTTTAATTAGGGGAAACATTTTACTTTAATGAATTACAGAATATCGAGTCCACATTGCAACATGGGGATTCGCAATATTGATATTTTAATATTAACCTACAACCAAATTGACACCACAATATCGGCGTCATTACGTTGTCAAGGTAAGTTGAAGTGAAGATGGAAATGTAGATCCATACTTCCTTCCATGTACTTGACAATATATTCATAGCTGATATTTATGGAGTAGATATGTGTGTAGGTTGGTATTTTTGTATTGGATGTAGTGACATACAACCCATTCTTTTTGTGGGACATACTCATAGCCTTCCTATCAGCAAAGGCCCTTCTTTTTTCTGTGGTCCATGGCATCTTCTTACTACGTCAGATCCCTTGGCTACTCCTTGTGAAATTCAGGACCAGATGCTTAGTGCAGTCAGGTTTACCTGTAAGTCAGGTATCCAAGAATACACTTCTAGGAAAATATGGACCATTCTTGTCAACCATCTTTCACTGAAGGAGGAAGATATACAATGAGTGAGCCACCTCCCTGTTCTTTTCTCAAAATAATGAGAATGACAAAGCTGCTTCAATAGTTTCTGTTGAAATAAAAACATAACATGCTATTCCAAGTGGTTTGCTAACACATCAAAGAAGAGGCCACACTACAAAGGATGGTGGGGTGGATCATGGGGGGTTACTTATTTTACTAGATTTATCTGCAGTCTTTGACAGCATCTAGTCCTCCTTTATCAGACCTATAAATTAGGCAGAGAGCTTTAGATACTGGTATAGCCCTTGGAATTGGGCTACATAGCTAACACTAATTATACACAATTGATTCCAAGTGTCATGGATGAGGAATTTTTACCATTCTATTTATCAGACCACCATTCTGTCAAAAGGCTCAAAATCACTGTCTAGCAATTTTTAAAAAATGAGCCCTACAAAGTCCATATTATTGTTGAGGAAGAAAAAAGCACCTCTTTGCAGGATGAATGTTTGGCCACAAGGAGTAGTCATCGAGCACTGTTGTGAGAAACCTGTGCTTTCCTGTTGATCATCTCTCCTAATGACCTTACATTGGAGTAGTGTCAACATCTCTACTTCAACACAGTCAAATTAAATACAAATTGTTCTTTCTTTTCCCCAGCAGATTGGTGGATGCAGCTGTATGTGTTTCCTGAGGGATGGGTTATGACACATTCCTTTATCTTTCAAAGATTGTGTGGGTTTTGCACAGATTACAGCACGTTCAGATCAGTGCTGTACTCCTATTAAAAGTGAAGGGAATAGGATCACATTACACAAACTCTTGTTCAACCTCATTGGCCTCCTGTGGTTCAATTCCCTCCACTTTGCGCCAAGGACCTTCTGTGGCACTGCACCCTAACTGCTGGAAGTCAAACTCTTCCAATATTCAACTTTTTGCAGCTTGTAGTCCTCCACCCATCTCTTCCATGACATCTTCCTTCTGTCTGGAGAGGGCTGTGGTGGCACTTTTTGTATCTAAGCTGCCAGAGCAGGGAAAAATCTACATTTATTTGTGATAAACCAAAAAGAGCATTTGTTTGTCTTTAGAGCCTTGAAAAAACTTTTAATAACCATTTAATCTCAACCCTCTGGAGTTGTTATGATTTTCATGTATGCATGTCCACATCCTAAATTACAGTGAGAGTTTCGCAGGTGCCGTAGGTAATTTCTTATGAATACTACAGAATAATAACAAACACATGATGAATAAATAATGTATCCTGTAAAACAAGATAACAGTTCTGAAGAATGTATGACCTTTTGTGGTCAAGTGCGAAAACATTTTGTAGTTACCTCCATGTATGCGAATTCTGCCACATACACCTTGTAGTAATGAGTGTTATTGCTTTCTTTGTTGTATTTTGCAACCATTTTATCAGCTAGTGGTTCGTAGAAAGCAGGATCTTCGCACAAAGCGGAGCAGTCTTTACATATTGAGGAATTTAAAGGTAGCGGAACTGTGGAGGAGAAAAAAACTATTATTTATTTCTCAGCTGCAGTACACATGCTACATTATGCCAATTTGTATAATTGGTATTACAATACATGCATTTCTCATGTATAGATCATGCTACAATGGCAAAAATGTAAAGATATAGCAGTCAGCGGAGTTAGAGTTTAGTTCACATGTCAAGTTACTAACGGGCACATGCATCAACGATAATTGCATTCGCAAATGGTGCGAATCGCTATTTTCGGCCGTTGGCGAATGCAATTATCAAAAGTGGAATGCATCATGTATTTCACAATTTTAGAAATGGCAATCATGTTGCGATTTCTAAAATTGCAATTGCATTTCAGAAATCGCAATTTCAGATTTCTGAAATGCAATGCATGATCATTTTTAAATTGCGAATTAGTAATTTGGAAGGGGTAAATT
The DNA here is from genome assembly GCF_964261635.1 of Lissotriton helveticus. NCBI lineage: Eukaryota > Metazoa > Chordata > Amphibia > Caudata > Salamandridae > Lissotriton > Lissotriton helveticus. The sequence continues at coordinate 128,314,272 of NC_136072.1, forward strand.
AGCATGAGGTTGAACCCCGTGCTAATTTACTGAAAACCTTCAAACATGCACAAAAATGCATTTTTGAAAGTTGCATGTTACACACACACATGTCCTTGGGACATGTGTGTGTGTAAATTGCACTTACGTTTAATTTCAGGGGTGCAGGGAGGGGTTCTTTGGCCCCGCCCTGCACCCTTGAAATTGCATTTTCAATTTGCGATTCGCAAATTGAAAATCGCAAATTGTAAATGCCTTCCCATTGATTCCTTTGGGCCTCTTGGCCCATAGGAATCAATGGGAAAGGTTTTCCTTAATTACGATTCGCAAATTGTGAATCGCAATTAAGGAAAATTACCGATTCGCTAAAAAAAAAGCAAATTATTCATGCATTGCCGTTTGCGAATCCTTAATTGCGATTCCTTAATTTTCGCAATTAAGGATTTCCAAACGGCAACATTGATGCATGTGTCCGTAAGCATCATATTTACTGTTTATTGAGATGTCAAACCTTTTTTTTAATCCACTACCATCTCAAAATGGCGTTCATGGTCAATCGCATACATGCAGACGCCATCTTGAATTGGAACTGTTAAGAGAGTACATCACGCAGTGACAGGGGTTTAACTCTCTTGAATGCATCCACCAGAATAGCACAGCTGGCACTAGCAAAGGTTCTCTCCAACTGCTCCCCGGATGTGAACTAATTAGTTAACTGTGTGCTTAAAAATTCAACACACTCCTCATAGTGCCTTAAAGTTCTCTTAAGGTAATACTTCAATGCGTTCCACTGCAGAACAGCTACAAGTCTGAGGGATTGCTTCAAAATTACTCCAAATGCCAAACACGATCATTGGCTCAAGTTGCTCGGGGGCATATTATCAAGGACTGGTGTTAAAATTATTGCTGTTTTATCGGCAGGAAACTGCCGATAAAACGGCGATAATGGGCTTCATAATACACCCTTGTTAATTCCCATAGAAGCCCATGTTAATATCAGGACATGGGCTTCTATGGGAATTAACAAGGGTGTATTATCAAGCCCATTATCGCAGTTTTATCGGCAGTTTCCTGCCGATAGAACGGCGATAATTTTAACACCGGTCCTTGATAATATGCTTCTTAGGGGGGATAATTTTAACACCGGTCCTTGATAATATGCCCCTTAGGTGCATATTATCAATCTCTGTTTTATCGGCAGGAAACTGACGATAAAACGGCGATAATGGGCTTGATAATACGCCCTTGTTAATTCCCATAGAAGCCCATGTCCTGATGTTAACATGGGCTTCTATGGGAATTAACAAGGGTGTATTATCAGCAGGAAACTGACGATAAAACGGCGATAATGGGCTTGATAATACGCCCTTGTTAATTCCCATAGAAGCCCATGTCCTGATGTTAACATGGGCTTCTATGTGAATTAACAAGGGCTTATTATCAAGCACATTATCGCCGTTTTATTGGCAGTTTCCTGCCAATAAAACGGGGATAATTTTAACACCGGTCCTTGATAATATGCCCCTTAGCTTAGTTCCTCAACTTTGGAACTCTAGAGCACGTCTCAAATGCGCCACATTTACAATTCTAATACTGCTTCCTGTGTTGTGACCACTGGAGCACGTCTACACTCCCCGCTGCCTACGCCGACATGGAACAAAGAAATTGCAGCTAGGGCATGCTTAATGTCTGTGTTACATTTCTTGAGCACCTGCACGCGCTCCTCCTGCCAGCTTCATCCAAATTTTTGGGAATAATAGTTCTGGAATACGTCTCGTACAAGTGCTGGGGTAATGCACCAGGCCTCGCGTCAATGACAGATTCCAGGACTAACAACAGGTACACGCGCACCAAACAGCCACAACTGTCCCCCTGGTTACAAAGAGGTGTTGGTGACCGTAAATTTTAAAATAGTCCTTAGTCTTTACTAGAGGAGGCGATAGCCACGGCAGCACAATCACTGTTATGGCTCAGTTCTTCTATTTTCAGCACAGGCACAAAAACAATATCACCTCAGACAGGGTTCATGGTGGATGCTTGCAACTAGGCACCAGTGTTAAGAGAGTACATCACACGGTGACAGGGGTTTAATTCTCTTTTTTTTTTTTCACAATTTTTTATTAAAACAGGTGTTTATATATGCATCCATCAGACCAGCGTAGCCAGCACTGGGCTAGCTTCTCTCGAACTGCTCGCAGGACGTCAGAGCAACACACATTCCACGTGACGCACTTAACACTCCAAGGATTACATCAACAACAAAGAGGCATAACATAGACTATACATAGTCTATAACAGAAACAAAAGCATACCTCGGTTGATGATACAGTTATAACCGTACAGTTTGACTCTCCTCCAAGGCAAACTCAGATACAGGATAGCTTTACACTGTCCATAAATCTGGAAATAAATGTTGGCAAGTTAGGCATAGAACATAAATATTTTCTTTTGATTTTGAACACCTTTTTCTTTTTTTTTTTTTATATGTACTACTATAACATATTTTGGAATTATTTTCGGACATCAATCTCTAGAGACCTGGATACAAGGGCCCAGATTTTCTAAGGCGTTGGCTACATTTCATTTTTAAATGCTGCGAATGTTTTTTTTTTTATTTTGTAATTTGGTTTGGATGATTTTAAAGTAATACTGTAGTCATTGATTGCATGAACAGCTTTAAAATAAGCAAACTTGCTAGCTTGCATTCCCTTTTTGCTCTTCAGAAGAGCTAAATGAAAGGGTGTGCCTTTGATGCATGTGTATGCTTCTGTGATGAACATCGCATGTGATGTGTTCATTGTATTCTTGCATACTGTAGGGGATGTATGTCAGTACAACGCGATCTTTTAGATCGTGGTACATGACAACGCTGCCATTACAACGCAAGTCGTTGCAACGACTTGCGTTGTAGGGCATGGATTGTGGAATATTATAATTTTATGTATTCCAACACCAGTTCACGTAACAGTAGGGAAGGTGTTGGAATATAAAATTACAATATTCCTTATACAACAGCGCCATCCAGCGCAAGTCGTAGTAACGACTTGCGTTGTAATGGCATCTTTGTAAAGGCAACGCGGTGTAAACACCACATTGTAAACGATGTTCCCCTACTGTAGGACATATATATGACTATGAGTTTTTTTTTTGATTGTTCCAAAATTACTGGGCGCACTATCCTGTAATCCGCATGAGTAGTAACAAATGATAGTAATCAGTTGGGCAATGAGGCGAGCGGAAAATACCTCTGAACCGCTCAGCGTGGACTAGCAAGGTAGTCTACTGGACAAAAACAAACTCTGTTGCCTCTGCACTACAACAAGTTAAAGAGAGCTATGTAACAGCAGTGTAAATTTACTATAAGACAAATAATGTATGCAAATATCAGCCAAATATGGAACAAATAAACAGAAGTGCGACTTCAAGAAAAGACTTTCCTAATTGTCGCACAGTCGACGGAATGATCTGTGAATTTTTCAAAGAGTTTCTTAACCTGCTTAAAGAATGATGCATACATTATTTGTCTTATAGTAAATGTACACTGCTGTTACATAGCTCTCTTTAACTTGTTGTAGTGCAGAGGCAAGAGTTTGTTTTTGCCCTACTGTAGGACATGTTGCTAAGTACATATTTAAAACATTATCCCGCCTAGCTCCGACGTTGTAGACATCTTTTTTATACTGTGAGAAACTTCTATATGTTACAGGCAAGGCCACATTTTGGTTCATTACCCAAGAAACAGGAAGAGGAAGCTTATTTCAGTTTGTTATTAATTTGATTGAACAGCAGACTTGGCAGCATTACTTGCACTTCAAGTGAACAGCGCTTTGAAATTTGCGGTACTATAAGTGATATCTAGTGAAGAGGGGCTCTGACCAGATACCCTACTAGCAAGTTGTCTGCCTGTTGGCAGCCAGTTGCAGACCTGGACTGGCCGTTGCGGGCACCGGGCAATCCCCCGGTGGGCCGCAAGGATGGGGGCCGGTTTTGGGCCCCTGGGGGCCGTGTTTGTTACAGGGCCGTTTTTGCGGCCCTGTAACAAAATCGGCCGAAACTGGCCCCGGCAAAGACCTCGGCGGCATCTCCACCCCCCCCCCCCCCTGAGTGGGGGGCGGCTGAGCACTTTGCCAGGGCTGGTTGTGGTTCCCAGTCCGGCCCTGGCCAGTTGTCCTCTTCCTCAGATGCCTTATGCTGATTGTCGGCCGCTAAGACCACCTACCTCACCCAGCCATGAGACCACCTATTCCTACAGGGACCCCAAACTGCACTATGAACACTCCTGGTGCTAGCCTAGATGCAGCTAGGTCACTACTTGTCTAAATGGACTGAGCAGAACTAGGCCTACTCAGCCATGCACCACTATTTCCCCCCCACTCTTTTGGACAAGGGTACAGTGCCTCAGCAATGATGCCTCCACACTGGATATGTCTAGAACCTATCCCCTGGGTCACTGACTGGTCCCCTTCTGTAGAATATTCCACCCAGAACCCTCTTTCTTCTGGGTCCCTGCATCTTGAAGATGCAGACTCTTTTGACCTTCATCCACAGCATGCCACTGGGGTCTTTAGCTGCCACCACCCTTTCTGGATGTCTGTCTTCTATAAAGAAAGTACAGCCCACTCACTTCTTTTGGTACCTCTCCCTTGCAGAGATGCACCCTTGGCCTGACTCCCTGGTAAGACTTCAGGCTGGCCTCACCACCACACTGGCAGTGTCAGGGGAGGAACACTGAAGGTACGTCGTCAGACAGCCTGCAGCTCACTCTCCGTTGGTAGTTCCACATGGAAACCACACCAGGAAACTAGGGGGCTCATTACGATGGTGGACGGATTGGCTCCATCCACCATGGAGGTGTAAACCAGGACCGTCTGCCATGCATGCGGCGGTCCCGCATACCCCACTATGATGGGACCGCCACCGCGGCAGTCTTGTGCGGCACTCTTAACATTGCTGCGGTGACCGCTGACAGCAACACCGCCGCAATGTCAAATAGAGCATGTCGTGCATTTCACTGCACTACATGACAGGCACTACACTGTGCCTGCCACTTGGTGCAGTGAAATGTGGGGGGTACCATGGGTACCCTCCCATAACACAAGGGGGCCCGCAACGGGCCCCCAAAAGCAAACTTCGCCTGCCTTTCAACAGCAGTTGCACCTCCGCGGAAAGGCTGGCTGGAGACCTCATAATAATTTGGCAGATGGTGCTTGCTAGGCATTACCACCATTTTATGGATGCAGACCGCTCCGCCGGGCAATCGTAATGATTGCCTGTGGTGGTTCTGTGTCGGACGAGCTTTGCCTCCACTGTGGTCGTGGTCTGAATCCTACCGCCATCGTAATCTGGCGGTGTGAGAATCACGATCCGCAGGGACGGCAGACCTCACCGCCGGCCCGGCGGTCCTCCTGCCATCATAATGAGCCTCCTAGACCCTATCTTTGTTCTCTGCTAGGAGAACAGGGCCTCTGCAGCCTTTTCTCTGAGAGAATGGGCTCCCCTCTCTGAGTGCCTTTGGAGAGCCCATGAGCCTTCGCCAGTTTCAGCCAGGCCCACCTCTTTGGACCCTCCCTGGTCTCCCAGCAGAGCCTCGGGAGACCGTCAAGGAACCCTGAATATTCCTGGTAGTCCTGCACCACCCCAGTCTGCAGTACAGGGTCCCTTCACCTAAGATAGGCCCCACCTGGCTTCGGAGTAGTTCGACCTTTAGAGGTCTGCCCGGCACAGTCCTCTGCAGCCTGTCCCTCATCGACAGTCAGGGACAGCAGTGGCTACCTCAACTCAACCTGATGCACAGTGTCCCTTCACCTAAGATAGGCCCCACCTGGCTCAGGGTGACAGCGAATTGCACCAACGCAGGCGGACCTGCCTTTTGCACATTGTTGGGATAACACCTCCCCAAACTGCCACCTTAAGGGGCCCCGGGACACATCTCAGGGCTTGTACACCTACAGGGCACCAGGCAGGGGTCTGCATCTGTAGCCTGTCACTCATCTACCGCACAGAGTGCCCCAAACAGGACCTACGTTAGTGGTCACTTGGCCAGGCACTGTGCCAGTCACCTCCTCAGGTTCAAATCTACACCGCTTCCTGGGATAACCATCTACCCTACCCTGATACATCAGGGTTCACTACTAACCCTCCTCCATCACCTCCTTTCAGATATCCTCAGGGTCAGTTACTTAGCCCGCCTAGGAAACCTAAGGCAACCACTATACCTCCTATTTTGGGAACCACCCTCCTTTAGGGCCACCCACCTCATGGGCCACACCTGTTTGCTCACCCTCACCACCATATAATCTATAGGAACCATGGGAACAGCACCTTTCTCACACCCTCTTCCCACTGTTGTTCCCCTAATCACCTCCCTCACCCCACAAAGTAGGGTCCACCCCTACACCCCAATCTGTGGTGTGGATATCAGTTGCAGTCCCTAAACCTCTAGAGAAGAATATCCTCCTCATGCAGGCCTAGTGTGTGTAGTGTTAGGGTTCACAGCGTACACCATGGCCTGGAACAACTTTATGGAAACACTCTGTGCAAGACTATCCCCGACATCCCACCCTTTGTGAATGCAAACCAGTCATAACAACACAGTTTAAACATGGAGCCTACATTTCTTAACATGACATGTGTGGGTAGGGTGCAGGGGCTTTCCATTCTCATACCTTTAGTTCACATGACTAAACCTTTGAACCATTCTCAGAGCCTTGCACTCTAATATTTGCCCATTAATGCATAGGTAATACGTGGCAAATGCTATCAATGCATACCAAAATGGGATACTATGTATCTCGCCGCTGAACACCAATGTTAGAAAATGAGTCATTAGTTGTGTGGCCTGCACAAATAATGGGTCGACATTTGTCCTCCACTGGTAACAAAACACCCCATTGTAGTGCTTGACTGTCATAGGGTAGCGAAGCAGAGCAGCCCAAACAACCGCACATGAGTAGACCTTGGACTGCTCTGCTTTGCTACCCTATGAAAGTCCAAGCGCTACAATGGTGTTTTTGGTTCCCAGTGGAGGACACTAGTGCAGGCCACACAACTAATGACTCATTTGCTAACAGGTGGAATACAGAATTTACTTGCACAAGTTGGACAAAAAACATTCATGGGATGTTTACAGACTATGGCATGAAGGTTAGTTTGATGGTGGCATGTGTATTTACTTTTTTAAATTTTATACCTGTCTTAACCAAAAGAAATGTCATATTTTGACTTGTCAAGAAATCTCAGACTTTGGACTCTATTTGTATTCTATTGTATTTCAAATATGTCTTATGTGAAGCGTACAGTCTGCTTTAAATTTTTAACTCAGTGTACTTACTGCATAATTTAAGGGTGTGAGGTTGCAATCCTTCCAGCTCTTTCGACTTATAAGATGGCATTCTGTTTCAAGCACATCAAGCGTGAAATAATAGATATTTCCAGCACCCTAAAAAACATGGAACATAGAGCTTATTTATAAACGAGGGTAAAAATGTTGAATCAAATAAACCACTCAGTTCTTGAAACTCATAACATTGAAACTGCTTTTCTACCTATATCTACCCCATTAATCTCCCTGTGATAAATCTCATGCTAAAGACCGCCGGTGGTAATTACTTTTCCACATGGTATTAGGCAGGATATAGGGCCAAGGTGGTAATAGGTGATATAATTAGTGGATACACAGTTACGGCTGATGCATTTCACATATTTTCCATGGTGATTACTTCGAATCCTATGTTGGTAGTAATCATAACAAAATTACTATGGACTCATTTATTTTAAAAGTAGTTATCTGCTTTTGTTTCTTTAAAGCTCAAAAGATCTTAATTGAAAATTCATTAAAAAGAGGTTATAAGAGCATGCCACTCGGTCCCACAAGGCATGCCCCTTTAGCAAGGGTTGTTGACACAAGAAATACTGGAAGATAGGACACCAGTCTAGGGTGTTCCTGGTAACAACCATTAAATACTTCAAAACCCATGTAAGCTATGGAAGATGACACTCAAATAGCAGGTCAAAATTACACTCTGAGCTAGGCTTGTTTGTGGGGAGGGTGCAGGGCGGTACCTTCTTCCGGCTTCCTGGCTGGGGCAGGCACCGATTGGGCAAACTGAGTTGTAGAGGCGGAGCTGAACAAAAGCCCGGCCTCTACAAAAGCGCTTCTTCACTCAGAGTCTTTCTATTTGACAAATTGATGATTGAAGGTAATGCTGTTATGCCGGTACATGCTGCAACGCTAAACAAAAGCTGCATGACTGATTGAGAGTCACTCCGCTTCCTGATTTTTAAATCGTACCTCATCTGACAACGCAGAACATCGAACGCATGTTCGAGCGAAATTCACTTTTTAAATTCACTGCGCCAATTTGATTTTACTAAATTGCACTAAGTGAAGTTAATTGTGGAAATTTAACTCGTAAATACCTTGAGACAGAAAGAATAATTTGGGTCCCCTGTAGCCCCGGTCCTCCGCAAGTGCTAGGTTTGTTTGTGGGGAGGGTGCAGGGCGGTACCTTCTTCCGGCTTCCTGGCTGGGGCAGGCACCGATTGGGCAAACTGAGTTGTAGAGGCGGAGCTGAACAAAAGCCCGGCCTCTACAAAAACCAGTCACAGCAGATGACGCGCAGCGTAGACGCGCAGCAGCCGCGCCAAAGCTGCGCCAAAGACTAGCCTAAGACATGCCCGTCTGGGCCCGTCTGGGCCCATCCGGGACAGGACGGGGCATGGGGCAGAGAATGCTCCACAGACAACTTCCCAGGTATGAGCTCCTTGCAACTTAAAGCGTTACGTCCCGCCCCAAATCATGATTGTATTGTACTTTCACCTCTGGGCGTCACACACTGCCCAAATTGTAACGTTCTACTTACTAATATCCAACCTTACCCAGACCCAGAAAGTCATACCCAAACTCTATCTAAACGCCCCAAACGCTCGAGCGGCGCCTACTCCTTTTTTTCCGTAAATTGCAGATCCCTGCCACAGCACAAACTAGATATCTTCAGCCTTCTAGTAGAAGAAGCACCTAGTGCTCTCTTCCTCACAGAAACTTGGCTACATGACAGCTCCGGCCCGGATGTGGCAACAGCTCTCCCAGACAACTATGCCATAGCAAGAAAAGACCGACAAGGCCAAGTGGGCGGGGGTATCGCGATCATATACTGCAAAGACTTTATCTGCAACATGCTCCCAGTGAACATCCCAGACTGTGAAGCTGCCTCCTTTCAAATTACTCTGAACCCAAATTTTACGTTCTCCGGCCTCTTAATATATAGACCTCCTGGGTACGCCACTACCTGGACAGCCAGCCTAGCAAACTATATCTCGCCACTTATATTAGACTACAAAACTTTTACACTCCTAAGGGACCTAAATCTGCATCTTGAGGACCCAACCAACCTGGCCTGTTGCAATCTAATAGATGATCTAATGGCCTTAAACCTATCACTCCTCAACTCCGGTCCCACGCACAAGGCAGGGCATCTACTAGACTCCATAATCTCAAATCTCCCAGAATTACAATGGACTCTAACCAGTCCTATATGCTGGTCAGACCATCACCTTATCAGTTTCAGTCTAGCCAGAACTCCCTCCCCCAGACATACTACATGGTCTTCAAACCCCATGAGAAACTGGAAACTACTCGACATTAATAAACTGAATCAAGTGCTAACAATTAGCACACCCTCCCAGGATCAAAACGTGGAAAGTCTAGATGTAACCACAAACCAGTGACTAGAATCCGCAGTCAATCAATGCCTCCCCCTATCAAAGGCAAACAAAAACTTCCACCGCCCCCAGCCCCCTGGTTTAACGAACTTCTCAAAGTTGATAAATCTAAGTGTAAAGCACTAGAAAGAAACTGGCGCAAAGATTACAACCCTGAAAAAAAGATTATATACAATAAGGCGAGAAACGCATATCACTCCTCTTGCATCAAAGCACGGGCCCTATACGTGGCAAACTCCATCAACAATGCCACAAATAAAGCAAAGACTCTATTCAATACAGTAAAGGACCTAGCTGGGGCCCAAACAACTGCTACCGCCAATCCCCTAACCAAAAAACAATGTCAGGACTTTGCGACATTTTTTAATGATAAAATTGAGAATATTATCATCAACATCACGACCAGGCCCTTCAGCAACTGTTCACACCAGGATATTCGTGTATCAAGAGAGAGAGAGAGGACCAGAAAGCTAGTCCATATCCCCCGGTTTATATGTAGTTAATCAAAAAGAGACTAGCTCGAAATAGGTAAAGATAACAAAAATTAAATTAATTTTTAGTTCAAGGACTCAAGTATGCTTTGTCACGGGTTAGTGGCACCTGGTAGGTGTGCTCATGAAGCCCTCACCCACCAACCTAGTTGGTGGCATGCTTCATCATCGGGCCCACCCAGTGACACCTAGCGTGTCCCGGGTGTGCTTCGACGCCTGATTGCAGCGGAGCAGGTATGTCGCTGAGTGTGCGGTGAAGAGTGTTATGGGAAGTGAGTTTAAAACGGCTTGGCGGGGATCCCAGTGCCCGGAGGAAAATTATACTTTAATAGCTGGGTCACCGTCAGCGTGTTAAAAATAAGGCTGTTGGATGTTAGAGGCGGGTTACGACCTCCCACATCCTAGGATATGTCAACATGTTTCAGCCAGTGCCTTATGACTAAGCTGGCTTTCTTCAGGACGGATAAAATACGTGTGTGTGATTAAAACTAGTGGGTGTATATTTCAGACTATGTGTATACACGCCCTAAAGTGTTTTTCTATGTGTGAGTGGGGGATTCCCATCTCAAAACACCTGTACATATAACATATAAAAACAAGGACAAAACACACAAGGAGAAAAAAAGAGTCACTTGACTGTATAGCAATGTATACATCTGGTTGCCGACTTTATAGCGTGGTTGGTGCTGGCTATAAGCGGCTATAGTGTAATGGTATTGGTGATACCATTATTGTGGGGTTCGCACTGGATTTCGAAGGTGAAGTGGCTAAAACACGGTATGTACATAAATAGTGCATAGTGCTAGAAAAGGAAAACACAAGAATTCTTTCTTACGCTAGTTTTAGAAATGTGCTACTTCAAGGTTGAGAAGTGGCAAGGATTGACCCTGTGGGGTAAAAAACAAGGGTTTTGCCACTTAGATTAAGAGGAAACCTGTGGGAGAGAAAACGCTTACCAGTGATGAGGATGGTCGATCATGATACTCACAGAATTGTTGGCCAGAGCCTGCTGTGGACCTGTAGTGCCTCCTTCGCAGAACCGGTGAGTAATGGCCATAGTGGTGGAGGTTTTATACTGTAGTTGATTGTATGATTGTTATCACCTGCATAGTAGGGGAAAGGGTAGAGAGACTCGATCTGCCGAGTCATCGCGCTCGCGAGCGCTCAGGTGTGCGAGGAGCAGTGGTGGAGCTTCGCGCATGAGTGGTACAATGCGCTAGCATCGCGCATGCGCGGAAAAGTGTTATCTCCGCGCATGCGCGCCTCATTGAGCGTGCGTGCGCTATATATTCGCGCATGCGCGATCACAATTATCTAATAAGTGCCGCATTCGCGCATGGCATTCGCAAGTGTCTAAGTATCTAATGAGTGCCGCCTTGGTACATATCATGATATGTTCAGACATTGGTGGCACAGAGTCAGGGCCATAGATTAAGGTGGGATTTGTAACAACAGTATTTTGAGGTATGAGACTCTATGTTCAGGGGAACCATACAAGGAGTTTCTAGTGGGGTCAGGAAGTTGGCAACATGGTCCAAAGGTCACGTATATGCCAGGGAGTTCCAGGGGATGGCATCGTTAAGGCCATTGGTAGCTGTTGAAAGGCGATATATCCATCGCTGTTCTTTGCCCAGGAGTTTCTTGTCATTTTCAATGGTACTTTCGGGGATTTGCTCAATCACTGTCCAGTTTAAGTCATTGGGTGTGTGGCAGTGGGTGATGAAGTGGTTAGTTAGTTTGCTCACATTCTTCTTGCATCTTATGGTACTTCGATGCTCAGTGATTCTGGTTTTGATTTTCCGTGTGGTCATTCCCACGTAACGGAGGCCACACGTGGAGGTTAGAAGGTATATTACATTGCGTGAGTTGCAGTTGGTGTGGTTGAGCTGGGTCCAGATTTTATTGGGCTCAAGGTTCAGGGTTTTGGTGTGTGTAGTCAGGTGACATACACTGCAGTCGTTGCAGGGGTAGTGTCCGATGACTTTGGGCAGTCCCCACGCATTCAGAATGGTGTTCATAGGTTGTTTGGGCGGCGGTCTTGGTCGGGTGCTCACTAGTTGGTCCTTGAGGTTCTTGTTCCTCTTGTAGGCAAATCTTGGTGTGTCCCATTTCCTTTGGCCAGAGTTGATTATCCTCCAATGTTTTTTAATGATTTTCGCTACTTCGTTTGACGCCGTATTGTAGGTGGTAACACAAGTGATTGGTTGTTCCTGATCCTCCTTTACGTGTGTCCCGAGAAGGGCATCACGGTTCTGATTTCTCGCCCTTTTCTGGGTTTTACGGACGATGGTTTTGGGATAGCCACGGTTTTCTAGTTTTGTGGCCAGATCGGCTGATTGTGATTTGTAGTCACTCACGTTGGTGCAGTTTCTCCGGATTCTTAGGAACTGGCCAAACTGTAAGTTTTCCTTGAGAGGACGGGGGTGGAAGCTTGTGAAATGAAGCAAAGCATTCCTTGCGGTTGGTTTGTAGTATGTTGTCGTGATCAGGGTCCCATCTTTTGCTCTGATGTCCAAATCCAGGAAGGGCAGTAGTTCATTGCTAGCTGTACCTGTAAAATTCAGATATTGATCCCTGGTGTTGAGCCAGATCATGAATCTGTCAAGGTCAATCTGTGAACCCTGCCAAATAACCAGGATATCATCAATGTATCTGTGCCATTTCAGGATGTGATGGTTGAACGGGTTAGTGGCCGCAGCGATGTTGGTGCTTTCAAAGTGGTGTACATACAATCCTGCCACGCTGGGGGCAAAAACGCTGCCCATGGACGTTCCATTCGTTTGTAAGTAGAAGTTGCCTTCGTATTCGAAATAGTTTCATTTAAGGGCCAGTGTGGCACACGCCAGTATGAAATCCCTAGGGGTGTGGTAGGGCCAGGGGGATGCCATTAGGACGTCGTGAAGAACTTTCAAAGTTGCGTCCTGTGGGAGACTGGTGTATAGGCTCTCCACATCTAACCCCACCAGGAGTTGCGTGTCAGGGTTGAAGTCCATTTTGGCCAACAATTCTGTGAGTATCATGATAGACCATCCTCATCACTGGTAAGCGTTTTCTCTCCCACAGGTTTCCTCTTAATCTAAGTGGCAAAACCCTTGTTTTTTACCCCACAGGGTCAATCCTTGCCACTTCTCAACCTTGAAGTAGCACATTTCTAAAACTAGCGTAAGAAAGAATTCTTGTGTTTTCCTTTTCTAGCACTATGCACTATTTATGTACATACCGTGTTTTAGCCACTTCACCTTCGAAATCCAGTGCGAACCCCACAATAATGGTATCACCAATACCATTACACTATAGCCGCTTATAGCCAGCACCAACCACGCTATAAAGTCGGCAACCAGATGTATACATTGCTATACAGTCAAGTGACTCTTTTTTCTCCTTGTGTGTTTTGTCCTTGTTTTTATATGTTATATGTACAGGTGTTTTGAGATGGGAATCCCCCACTCACACATAGAAAACACTTTAGGGCGTGTATACACATAGTCTGAAATATACACCCACTAGTTTTAATCACACACACGTATTTTATCCGTCCTGAAGAAAGCCAGCTTAGTCATAAGGCACTGGCTGAAACATGTTGACATATCCCAGGATGTGGGAGGTCGTAACCCGCCTCTAACATCCAACAGCCTTATTTTTAACCGCTGACGGTGACCCAGCTATTAAAGTATAATTTGCCTCCGGGCACTGGGATCCCCGCCAAGCCGTTTTAAACTCACTTCCCATAACACTCTTCACCGCACACTCAGCGACATACCTGCTCCGCTGCAATCAGGCGTCGAAGCACACCCGGGACACGCTAGGTGTCACTGGGTGGGCCCGATGATGAAGCATGCCACCAACTAGGTTGGTGGGTGAGGGCTTCATGAGCACACCTACCAGGTGCCACTAACCCGTGACAAAGCATACTTGAGTCCTTGAACTAAAAATTAATTTAATTTTTGATATCTTTACCTATTTCGAGCTAGTCTCTTTTTGATTAACTACACACCAGGATATTCCCATGTCTTCAGAAAAAGTAAACACCCTGGAAAACTGGCCCCTGGTAACTATGGACTCCCTACAAACCTCCCTAAAGTCCGTCTCATCAGGCTCCCCCTGCGACCCTCTCCCTGTGAGTATTCTAAAACAACTTGACCCTACCCCCCTGACTGCCATAACAGACATGCTTAATGCTTCCCTCCAAGCCTCCACCGTCCCATCAAGCTGGAAGCATGCAGTGGTGACCCCACTACTGAAGAAGCCATCATCCGACCCGACAGTTCTCTCTAATTATCGGCCTATATCTCTGCTCCCTGCCTTTTCCAAACCCATGGAAAGGCACATACACTCCGCCCTCACCTCTTTTTCAGAGGACAACAATCTCCTTCACCCCTCACAGTCTGGCTTCAGAGCAGGATACTCCACGGAGACTTCCCTACTGGGTGTGACGGAAAAAATTCGACAACTCCTGGACAGGGGTCAAACGGTCGCACTCATTCTTTTAGATTTGAGTGCGGCGTTTGACACCATATCACACAAAACTCTTCTGGCTACCCTAGAGAAAAACGGCATTCGCAATGACGCCTTACAGTGGATCAAGTCCTTTCTTTCCGAAAGAACCTTCCAGATTAAATCCAGTATCGCAAGTTCAGACATCTTCCCCACTCCACATGGAGTACCACAAGGCTCCATCTTGAGCCCGCTGTTTTTTAACTTGTACCTTAGACCACTGGCAGAACTGGCCGATGGCGCAGGCCTGACTTTAATGATCTACGCTGACGACTCCCAAATTATTTTCTCCCTCTCTGAGTCAAACCCGTTAGCCCCCTCCCTTCTCAAAAACGGACTCCAAAAAATTTTCAACTGGATGACCACCAACCAGTTGAAATTAAATGGGGATAAAACCGAGGTACTCCTACTGGGAAGAAACGAGGAACTATGGAACCCCTCCCACTGGCCGCCTGAACTGGGTAATATTCCCCCGCCAGCTACTCAGGTGAGAAACTTAGGGGTTATTATAGACAATACCCTGTCTATGAAACAGCAGGCAAATAAAGTCGCAGGACTCTGTTTCACCATAATAAAATGGTTAAAAAAAATCATCTGGATGCTGCCCCCTGACACGCAAAAAACCGTAGTCAACGCACTAATAACATCGCGAATTGACTACGGAAATATCCTTTATCTTAGCTCTAACCTAGCAGTAATTAAGCGACTCCAAATGATTCAAAATTCTGCTGCAAGACTCTTGTGCAGGATCCAAAAGTCGGAAAGAGTATCAAAACACCTGAACGAATTACATTGGCTCAGGGTTGAACATCGGATCAGCTTCAAAACCCTGAGCTACATGTTCAAAATTAAAAACAAAACGGCTCCCGCCTATCTACAAGCCTTAGCCTTTCCCTACCTGCCAACAAGAAACCTTCGCTCCCAAACGGCCTCGAACTTCGCCGTCCCCAGATTTAAATTACAAAGAACTGGAGGGAAATCCTTTTCTGTCGGAGGACCAATCTTATGGAACTCACTTCCCTTTCATATCCGGAAAGAGGATAGCTACACCAAATTCCGGAAATACGTAAAAACCTGGCTGTTTCAGAAACAACTGTGCTAAACAACCAACTTCAGCATCTTCCTTTGACCAACTTAATGTCAAAGGCGCCGGGAAACCCTTGTTGGGTAGCTGAGCGCCATACAAATGCAAAAAAAAAAAGAAAAAGAAAAAAAGCAGATTCAGAAAGGCATTTAGAGGTATGAAGTAATACTCCTGTAGTAGGCTTTTACACTTACACATGTCTGATAAGTACCCAAAAACAACGAATAAAATGGGATTATTCAGTTAATTTTCACAGACGAGTTACATAAATAGAAAGGACAGTGTCCTTTTTCATCTTTTTTTAATTGGGAGTTGAATGCTTCCACAGATTCACAAAGACACCAACCAGTACTAAAAAGAGTACTCCTGTGGTATTACTTTGCAAATCGGCCCCTTGGAGATTTGGACTTGCCAATATTTAAATAATTTAAAGCAGTGGTTCTTAACCTGTGGATCCTACTTAGGGGGTCCGTGACTGCTCAGAAAATAAAATAATATTAACAGATTAATAACATTTATATAAATAAAGAAGCAAAATTTAAAATCGAACATTTTAAAACGTGCTGTAAATGTGAGGGAATTTGAAATTGGAGGCTACAAATTAAGGGCCCGATTAGGATTGAGGTGAATCCGCATCCTCCGGGCCGGCGGAAGCCACCGCCGGCCCGTAGGAAGCGGATTCACCGCTGTGGTGAGAGAAAAGGCCCCCGCCAGATTAGGATGGAAGGGGGGTTATCTGCGGACGGGGAGACCGTCCGCGATTTTCCGCCGCGGTCCCGCGGCAGAAAAGCTCTAATATGGTGGCGGTGTCTATCAGACACCGCCAGCCATATTAGGATGCAACGGGAAACATGCTTTTCCACAGCGGGTTTTCCGCCGTGGAAAAGCATGTGGTCTTTGGCATTTGGGGCCCGTTGCGGGCCCCCAGGGTGTCGGGGGTGGGGGGTGCACTTGGGGGGTACCTATGGTACCCCCCAGCATTTACATGCACAAAGTGGCAGGCACCGCTTTGTGCCTGCTGCTTTGTGCATGTAAATGTTAAACATGCTTTTTTAACCTTGCGGCGGGTGCTGCTTCAAGCAGCACCGGTCGCAAGGTTAAAGATACAGGATGTGACCGCCAGGGTGGCGGTCACATCCTAATTGCACTGTAGAGACTACCGCTGCCCCTGCAGACGGTTCCTCCACCTCGGGGGTGGCGGACTGACGCAGGTCCGTCCGCCATCCTAATAGGCCCCTAAGTTAGTATTCTCAGATTGATTCGTGGCAGCAGTATAAATACATCAGACACAATACAGTATGGATGATGAGTGGCCTCAATTGACTTTAGAAAAGCTCCAACTTTCCAATAAAAAAAATTACATTTTGTTTTTTTTGTATGTGTTTGTGATTTAAAGGAAATATTTCAGTATTTGTGTGTTTCTTAGATAAATGTGTATTTCTGTATTTTTTGTGTATTATTTTGTTGTTCAAGTCAACAAAAATGCTTAGGCTGGGGTCGTCGGCTTCCAGTAATGACTCAGTATGGGGTCACCGGCTTACAATATTGGTTCAGTGGGAGTTACCTAGATCCAGTAGTGATTAACTGGGAGTCCATGGAAGTCAAAAGGTTAAGAGCCACTGGTTTATAGTATTCTGCTATGCCCCATCATCTGAGACATGAATATCTCGATTAACATAGCAAAAACCAAAGGGAAGAGGTGGTAGCACTGGTGGATACCACTTCTATAGAGAATCCCCCTGAAATGGCAAATTATTAATAAGGGGTGACAATGGGCACTCATAGAGACTCACTACCAACCCTCTTAACAGCTACGGCAAGAATTAGTGAGCAAAGCCTACAAATTAACCCATTTGACCTTGCTGAATGCCTTTTCCTCATCCAGTATTTGGAAGGAGATCTCCAGTGCCCGATCTAAAAGAGATAACACAACCCTAAGGGATAGTATACAGAAACAGAGAAAATAAATACTTAAAAAATATGTAATGTAAGTCATGTGTAATCCCACATTCCCTGGCTACTTGCCTCCTGAAATGTGAAACACTTTATTGTTTTGATCAATATAAATGTTTCTCTTTGCTATTAGAACACATTAAAACTTATCCAAGCAATTATTTTTAAAATGTTGGATGCTATGTTTTTCTCTTTCATCAGAACTCGTCTTCCAACCTCCCACAGTTCATGATGGCGTATAGAGGAATCAATGTTTCCTTCTGTCTTATTTCTGAAGAAATATACCAAGCAAGGGCCCTAGCAGTGGATCTGATTTGATAAAATTACGCCCAGCCCTTCAAACTTTGCCTGCCACGCTGTTACCTGCCACGGGTCAATAGCAAAAACACAAAACCTCTCCCTAGCGATAATTTTAACAAATGGGTATTACCTCAATTCGTTACATAGACATCAAAATTGTCCCAAACCCGAATTATATAAACAATTCTTTTATTATTATCATTGAGTCATAAGTTTCAACATGCTATTTATACCATATACACATTAGTTATCTGTACATCCTAAATATTTACTTGAAGCCCCAAACACAAATATATACATGAAGGTCATTCCAATCCTACTCATTCCACACATATCCACACGCATACATCAAACCGTCCACAACACAAAATACATCAAACTAAGATACAAAAACATTACAATATTCACAGAGGTTACAATATATACTAACACTGAAGACAATAACAGAAGAACAAGCACCGACGCGCGTTTTGGAGTAGGACAAGGGTCCAATTTCCTTCGTCAGGGCGCAATGGATGCAATTCTTTGCAAATACGGGTTTCCTCCGTCGATATTGAAACACAAAATTGCGTAACCACCAAAAAGGGCTTAGCCTCTATATCAAAATTCCAAGCCCGGAATATGGGATGACTAAAGGGGCCTTAGAGGTGGAATACATCCGACTGGCTGCCTGCAGAATTACATGACGCCAAGGAGTGTAAATACGAAGCTCAGTCTTTCCCCAAATTAGAGAGGGCTCAGTATCTCTCGGATATCGGGGCGACCAAAAAGCGAGATTAATGCACCATAGCAATGAGGGGAACTGATGTTCTGAATGGAAATAATTAAATCTTAAACCAATCCAAAAAAAGATCAGGGCAGATAGAATAAAGAATTCACAAGATAGATCTCTGTATTCAAGCTCTGATATCCTAGGCCTACCACCTGCCTCATGTCCATATGTATTAATCTTAGTAGGGGTTCCAGCGTTAAAAAAATGGGCTGAACGAATCTTGGACGACTCTCTGAAATAAAACAGTTTACTGGTTGGCAAAACACAAAAAATGTTGTCAACATAATACCAATGAAATCTTGATGGTCCGCAGAGTAGGGTGGGTTGGTGATTCCCCCAAGAATATAGATGGCGATTGTATAATAGTAAACGTCCGTTGCCCGCAGATGGTTCGATCGCTACTGAATATCAGAGAGGAAGCCTTTACCCAAAACACCTGCATTAGTGCTCTCCCGCTAGGGTATTTCTATAAACCAAATACCAGGCCACTAGTCATTGATGATACACCAATATTATCTATGAATAGGTTTTAAGCCTTATCTACTCTGGATGCAGGGGAATGACCTTTATGGTCGGTGAAAACCCCCCCTCCAGTAAAAAATGTAACAAATAGAAGTAGGGGACAAATATGCCCCATCAATACACATCACCAAGAGGAGGGACAGGGGGAGTCAGTCGTCCATAATACGAATAAGTTACGCATAACTGCTAGGGAGGAGGAGCTACATTGGACATTGTTTATGCCCACAATTCCTTCCCCTGAACCAGTTATTAGCGTTAACAGGCCAAACATAACAAGCTCGGGAGCAAATAGTGGGAAAGCTATGAGATTTACATCCTGGAATATAGCAGGATTAATTAGGAACCTTAGAGACACAGAATGGATGGAATATACAGAAAATAGTGACATCCTATTTTTACAAGAAACCTGGGCCTTGGAAATCCCGCATAGGGTAGGGTATAAGACTTTTAATGTAAATGCTATTCCATCAACGGTAGGGCCTCGGGGGGGCCTCACTATATGGATTGGGTTAACCTTCAAAATAGAATCAACTGCACTGCATATACCATCTGAGGATCTGGCCTGTGTAAAAATAAAAACACAGGACAAAAAATATTATATCTAATTAATATTTATAACAGGCCAAGTCCAACTACAAAGGAATCTGTAGTAACAAATCAACTAGACTCAATTTTGAACTCAATAGAGACAGGTGCAATGGTAATTATAGGGGGCAATTTTAATTGTAAGTTCGAACCAGTGGTGGGGTTCGACAACCTTTTCAAGATGAGGATATCGATAATAATATTCCAGCTCTACAAAGTTCTCCGCTAGTGTCCTGCTCTGTAGCAGCTGCGCAGATTACGAAACTAATCACAGGTCAAGGGCTTAGAGCTTGCAATGGCCGGTTACCTTCGGACAAACCAAATATCCCAACCTTTTGTAGAGGTAACTATAGGAGTAGTATTGATTACATATTAGCATCTGTTAAGTTCTGGACAAACATATTAGATATGAAAGTTGATGACAGGGCTGATAGTGATCACCGTCCTCTACATTTGTCGGTAATACCAGACCTTTTCATTGGTAAAGTATGGGATAATGAGGAAATGATTTCCTCCCTTGATGTTAGCATAGTGAGCAACAACCGTCGTGCTCTAAAATGGCCAAATATAGCAGGAAAGGTTGAATCCATGATGCAAATATATAACATCTTTGCTGACACTGTCCAATTACACCTAGATGCCCCAGAAGCTGAATTTTCGATAATGGCTGCACACCCACCAACTATTGCAGGAGGCACTGGTACCAGTACTAAATAAATTACCAGGGGAACACAGTAGAGTAGGAACAGGTGTAAAACCAGGCGCTAACCCATGGTATAACGGAGTGTCGGGAGGCAAAGGCTGACCTTATACTGTCAATAAAAGAGAATAACGTAACAATTATAAGGGAGAAAAGAACTAAATATAAGCAAACCCTAGCTCACGTTAAAAAAAATATGGGAGGACAACACTTGGACAGACCTATTCGAAGCGGCCACATCCAAAGATCAAGAAGGTTTTTGGCGCATAATAGCTAAAGGCTGAAAGATAAGTGGGGATGCCAAGGACCTCTTTTTGGATGCAAATACTTGGGAGGACCACTTTTCTATACTTTATGCAGACGATCAAGTGGTAGAGACACCTCGTTCTGTACTATTGGCTCCCAGTTCCACTATTGTTAATCTCCAGTTTAGCTTGGAAGAAACATTATTGGCAATAAAAACAGTAGAACCAGGGAAAGCCTCAGGGCCCGATAAAATACCAGGAGATTTATTGAAACATGATAGCAGTGTTTGGGGCCCTCACATTAATTACCTATGTAATGCAGTTGCTGCAGGTTTGCCAATACCGGAAACATGGAAAGGGGCGGAAATTGTTAAAATTCTTAAAGGAGGTAATCGTAGTGATCCTGCAAATTACCGACCAATTAGTCTAATTGATATTTTACAAAAAACGTATTCTCGACATATTATAATGAGACTGAACGATTGGCTCGATGAGAATAATATGATTTCAAAGTTCCAGGCGGGATTTAGAATAAAAACGAGTAGAATCGACCAGGTTTTTAGATTTTTATGTTTATGCTGGAAATATATTATTAAATATTGTATATTGCATTTGTAGACCTAAAGGCCGCTTTTGACCTTGTACCCCGAAATTCCCTCTGGGAAGCACTGAAACACCAAGGCGTCCCCGCTGAGCTCCTAACGCAAATATTAAGATTGCATGAAAACAACGTTGCAAAAGTAAAATGGGGCCCGAGGGATGAACTATCAGAGGCAATCCTGGTAAGATGGGGTGTACGTCAGGGGTGCGTGCTGGCACCCACCCTATTTTCCCTTTATGTTAACGACATCCTGAGTTACTTACTGGGGTGTGCACACGATTCACCTAAGTTGGGTGGGGATCCGCTGCCAGCTCTCTTATTTGCTGACGACACCATACTGATATCTCAAACCCCTGAAGGTCTACAATCCTTATTGAATTCTTTTAACACATATTGCAATGCAAATGACCTTGAAATAAATTCTGGCAAAACAAAGTACATGGCAATAAATCCACATAAGCCTTTGAAAAAGAATTTAGCTATTAGAGGCCAAAAGCTAGAGTATGTACACTATTTTAACTATTTAGGGATAATGTTGGACGCAAAGCTGTCCTGGAAACAGCAGTTGGAAAAAAATAAGGTTGTCCAACACCAAAACTCGTTCCCAATAATAAAGATGCATGAGCGTAGTATCTCAAAGCGATGACTCCAGCTCTAGAGGTCTACAAACATAAAGTACAAGCGGCTTCGCTATATGGCGCTGAAATTTGGGGACCACATTGCAAAAGGAATTTTGAATTGGGAGAAAACAAATTCATTAGACGGGTACTGGAGTTGCCAGTGAAAACACCATTAATACCCATTCTAATGGATTTAAACATTAAACGCACGGATCACCATGCAATATTGAGACCCTTATTATTCTGGGTACGACTATGGTCAACGCCTGAATTGACCAGCTATAAGGAGGGTCTGCAGGAGATTTTAGAAATTGACAAAAGTAGTGGCACCCCGTGGTTAAAACATGTCTCCTTTTGGTTCGAGAAATTAGGGCTGAAACACTTTTGGGAAGCTCCGACACAGATGACCATGTGTAGCAAAAAATTGTTAAAAACGACCTTCTGGACCCACATTCAAAATTATGTGTTACATCGTGCGGGTAACGGCACATTGACAATCAAGTTTCTCTTATTCAAGGGAATAACCAGTTATGAACCTTGAACCTTTTATGGATTAGATATATCCACCATTGGCTAAAGCCTTGTATATGAAGTTCAGGTACGGTGTACTAAACATTAATGCAAACACATCAAATTGGGCAGTAAATAGCGATAGAAATTGCAAGAATGCTGCAAACTATGTCAGAATGCACCAAAGGAGAATGATTTACATGTATTATTCTTCTGCCCTGCATATGGCAAACCAAGGAACAAATGGATTAAACCCATCTGCCATAATTTGAACACCAGAGTCTGCATTGAGACAGAAAGAATACTGAAAACAGATACATCCCAAAAAATTGTTTTCAGTGTTAGTAGGTTTTTATTTAATGTGAGTCTAATAAGATCAAAAGTTGGATTAAGACTATAAACGCACATGCACTTTAAGACCCACATGCTAAAACTGTTATCTATGAACAAGTATAGATTAGAATAATAAATAATGACTTTTGTAAAAAGTGTATTGCTCTTTTTAAAATTATTACGTTTAAGTTTAAATTAACGGCCTACATCTTAACAATTAACTGATTAATTTGTTTTTCTATTTTGAAATTAATGGAAGTGGTATGCCTATGTATAAATAATGTTGAACTCCATAAAATCATGGACAAGTATGAATTATATTAAGAAATAATGACTTCTGTACTAAGTGTAATGTTCTTTTATAAATTTTATGTTTAGGTTTTAAGCTAGCAAAATTATTTTCACTGGCATGGCTGTAGCTGAATCCTAGGAAACATCAACATACTGATGCATACACTTTAATCTGTAACGTTTTAAAAGAAACAGCTAATAAGAGTCATTCAACGACTATTTTCATATTTATTCAAATTTGAAGTCATTGGTGAAGTTAGATTGTTAATAAATATTTACTTATGCCTGATTACAGGAGGGGCTGGGTGTGGGGCAACTGGTCCCTATCAGCTCAGGAAGAAGAGTTGGGTGGGCCCTGGAATTTCATTAACTTGCAAGAGACAAATGTAAAGCCTGCCCATATTTAGTTTAGTGTAAGTAAGACATGAAGAAGGTAAAACCTTGCCACAGGGTTCACACAAACCAGGCTGACTTTGTACCCAGTGGGAGGGTAGCTACCCCTAGAAATGGTTTGGAGTGGGCACAGGGGAGGGGACTGGTCATTTAACTGGCCAAAACTCTGGGTGGAAACAAGAACTCTTCTCAAGGGAGGAAGGATTCCCCATTTTGGATTTTAGGACTGAGGTGCACTGTGGGATTGTTTGCAGGAAAGCAAACAGGATGTGCTTCAAAAGTGGTGCAGTTACTTAGGAAACCTTTTTCTCAATGTTTAGAGAGTGTCCGTTAGTTCCCCCTACCCACTGGCTAGTGCAAACTACAAAAGTGGCACTCTAAAGAACCCTCCTCAGAACACTTTCTGGACCTGTAACATTTTAGAAGAGGACTAGCTCCGCAGTTTGTGAGCTGAAAGGAGCCGTTATGGACTGCACCTGCTCCCTTTTGTACCCAGGACAAGGAAGTGAACTCCAAGGGTCAGTTGACTGTCATCATGTGTGGCTACATGGACACAACATGGATCATCTGTGTAATTAGCTCTATGTAATTGACATATCAACTATAGGTAGCTAGGTATTACATGTATTAGATTTCTTTTCTATTCTTCTGACAAGTTTTGGTGGTATTTTATCGCTGGCCTGTATTTAATTCACAGAAAACTGCACTATTACCTTGTTACATGCTGTTTTCTGCCTGATTAATTATTTCTGGAAATGTAATAAAATAGCTTTAGTGGAAAATAAATAACTATGCATATGTGAAACAACTGTGTTAATTAACATTGAGAATGGTGAAGATGGAAAACGATGAGACATTTATTGGTCCCAACATTCGAAAGAAAGGTGAATGGAAGGGAATTTTGCAGTGGAAATAGTTACTTTTCCAGCTTCCCACCAAAATGCATTGAGATGAACTTCTAAAATGAACTTATAAAAACACATATGCCTGAGCCAAGGCACAAAAAGCAAAATGACCCCCCGCCTCCAAATGTCGCCCATTTAAGAGGGATAAGAGAAATGCACCTCATTATCTGATAAGGTGGCTTCATGAACTTGCTTAGCACTGCAAGTAAGATGGCTGAGTGAGCTGAATGCTTACTTCTGTAGATGGCCTGTTTGAATCCTGGCTAGACTGAATCATCTGTCTGAGGTTGCTAAAATGAGTATTTTTTAAATCTGCAGTATTTGCGCTATGTAAAAAAAATTTTTTTCTTTTTTTAGTAGGTGAACATGTCGGCTGCATAGACCCCCCTCTCTGTGTTTTTTCAGCCTTTCTTCTTCCTGAAGGTGATCAATAAGGAAAACAAAGTTTTAATGTTCTTACCACAGGTTGACGGTGGGCATCAGCTACACGGTAAAGGCCGAAAACATAGCCTTCATCTCTGTCTTTATTGATCTCTTCCAGGGCCAGACCCGCTTGAAATACAGTAGCGTTGCAGTCTTCGGGTATCAAAGGCATGGGGGAGATGGGGGGCACAGAGCTGAGGGCACCGCTCAGGAAGAGCAGTGTGAGACATAGAAAAGGGACAAAGGGCTTCATGTTCTTCAAAGTCTGAAGGAGGGTTCTTTTACTCTCAGCTGTTGAACTAGCTACCCTGAGGACTAACCCTTAATGGGAATAAATGCAGATCAGGTTGACTTGTTTTTATACAACCACATTAATCAGAGGTGAATGCAGCCTTGACGTTAACCCGAGCTGAACCAGCACAGTTTGCAGTAAATGATTGATCTATGATGTTTAGCTAAAGTCAAAACTTTTGTGCAACAGGTCACTTTCATGCAAAAGGCCAGCAGCTGCTGTCAGTGTACCAAACCTTTTTGGCTAATGCTTCATCAAATCTATTCAACCTGAGATCTCAGTCTCGGGCCCTGGCTCCCTTTTTGTCTTTTGACACATTTCATGTAACTATGTCAAGTAACACCATTAATGCAGGTATGCATTTTTCTTAAAATCATTGATGAAACATATGAATCTATGACATAATATCTACAGACAGAATATAGACATACAAAAATATCGACATCAAAAAATCGGAGTTCTATCTACATAAAGGTAAGTACAAAAATATCGGGAAAAAAATATCGTAGTACAAAAATATCGAAGTTAAAAATATAGTTTTTTTAAATGTATTAATAATAATGTTAAAATAATTTTAAAATACATATAATTTAACAAATTATAAATATAAACATTAAAACATATTTAAAAAATAATAACTAATACATATACATTTAAAATAAATTAAAAACTCTACATATAAATAAATATATATACTTACTCCACATATTGCAACAGTAGGAAAAGCGTTGGATAGCGTAGGGCTAAAAATTACTATTCCCACTCCAGAGGGTGCAACAGTAGGGAAAGCGTTGGATAGAGTGGGGGTAAAAATGACTATTCCCACTCCAAAGTGTGCAATAGTAGGGAAAGCGTTGGATAGCGTAGGGGTAAAAATTATTATTCTCACTCCAAAGGTTGCAACAGTAAGGAAAGCGTTGGATAGCGTAGGGGTAAAAATTACTATTCCCACTCCAGAGGGTGCAACAGTAGGGAAAGCGTTGGATAGAGTAGGGGTAAAAATGACTATTCCCACTCCAAAGGGTGCAACAGTAGGGAAAGCATTGGATAGCGTAGGGGTAAAAATTACTATTCCCACTCCAGAGGGTGCAACAGTAGGGAAAGCTTTGGATAGCGTAGGGGTAAAAATTACTATTCCCACTCCAAAGGGTGCAACAGTAGGGAAAGCGTTGGATAGCGTAGGGGTAGAAATTACTATTCCCACTCCAGAGGGTGCAACAGTAGGGAAAGCGTTGGATAGCGTAGGGGTAAAAACGTACTATTCCCACTCCAGAGGGTGCAACAGTAGGGAAAGCTTTGGATAGCGTAGGGGTAAAAATTACTATTCCCACTCCAAAGGGTGCAACAGTAGGGAAAGCGTTGGATAGCGTAGGGGTAGAAATTACTATTCCCACTCCAGAGGGTGCAACAGTAGGGAAAGTGTTGGCTAGCATGGGGGTAAAAATTACTTCCCACACTACTCCCCCTTTAACACACAACACACTACACATACAAAAAACACAATTAATATAAATATCAGTTAATAACAATTAATATTATTAAATTGATGTAATTATAAATTAACTAATTAACACATATTAATTACCGATTAATAAGTAATTACCAATTAATAATTAATTAACAAGATATTTACAAGAATAAACAATATTTATTAATACATTATTTATAGTTAATATTATGAAATAATTTACAAAACGAATTACCAATTAATTAATTAATTAACAATTAATTAACAATAAATACCAATAAATAAATACAATCTCTTTAATTAATTTAATTTAATTATGTCACACCCTATTCCCCTATAAACACACAACCCACTACACATAAATAAATCACATAAAAAATGTAATTGTCATTTAATCACTTAATAATAATTAATTAGCAATTAATTATTAATTAACAATAACAAAAAATTAAAAATATTACTACATTAACTCTAATTAATTTAATTAACTAATTAATAATACTTAATTACCAATTAATTATTAATTAACAATTACAAAAAATAATAAATATTACTACATTAACTCTAATTAATTTAATTAACTAATTAGTAATGAATAATTACCAATTCATTATTAAATAATAATTATTTATTAATACAAAATATTTAAAAAAATATATTAATTAGTTAATTATAATTAAATTACTTCCCACCCTATTCCCCTATAAACCCACAACCCGCTCTTATACTAAACGCAAAATGTAAACAAAATTACTAATTTCTAAACATACATTAAAAACATGTTTAACAAACATATAAACAACATAATAAAATACATAACACTAAACAAAATTTCGATATTAGTAACATACATACCTTAATATCGATATTCTGTTTATCGATATTATTGCACATCCATATTCTATACCATCGAAATTAAAACATCAATATTATTGTATATCGATATTTTAATTTCGATATTTTGTCTCTCTACCGAAACATATATGTGCTTTTAGAATTCAAAAGAAAACATGTTAGCAAAGTAGACGTTGTTGACAATATGTCTGTCCAATCAGCAAATCTCCTGCACAATCAACACGTGATTTGAGCTCACCTGGAAAGCTGGTGGGCTAGGGAACCCAGACATGAATTTCTCGAAAGGGTTGTATATCAGAATGTCTCATACAAAAATATTGTGTCACTAAAAGCGTGTCCTAAATGTTCTTTACGAAAATATTGTCTCACTGCATGTAGATTTCCTGTTAAGTTTAGTGAGGCACAATTTTGCAGGAGATACTTGGGACACAATATTTATGTCACACAATATATTCCGGTACCATGCTCTTAATAGCCTATGGATGACTAAGGATCGTTGATTCAGCCTTCTCAGAACTATGCCTAATTGATGAGTAGAGGGATCTAAGGGTATCTCCGGCTAAGCTAAGAAGTGGCTGGCGGTGTGGTGCATGAAGGGAGGGGCCAGCAGCCGCCCCTGATTAAAAGGCAGCTAAGAAGGTTGAGGATGAAGTGGCTCTTCTGCGGGAAACAGCCATTACAACGCAACTAAAACAACGCACTACAATTACAACAAAACTTTTACAACGCAGGATCCATTACAACGCATGCCATTATGACGCAGCTGCTATTACAACGCATGCCATTACAACGTAAGTATGGGTAAGTATTTAATTAAATTTTAACCCCTACACCATCCAACACTTACCCTACTATTATGCCCCCCTGGAGTTAGAATAGTAATGTTAACCACTACACTATCCAACACTTACCCTACTATTACACCCCCCTGGAGTTAGAATAGTAATTATAACCCCTACACTATGAAATGAAATGAAATGATTACGCACTTGTATAGCGCACGACTACCCGTAGGCATCTCGGCGCTTGTACGAATACCGCCGAGGAACCCTTCCTGGCCTTTCCCTGTGAGGAGCCCCCTTCTGGGCACACCCAAGGTGAAGTCAGGCATCATCAGCGTTGTTGGGGCCGTTGTAGAGATTAAGCAACCTATTGCCCAGAGGTGCGGAGTGGGACTCATGATTAGAATAGGCACCGAGGCGAGAATTATCAGGTCCGAGGAAATTTAGCCTGAGACCCGCCGAGGCGGGAATTGAACTCTGGTCTCGGCCAGACTACAGCATCAGGGTCTGCCGCTCTAACCATTGAGCCACACTTCTCTACTTCTCTACTCTACTATCCAACACTTACACTACTATTACATTCCCATTAATAAAAAAATATATACTTACCCATACTTACGTTGTAATGGCATGCGTTGTAAAAGCAGCTGCGTTGTAATGGCATGCGTTGTAATGGCATGTGTTGTAATGGATCCTGCGTTGTAAAAGTTTCGTTGTAATGGTATGCGTTGTGAATGTATGCGTTGTAAAGTCATACATCCCTCTCTTGCAGAGTCCCAACCCCCATCGTAACCTTTGATTGATGTGTCCATGCTCGCAACCCTCTGCTGCTGCACCCGGCGATAAGGCAGCTAGAGAGTTATGGGGTAGCCAACGCTTTTGCCCCAGCTTGAACCACACCTAATGAGTCAGCGCTCTCTGAGAAATATTGGGACCTGTCAAGGCACATAAAATTTGAGGGCCTTAAAGAGGTGAGACCTTTGGGTCAGTGAGGACTTGCTTTTAAGAAGATGAAGACCTGGATGCAGATTTACTAGCAGTTTGCGCTGTGTCTGCATCACGAAAGTGATGCAAACTGTAGTGAAAACCACCAAGGGTTTAGTTAGGTAAATCTTCTTTATTACAAGTTGAGCGGTACAGTAAGAAAGGTGCTGGCAGCACCAAGCAGGACACAAGCAGTAATAACGCATACATACATTCTACAGTTCTACCATATATACACATTCTAAGTGACGCACAAACATTCTACACAGTCAGTTGGACTCATTACAAAATACTATGTTACTACACAGACCCAGCACAAAGATTTGGGAGTGCGATTTACTATCCTACACAAACGAGGGCTTGCATGGTGTGCTACTTTGAGTTACTTTGCATCACGGAAGCATTTTATGAGTGGTACCAGCGGGTTCCCATGCAACCACACAGAATGAATGTGCAGTGGAGTAAGTCTCAAAGGGAAAATGGTCTTTTAAGGAGAAACAAATAAAAGCATTCACAGTAAGGCCTCCTTGGAGCAGCTGCTGAAACTATGTTTGATCAGATCAAGGTGATAGTCTTCATATGTTTATTCTAGCCCCTTTGAGTATAAAATAAATAAATAAGGATTTGGTCCTCAGCGAAGTAAAGTGCTAAAATGTGTGATAGTGAAACATGGGTATTACTGGCCTATAGCTATAAAAGCTAAGGGAGATTTTGCAAGGCTAAAATTATGGATGTACGTTGTTACAACGCATGCTTTTACCACGCATGCTGTTACAACACAAGTTTTACAACGCAAGCCTTTACAACGCATTGCTTTGGGGGGTGCTGGATAGTGAATAGTTTAATTTACTATTCCAACTCCAGTCCCCGTGGATAGTAGGGAAGGTGTTGAATAGTAAATTAAAACTATTCCCTATCCTAGAGCGCCCCCCAGTGCAATGCGTTGTAATGGTTTTCATTGTAAAACCTGTGTTGTAAAGGCACTGCGTGGTAAAAGTTGCGTGGTAAAGGATGTTTCCCTAAAATTATAGACACCAGTGACCAGAAGCATCATGCTGTTAAGCGGTGTATGGCAAACTATTTTGGGTTCTTCTCAAGCATTTTGCTGCTCTAGAGGCAGCACAAAGGCCACTGCTTCAGCTGCAGCAGTGTGAGAGGCCAGCCTGCTTCTGTGACGAAGGGGCTGTCGAACCCCCACATTCCCAGCCTTCTCCAGGGCCAGCCTATGAGCTCGGTTGATGCCAGGACCCCTGTAGAATCTGCTCTAAGAGCCCGATTGCGAGTTTGACAGTGTGGCAGCGCGACCGTCCCGCGCAGCACCTGCGTGAGGACCGCCCACCTGATAATGATTTTTTAATCACTGGCGAGCATTTCCTTTGTCGCGCCCACAGCGATGCCTATAAATTCGGCGCCGTAATGGGAACACAAAGGAAGTTCCAATACGGAATGGACTGAAAAGTCCATGCCAGAACTTATGTGAATGCACACAGGGGAGCACATGTTTTAAAACATTCTAGAATTGTGAAGGAATTTGAAATGGGGGGGGTTAAAAATTAAGGGCCACTCGGTCCCACAAGGCATGCCCCTTTAGCAAGGGTTGTTGACACAAGAAATACTAGAGATAGAACACCAGTCTAGGGTGTACCTGGTAAGAACCATTAAATATTTCAAAACCCATGTAAGCTATGGAAGATGACACTCAAATAGCAGGTCAAAATTACACTCTGAGCAGATTCAGAAAGACATTTAGAGGCATGAAGTAATACTCCTGTAGTAGGCTTTTACACTTACAAACGTCTGATAATTACCCAAAAAGCACTAAGAAATGGGAATATTCAGTTAATTTTCACAGGTGAGTTACATAAATAGAAAGGACAGTGTCCTTTTTCATCTTTTTTTAATTGGGAGTTGAATGTTTCCACAGATTCACAAAGATACCTATGAGTACTTAAAATAGTACTGCTGTGATATTACTTTGCAATCTGCCCCAATGAGATTTGGGCTTGCCAATATTTAAATAATTTAAAGCAGTGCTTCTTAACCTGTGGATCCTACTTAGGGGGTCCGTGACTGCTCAGAAAATTAACTAATATTAACAGATTAATAACATTTATATCAATAAAGAAGCAAAAGGTAAAATTGAACATTTTAAAACGTGCTGTAAATGTGAGGGAATTTGAAATTGGAGGCTAAAAATTAAGGGGCCCATTATGATAGCGGATAATCTGCATCCTCCGGGCCGGCGGAAGCCACTGCCGGCCCGGAGGATGCGGATTATCCGCTGCGGACTGAGAAAAGACCCCCCGCCATATTAGGATGGCTGGGGCATCTTTTTTCAGTCCGCCGCTTTTCCGCCCCGGTCGCCTTCCGACCGCGGCGGAAAAGCTCTAACATGGCTGGCGGTGTCTATCAGACACCGCCAGCCATATTAGGATGGCTGTGCTCCTATGCCTTTCCACGGCGGCATTTCCGCCGTGGAAAGGCATACGTGTTTACTTTGGGGGCCCGTTGCGGGCCCCCAGGGGTGAAGGGGGGGTGGTGGGTGCACATGGGGGGTACCTATGGTACCCCCCTGACTTTGCGTGCACGAAGTGGCAGGCAGCACACGGTGCCTGCAGCATCGTGCATGCAAAGGTAATCATGCCTTTTTTATAATTGAGGCGTGTGCTGCTTCAAGCAGCACCCGCCGCAATGTTAAATATACAGGATGTGACCGCCAGGGTGGTGGTCACTTCCTAATTAGCACGGAGGGACGGCCGCTGCCCCTGCGGATGGTCCCTCCTCCACTGGGGTGGCGGACGGACACAGGTCCGTCCGCCATCCTAATAGGCCCCTATGTTAGTATTCTCAGATTGATGTGGCAGCAGTACAAATACATCAAACAGAATACAGTATGGATGATGAGTGGCCTCAATTGACTTTAGAAAAGCTCCAACTTTCCCATAAAAATTTTTAATGTTTTTTTTTTATATGTGTTTGAGAATTAAAGGAAATATTTCAGTATTTGTGTGTTTCTTAGATGAATGTTTATTTCTGCATTTTTTGTGTATTATTTTGTTGTTCAAGTCAACAAAAATGCTTAGGCTGGGGTCGCCGGCTTCCAGTAATGACTCAGTATGGGGTCACCGGCCTCCAATAATGGTTCAGTGGCAGTTCCCAAGATTCAGTAGTGATTAACTGGGGGTCCATGGAAGTCAAAAGGTTAAGAGCCACTGGTTTATAATATTCTGCTATGTCCCATCATCTGAGACATGAATATCTCGATTAACATAGCAAAAACCAAAGGAAAGAGGTGGTAGCACTTGTGGATACCACTTCTATAGAGAATCCCCCTGAAATGGCAAATTGCTAATAAGGGGTGACAATGGGCACTCATAGAGACTCACTACCAACCCTCTAAACAGCTACGGCAAGAATTAGTGAGCAAAGCCTACAAATTGTCCCATTTGACCTTGCTGAATGCCTTTTCCTCATCCAGTATTTGGAAGGAGATCTCCAGTGCCCGATCTAAAAGAGATAAAAAGATACCTAGGTTCCTTAATACATGGGCAAGAATAAACCCGTGTTGCACCTTGGAGTGGGCGATACAAACTTCAAATACAAATTCACATTTATACTGAAGATACATTGTTAGACACAGGTTTGGCCAATGCCTCAGCATTGCAGTTTAGTATTGACGTTGGCTCAAAGGACAAACAATTTACGTGGATTTTACTCTAGAAAGCAAAAAATATTTGCCATTAAGCAATCATTTGCCATTTTAGTGATTTCACAACCCTATTGGATAGTATTCAGAAACAGAAAACAAACAGTTAAAAAATATGTAATATAAGTCATGTGTAATCCTGCATTCCCGGGCTACTTGCCTCCTGAAATATGATACACTTTATTGTTTTGATCATTATAAAATGTTCTCTTTGCTATTAGAACACACTAAAACCTATCCAAGCAATTGTTTTAACATTTTTGGATGCTATGTTTTTTCTCTTTCATCAGAACTCGTCTTCCAACCTCCCACATTTCATGATGGCGCATAGAGGAGTCAATGTTTCCTTCTGTCTTATTTCTGAATAAATATACCAAGCACGGGCCCTAGCAGTGGATCTGATTTGATAAAATTACATCCATGATTTGTTTAAAATGAAATATTGACCCCCTCATTAGTTTTTCACTCATTGTGTGTATTATTTGATAATAGATATTCATGGTGGTACACATAAGGTGCTGCGAAGATTGGTGGCACACTGCAGAAGTTCTTTATCTAACAGTAGGTGAATTTATTTTGTCAAAATATGAAATGGGTACAATCCTCTCTAGCAAACTGCCTTTTCTGCATTGTCATACCAGATTTTTCACCTTTTATGGACCCTAGTATTGCTGTCTGTTTAGCTCTGTGAACCTTACCCTTACTAAACAAGAGCAAAGTGCATGTTCCTCCCTTTAAATCAGTGTTAAATTTGCTTTCCACAATGTACATATTTAATTTGCATACAAGGACCAAGTATGGTGGAAGATATACACACAGGGTGTGGAAGTTAAAAGCCTCCTGTGGACTGCAGCATCTATGGTACAATCCACAGGGTTGGCCTGTAAAGTAGTTTCAGGCCTACCATGTGTAACCCTCCTAAAGGAGCTTAAAAACCTGCTGCAAAACGTGTCAAAATAATAGTTTTTGACAGATGGGAAGCACTGCTTTTTTAAATATTATCATGTCACCCCACTTACACCTTGTCACCCACAAAATAGGGTGTCTGATATTTACAAGTTGAACAATAAACGAAATGAATGTTGACATGTACCTCCAGCTATATCGCAGAACTATTTTCACTGGCACGGCCGTAGCTGAATCCTAGGAAACATCAACAAACAGATGCATACACTTTAATCTGTACCATTTTAAAAGAAACAGCTAAAAAGAGTCATTCAAAGACTATTTTCATATTTATTCAATTTGAATTAATTGGTGAAGTTAGATTGTTAATAAATATTTACTTATGCCTGATTACAGGAGGGGCTGGGTGTGGGGTAACTGGTCCCTATCAGCTCAGGAAAAAGAATTGGGTGGGCCCTGAAATTTCATTAAATTGCAAGAGACAAATGTAAAGCCTGACCATGTATAGTTTAGTGTAAGTAAGACATGAAGAAGGTAAAACCTTGCCACAGGGTTCACACAAACCAGGCTGACCTTGTACCCAGTGTGAGGGAAGCTACCCCTAGAAATGGTTTGGAGTGGGCACAAAGGAGGGGACTGGTCATTTAACTGGCCAAAACTCTGGGTGGAAACAAGAACTCTTTTCAAAGGAGGAAGGATTCCCCATTTTGGATTTTGGGACTGAGGTGCACTGTGGGATTGTTTGCTGGAAAGCAAACAGGATGTGCTTCAAAAGTGGTGAAAGTGCCTTTGGAGAAACTTTTTCTCAATGGTTAGGGAGTGCCCATTAGTTCCCCTTACCCCCTGGCTAATGCAAACTAAAAAGGTGGCCCTCCAAAGAATCCCCTCAGAGCACTTTCTACAACTGTAAAAAATCAGAAGATGACTAGCACGGCAGCTTGTGAGTTGAAAGGAGCCATAATGGACTGGACCTGCTCCCTTTTGTACCCAGGACAAGGAAGTGAACTCCAAGGGTCAGTTGGCTGTCATTCCGTGTGGCTACATGGACACACGATGGAACATCTGTGTAATTAGCACTATGTAATCGGTATATTACCAAAGTAGCTAGTTACTACATGTATTTAATTTGTTTTTTATTCTTCTGAAAAGTTTTGGTGGTATTTAATCGCTGGCCTTTATTTAATTTACAGATAACTGCACGTTTACCTTGTTGTGTGTCTCTATAATTGTTCTTGGAATTGTAAAAAATAGTTTTAGTAGAAAACAGAATAAATAACTATGCATGTGTGAAACAATTGCATTAATTAACATTGAGATTGGTGAAGATGGAAAACGGTGAGACATTTAATGGTCCCAACAATCAAAAGGTGAATGGAAAGGAATTTTACAGTGGAAATAGTTTCTTTTTCAGCTACCTAACAAAATGCATTGAGATGAACTTTTAAAATGAACTTATAAAAACACATATGCCTGAGCCAAGACACAAAAAGCAAAATGACCCCCGCCTCCAAATCTCGCTCATTTAAGAGGGATAAGAGAAATGCACGTCATTATCTGATAAGGTGGCTTCATGAACTTGCTTAGCACTGCAAGTAAGATGGCTGATTGAGCTGAATGCTTACTTCTGTAGATGGCCTGTTTGAATCCTGGCTAGATCGAATCATCTGTCTGAGGTTGCTAAAATGAGTATTCTTTAAATCTGCAGTATTTGCACTGTTTAAAAAAAAGTTAATTTTCTTTTTTTAGTAGGTGAACATGTCTGCCACATAGACCCCCCCTGTCTGTGTTATTTCAGCTTTTCATCTTCCTGAAGATGATAAATAAGGAAAACAAAGCCTTCATCTCGGTCTTTATTGATCTCTTCCAGGGCCAGACCCGCTTGAAATACTGTAGCCTTGCAGTCTTCGGGTATCACAGGCATGGGGGGGATGGGGGGCACAGAGCTGAGGGCACCGCTCAAGAAGAGCAGTGTGAGACATAGAAAAGGGACAAAGGGCTTCATGTTCTTCAAAGTCTGAAGGAGGGTTCTTTTACTCTCAGCTGTTGAACTAGCCACCCCGAGTACTATTTCTTAAAGGGAATAAATACAGCTCAGGTTGACTTGTTTTTATACAACCACAATAATTAGAGGTGAATGCAGCCTTGACAATAACCCGAGCTGAACCAGCACAGTTTGCAGTAAATGATTGATCTGTGATGTTTAGCTAAAGTCAAAACTTATCTGCAAGAGGTCACTTTCATGCAAAAGGTCAGCAGCTGCTATCAGTGTCCCAAACTTTGATGGCTAATGCTTCATCAAATCTATCCAACCTGAGCTCTAAGTCTCTGGCCCTGGCTCCTTTGTTTGTCTTTTAACACATTTCATGTAACTATGTCAATTAACACCATTAATGCAGGTATGCATTTTTTCTTAAAATCATTGATGAAACATATATGTGATTTTAGAATTCAAAAGAAAACATGTTAGCAAAGTAGATGTTGCTGACAATATGTCTGTCCAATCAGGAAATCTCCTGCACAATCCAAAAGTGATTGGAGATCACCTGGAAAGCTGCTGGGCTAGGGAACCCAGACATGAATTTCTCGAAAGGGTTGTATATCAGAATATCTCTTACAAAAATATTGTGTGACAAAAAGCGTGTTCTAAATGTTCTTTACGAAAATATTGTCTCACTGCATGTAGATTTTCTGTTATTAAGTTTAGTGTGGCACAATTTTGCAGGAGATACTTGTTATGTTATGTTATGTTATTAAGTCACTTATAAAGCGCGCTAACACTGATTAGTTTCTTGGCGCTAAAATTGACAGTAACACAGCCTAAGGTGGAGGAGGAGGTGGATTAAAAAGCTTGTCTAAAGAGCCAGGTCTTCAGAGCTTTCCGAAAAGGTAGGAGGTCTTGGCAAGATCGGATCTCCAGGGGAAAGGTGTTCCATAGACAGGGGGCAAGGGTGGCAAATCTACGACCACCAGAGCGTTTGAGTTTAAAGGGGGGGGTCTGGAGCAGGGCTAGATGGAGTGAGCGGAGGTTACGGGAGGGGACGTGTCTGGTGATCAGTTGATTGATAAATTTAGGGCTTTTGCCATGTAATGACTTGAAGATACTTAAGACACAATATTTATGTCACACAATGTATTCCGGTACCATGCTCTTAATAGCCTATGGATGACTAAGGATTGTTGATTCAGCCTTCTCAGAACTATGCCTAATGGATGAGCAGAGGGCTCTAAGGGTGTGTCCAGCCAAGCTAAGAAGTGGCTTGCGGTGTGGTGCATGAAGGGAGGGGCCAGCAGCCGCCCCTGATTAAAAGGCAGCTGAGAAGGTTGAGAATGAAGTGTCTCTCTTACGGGAAACAGCCATTACAACGCAACTAAAACAACGCACTTCCATTACAACTAAACTTTTACAACGCAGGATCCATTACAACGCATGCCATTACAACGCAGCTGCTATTTCAATGCATGCCATTACAACGTAAGTATGGGTAAGTATTTAATTAAATTTTTTTAACCCCTACACCATCCTACACTTACCCTACTATTACATCTCCCTGGAGTTAGAATAGTAATTTTAACCCCTACACTATCCAGCACTTACCCTACTATTACACCCCCCTGGAGTTAGAATAGTAATTTTAACCCCTACACTATCCAGCACTTACCCTACTGTTGCACTCACTGGAGTTAGAATAGTAATTTTTACCCCTACACTATCCAACACTTACCCTACTATTACATCTCCCTGGAGTTAGAATAGTAATTATAACCCCTACACTATCCAACACTTACACTACTATTACATTCCCATTAATTAAAAAAAATACTTACCAATACTTACGTTGTAATAGCAGCTGCGCTGTAATGGCATGCATTGTAATGGCATGCGTTGTAATGGATCCTGCGTTGTAAAAATTGTGTTGTAATGGTATGCGTTGTGAATGTATGTGTTGTAAAGTCATCCATCCCTCTCTTGCAGAGTCCCAACCCCCATCGTAACCTTTGATTGATGTGTCCATGCTCGCAACCCTCTGCTGCTGCACCCGGCGATAAGGCAGCTAGAGAGTTATGGGGTAGCCAACGCTTTTGCCCCAGCTTGAACCACACCTAATGAGTCAGCGCTCTCTGAGAAATATTGGGACCTGTCAAGGCACATAAAATTTGAGGGCCTTAAAGAGGTGAGACCTTTGGGTCAGTGAGGACTTGCTTTTAAGAAGATGAAGACCTGGATGCAGATTTACTAGCAGTTTGCGCTGTGTCTGCATCACGAAAGTGATGCAAACTGTAGTGAAAACCACCAAGGGTATAGTTAGAAAAATCTTCTTTCTTAGAAGTTGAGCGGTACAGTAAGAAAGGTGCTGGCAGCACCAAGCAGGACACAAGCAGTAATAATGCATACATTCTACAGTTCTACCATATATATACATTCTAAGTGATGCACAAACATTCTACACAGTAAGTTGTACTCATTCCAAAATACCATGTTACTGCACAGACCCAGCACAAAGAGTTGGGAGTGTGATTTACTATCCTACACAAACGAGGGATTGCATGGTGTGCTACTTTCAGTTCCTTTGCATCAAGGAAGCATTTTATGAGTGGTACAGGGGGTTCCCATGCAACCACACAGAATGGTTGTGCAGTGGAGTAAGTCTCAAAGGGAGAATGGCTGTTTAAGGCGAAAAAAATAAAAGCATTCACAGTAAGGCCTCATTGGATTGGAGCAGCTGCTGAAAATATGTTTGATCAGATCAAGGTGATAGTCTTCATATGTTTATTCTGAGCCCCTTTGAGTATGAACAAAGATAAGGATTTGGTCCTCAGCGAAGTAAAGTGCTAAAATGTGTGATAGTGAAACATAGATATTACTGGCATATAGCTTTAAAAGCTAAGGGAGATTTTGCAAAGCTAAAATTATAGACACCAGTGACCAGAAGCCCCATGCTATGAACGCCTTCACTGCTTCTGTCGGTAACGGCCATCGCAAGCACTACCTCCGTAGTGCTGCAAACGTCCGTTGGCCGACACAGCCCCGCCCACTCAATGGAACGCCCCGCACCGCGGCAGAATTGCTGCTGTGGTTAAGGCATTAAGCGGTGTATGGCAAACTATTTTGGTTTCTTCTGAAGCATTTTGCTGCTCTGGAGGCATCACAAATGTCGTATAGTCCTACTTGCGGCAGGCAATAATCACTCAGGACGCTGGTGAAGTTACAGAGGTACTTCTTTATTTATCTTTGCTGAGCAGTCCGTCAGGGCACGTCTGTCCTCGTCCTCTTCCTACTGTACACTGCCCTTTCCTGTCCCGGGACAGGAAGTGGTGTCCGGTGACCTGGTCACCACCCTGTGACCCACAGGGTCCTAGTGTCCACTGTCTATAGTCTGTCGTGGTCATCACATCTCCCCCTTTGTCACAACAAATGCAAGTACTTTCCCCATGCACACATCTTGGCGATAGTGTCCACACAGAGCAAAAGGGAGAGAAAGAGAGAGAGAGAGAGAGAGAGAGAGAGAGAGAGAGAGAGAGAGAGAGAGAGAGAGAGAGAGAGCCTCTATATTTCCTCTATCAGTCTCTTTGTCTTTTTGCACTCCCTTCTTGGTCTTTGTTCTCCGCTCTGTTCTGGCCCTCCATCTTCTTCTTTGTATGTTGTCACCTCTCCGTTTGTTCCTTGCTCTCTTTCCTCCACTTCCGGTGTTGTTATCGCTCTTTCTCCTTCTTCTGTTTTGAACTCCTTGAAGTGGGAGCTGTTTCTTGTTATCTTCCGACGGTCTGAGACCGCGGTCACCATTGAACCATTTACTCCAGTCACTACCAGCGGATCTTTTGAGAAAGGGCTGTCTGATTTTCTTTGCTGGTTTTGCTTCACTATTACTAAGTCTCCTTCTTTTAATTGGTGTTCAGCTGCATGTCTCTTTTTGTCAGCATATTCTTTCATTTTCTTTTTCTCCTTGTCGTTTTTTTCTGCGATCTCTTGTCTGTTAGTGTCTGCCATGGCTTCTCTCTGTGGGAGCCTTGTTTTGCTTTTTCTTCCCAACACCAGTTCTGCTGGACATTTGCCCGTGGTGCTGTGAGGGGTGTTCCTATAGTCTCGTAGTACCTGGCACAGCGCTTGTCCAATCGAGATCTGTGTCAATTTTGCTTGCTGGATTGCTTTTTTGATGGTCCCCATGAATCGTTCTGCCATTCCATTTGCTTGTGGCCACAGTGGAGTTATCTTCCTGTGTTTGATCCCCAAGTAGTCCATAAACCTGCGGAATTCTTCTCCTGAGAATGGGGGACCATTGTCAGTTTTCAGTGTTTCTGGCGAGCCCCAGGCAGCAAATATGTCATCCATCACTGGTAAGGTGGCATTTGCCGATGTCGATGACACTTCCCTCACTACCGGGAATCTTGAAAATTCGTCAATGACTACCAGCAGGTACTTTCCAGTCTCCAGTGGTCCATAGAAGTCTGCCGCTAGTTCAGTCCAAACAGCTACTGGTAGTTCTGACATCCTCAGCGGTGTAGGTTTACTGGAGGATCCAGTTACTTGACATGTGTGGCATTGTGACACTTCTTCCTCCACCATGCTATCCAGTCCTGGGAACCACACTCTTTCTCTCAACATCTTCTTTGTCGCTACTATTCCTCTGTGTGATTCGTGTGCTATCTTGATTGTTCTTTTCCTTAGTCGACGTGGTATTACAATCCTTGACCCTCTCATCAGGACTCCATTCTCTGTCTCCGACAGTTCTTCGCCTATCTTTTTGAACGCCAACAGTTCTTCTTTGTCAACCCCGTCTTCTGTGACGGTGTTGCTGTTGATGTGTCTCCATCTCTGTAGCCTCACTATCGTTCCTATGGTCTTCATTGTCGGATCCCTTTTTGTCTCTCGCTCCAGTTCCTCGCTTGTTATTGACGCTGGAGTGTTTTGTTTCACGATGAAGTTCAGGTATTCCTCCGCCATTGTGGTACCACCATTTCGATACGGGAGCGGGTGTCGCGACATGTAGTCGGCTGGGTTTTGGTCTTTGCCTGACTTGTGTATTATTTTGAAGTCATAGTCCATCAGCCTTATTCCCCACCTCTCTATTCTTGGTGGTATTTTCGCTTTTGGGTTGCCATAGATAGTCACTAGCGCTTGATGGTCTGTCACTATCGTGAATGGTTTTCCATATACGAACATGTGGTAGTGCTCACATGCCCATACTACCGCCAAGCTCTCCTTCTCTGGTTGAGAGTATGCTCTCTCAACATCGGACAGGCTTTTGCTTCCGTATGCTACTACTTGTCTAGGCGAATCTTTCCCAGGTTGGTGTTGTGCCAGAATTGCGCCCAGGCCTACCGGGCTGGCGTCTACTGTTAGTTCTGTGCATAGATTCGGGTCGAAGTAAGCTAAATGGTCCACTGCCATCACTGACGCTCTTATTTCTTCAAACGCTTTGGTGCATTCTGCGGTCCATTCGAATGGGTGTCCTTGTTTTGTCAGTTCTCTCAATGTTGTGCTCACAGTTGCGAAATCTTTTATGTACCTCGCACAGTAACTGGCGAGGCCAAGGAATGAGCGCACGTCGGCAACATCCTTTGGTTCACTCATTTTCGCGAGCGTGTCTATCTTGCTCCGGTCTGGCCTCATCCCTTTTCTTGAGAATATGTGCCCGAAAAACACTAGTTCTTCTCTTCCCAGCTCGCATTTCTTCTCGTTTACTGTCAGGCCCACCTCTACTAGCCGTGAGCAGACTTCCCTCAGTGCCGTGTCATGTTCTCCATCTGACTTCCCAAAGACCAGAATGTCATCGCTGTAGTTTAGACTGTTTGTTATCGGTCTTATTATCTGCCGGATCGTTTCTTGG
The DNA here is from genome assembly GCF_964261635.1 of Lissotriton helveticus. NCBI lineage: Eukaryota > Metazoa > Chordata > Amphibia > Caudata > Salamandridae > Lissotriton > Lissotriton helveticus. The sequence continues at coordinate 128,356,012 of NC_136072.1, forward strand.
AATATTTCTGCTGCTGAGGATATTCCAAAGCTCAGCCTTTTGTAGCGAAACAGTCCGAGGTGCGTTGAGAATGTAGTTATGTATCTGGATTGTTCATCTAGCTCCAATTGATGATACCCTTTGCACAGGTCCAGTTTGGAAAATGTTCTCATCCCTGTCAGACAGCTTATCATGTCGTCCAGATGTGGCCCTGGGTGCCTTTCTCTTTCGATGGCTGTGTTTGGGACTCTCATGTCCACACAGATTCTTATCTGCTTACTGTCTTTCTTTGGTACAGCCACTATTGGGGACACCCATGGCGTTGGTCCTTCTGCGGGCTCAATGATGTCCTGTGCCAGTAAGGCCTTGATTTCCTCCTCCACTTGAGGTTGTAGGTGAATTGGTACCCTTCGGTGGTTCTGTGCAACTGGCCTGATAGCCTCATTTATGTGTAATGTTATCTGTTTTCCTTTTAACTTCCCTAGTCCTTCCGTTAGTTTCGGGAATTCCTGTAGTATGCTCTCTTTTTCCGACATGTGATACATCATTTTCAGTAGTCCCATTACTTTTGCCGTTACATTGCTTATTAGACACGGCGCTGGAATGTCTCCTCGTAACACATGTATTTCTTCTACAACCGTCGTGCCTTTGTGCGTCATTGTATCCGTGAATTTTCCCATGTTGGTTACAGGATTTTGTGCGCCCCATGTAAATACTCTTACGCTTGATGGTTGTAGTGGCGGCTTCTTCTTCATCTTGTCATATTCTGTGGCACACATGATGTTGCACGTTGCTCCGCTGTCTAGTACAAATTGTGTTTTATGGGGCCCTACTTCAATTGTCACCCAATCCGTTTTCTTTATTGATTTCCTGTCTAGTAGCCTGATGTATTCTTCCTCATGTCCTTCATCTGTGGTCATGAGATATAGGCGTTCCACTTTCCTTGTTTTTTCTTCCTCTTCCTCTTCTTCTCCTGATTCCCTCGACGAGCTCCTCTCCGTCGCTTCCATGTGCCGTACATGTTTTGTTGTTGTCGTTCGTGGCTTTCCTGGCCTGCCACGTTCACCTTTGAATTGTCCACCTTGGCACATGGTAGCAAAGTGGTTGCTTCTGTTGCATTTTCTGCACGTTTGACCAAATGCTGGGCATGGTCCTCTGTGAGGGAACTCCAGGCCGCACCTGTAGCATTGGGAGCTTTGTTTCTTCGCCACCTGCTCCTTGTGTCCTCCTTTCCAGTTCCCTTTCCTGCCGGTGTCAGCCATTCTATGTATTTGTTCTCCCTTTCTGTCCATCTGTTTCGCTTGTATCATCGCTCTTGCTTCTGCCCTTGCAAGATCCAAAATTTTCTCTACAGTGGTCGGTTCTTTTAGTAGTCTTGAGCGAAATTCCGTGTCCCGGCATCCTTCTATCAGTTTGAGACGAAGTGCCTGTTCGTAGTCCTATTGTTCAAATGCGCAATGTGCTACTAGCTTTCTCAGCCTCGTTGCGAAGTCATCCATTGACTCTTCTGGTTGCTGATATGCCATGTGAAAAGAATATCTCTCAAAGTCGACGTTTCTTTGCGGGTCGAACTTGGCCGTCAGACATTTTTAGCTTCTCATAGGTTTCTAGTTCACTCGGCGGCAGTGTTATGAGGAGGTCATCTATCTCATCCCCCACGAGATTTAAGAATAGATCCAGTTGTTTTTCCTTCACCACGTCAGTTGCCTTCATGTATCGTTCAAATTTCATGATCCACTTTTCCCACCGGATGCCCACTTGTGGCTCCGATACAATGAAAGGCACTGGCACGCGGTACTGTGCACTCGGTGATTTTGTGTCTGGCATTTTCTTCCAACTCTTTTTCTTTCTAGTTCCTTTATTTCTTTCTTATATTTTCTTATATTGTGGTGACAATATTGTCCCTTTTTCTGTCTTTCTGCTGCACAGGACACAATCTTTTTTTTTTTTTTTCTATCCTTTGGCTTTGCCTGTGCTTTCTTTCTTCTTTTTCCTTGCAATCAGCGTTTTTTTCTTATTTTCGATCTTTTCCTGACTTGCCCGTGCTTTCTTTCTTCTTTTTCCTTGCAATCAGCGTTTTTTTCTTATTTTCGATCTTTTCCTGACTTTAAGATGGCCGCCCGATTTTCCTGCTCGCTGATTGGCCCTCGCGCCTGACCCCAAGATGGCCGCCGAGACTCTCGCGAGACTTCTAAGCCAATCCGAGCGTTGCCTGACTTCAAAATGGCCGCCGCGCTTGTATCTTGTTTCTATTGGCTCTCACGCCTGTTCCCAAGATGGCCGCCGAGACTCTCGCGGGAGCTCGCGCTGGCCTTTCAGCCCTTCGAATTTTCCGCGCTCTTGCTACTGGCGCTTACCGGCTGTTGTTGCTTCTCTCCTTTGCGGCGGTCGGGGTGGGCTCCCACGTCGCTGCTTCTTCCTGGACGGCGCTTCACTCTTCCCTCTTCCTTTTCGCCGCAACGCGATCCAGGGTGGGCTCCTGGTTTCAAATCGCGATTCCTGCACGCAGGGATCGGATCCTCGTCGCCAGATGTCGTATAGTCCTACTTGCGGCAGGCAATAATCACTCAGGACGCTGGTGAAGTTACAGAGGTACTTCTTTATTTATCTTTGCTGAGCAGTCCGTCAGGGCACGTCTGTCCTCGTCCTCTTCCTACTGTACACTGCCCTTTCCTGTCCCGGGACAGGAAGTGGTGTCCGGTGACCTGGTCACCACCCTGTGACCCACAGGGTCCTAGTGTCCACTGTCTATAGTCTGTCGTGGTCATCACATCAAAGGCCACTGCTTCAGCTGCAGCAGTGTGAGAGGCCAGCCTACTTCTGTTACGAAGGGGCTGTCGCACCCCTCCCCCTTCCCAGCCCTCTCCAGGGCCAGCCTATGAGCTCTGTTGATGCCAGGACCCCTGTACAATCTGCTCTAAGAGCCAGATTGTGATTTTGACAATGTGGCAGCTGGACTGTCCCGCCGCCGCGCTGCCAAACCCGCGTGAGGACCCCCTGCCCTATATAGACTTTTTTAATCACTGGCGAGCATTTCCTTTGTTGTTCACACAGCGGTGCCTATAAAATAGGCACCGTAATGGGAACACAAAGGCAGTTCCAGCACGGAATGGACTGAAAAGTCCATGCCGGGACTTATGTGAATGCACATAGGGGGACACATGTTTTAAAACATTCTAGAATTGTGAAGGAATTTGAAATGGGAGTTTAAAAATTAAGGGTCTGATTCAGATCTTGGTGGACGGGTTACTTCATCAACGGAGACGAAAATACCATCCGCCGAAATATAAAACCCATGATGTCCTATGGGATTTATATTCCAGTGGATGGGATATCCCTTACCATTGTGATGGAGTAAACTGTCTGACAAGATCTAAATCAGACCCTAAATTAGCATTCTTAGATTGATTTGCAGATACAGTGCAAGTCCATCAAACAGAGTGCCTTAAATTGATTTTAGAAAAGGTTCAATCTTCCCATTCAAATTTAAATTTAGATTTTTTTTTAAATTTGTGAATTACATAAAATATCTCATCATTTGTTGATATGTTAGATGAATGCTTCTTTCTGTATTTTTTCTGGATTGTTTTCTGGTTCAAACTATCTAAATTGCGTGAACCGGGGTCCCTGGCTTCCAGTTAAGACTCTGTGGGGATCACCAGGATCCAATAATGATTTGTTTGGTCCCAGTGTTCCAGTAATAACTAAATGGGGGTCCTCATAAGTCAAAAGGTTAAGAAGCACTGTTAGTGATCACTAACTAAGGCTTTTTGCAGCAGCTTCCAAGAGACCAGGCAGGTCTTTTTCACCCGGAGCCAAGCTAGGATGTGTGGTATTGTAAGTAAGACTCAACCCATGGAAAATTCGGCTTAATGAGATTATGTATAGTGCTGTGCCTTGTGCTGTCAAGAGTCAAAACACACACATTGACTCAGACAAGCTCATGCTCACTTTCATGTTAAATTACAACTTTAAACACGTCAATAGCTTCCAAACCTCACACTAATTCACACACTAAACCTCACACCTCATTAATTCTCACACACAGTGCTATAATCAGTTGAGCATCTCACTGAACACACGCTCATTGCCACACTTATTTTTCTGTCACACACATGCAGACATACTTTTTTCTACTTAGGAAGATGTCCTAGCTATCACCTGTACTCATTCTAGCTTTCTTGCACATTTATTCACACACTTTGATTCACACACTTATTCATGCACACTGATTTGCTGTGGTTCACATCCCTTGTTGACTCAAACTTATTCATAATGGTACACACACTTACACAGTGAAAAGCACTCACAGCGCACACACACACGGATTCCCACTCATAGTTGTTCCCCCACAAACACATTAACACTCCTGTTACGATGCATACATTGAAATCCTACACTTTTTTCATGTAGACAAAAACACACGTTACCACATTCACACAGAAACTGAAACACTTTAATTAATTCTTAGTTTTACAGACAATTTTAATTGCAAGCTCTACATAAAGTCTGTTCGTGCTTTCATGAGCAAACATCTGATTAATAGTATTTTTATCCTGTGCTTCTTATCCCCTTCAAGCATTTAAACATGCTTTAACTATCAAAACATGTTACTGTTACCAATTAAATGGTAACCAGTTACCATCTGTAGCAAAATGAAAGGTGTGTAGGATTTTAAATCATGACCTGCACATTAAGGGGCAATTTGGAGATCGGTCGAAAAGCCTCTAACTGACATCCCTGGTTTGACTTCCGACTGCTGTATTCCAATCACGTGGGCCAGAATTTAAACCGGCCGGTCAATCCGGCTGACTTCCAACAGGATCGAGGAGCCCAATGGCCAGTCGGAACGGCTACATAATCACATTAAGAAGGCGTTTCCACCTTTGGGTTATGATGGCAGCTTTCCGAGAGCAAATCCATGTTGGCCTTTCAGACATGGATTTGCTGTCAGAAAGTGCCTTAGAGGGCTCCTAGCAGGGCACCCTTCTCTCGGTCCTCGGGTTGGGGGCTTGGGCAGTACCTAAGGTGACCCCTGTAAATCCCTGCCTCGTGTGGCAGGCACCATGAGGTGTCTGCCACACGATGCAGGGATTTACAAAGGCTCCCAGTTCTCTATGGGAACTTGTGCTACAGCTGGCAAATGGGAGTATGTGACGGCACCATGCGTGGTTGCATTGTAATTACGGTGTCAGGACCGGAGGTCCCGACATCGCAAAGATGCCCTTAGTCACTAAGCCAACTTGCTAGCTAGAATGTGAGTAATACAGAATCATTGGCAAAGTCCACAGGCACTGCTTCTACATGTGGCCACCTTAGAGTGGGTTTGTCCTTAATTTGTTATTAGTTTACCTATTTAAGATTAGTGAAGTGTTAACATCAATTTGTCGTGCATCTTAATACGATAAAACAAATTGGTCCAGCCCTGGCAAACTGTGCTGTTTGTGGTAAAGTTCCAGGATGGCCAACATGTTCTTTCTAAACATATCTGCATCCTAGAGTAGTAAAGCAATGATAAAATGTGGCAGAAACATTCAAAGAAAGCCACATATACATGCACAGGTGCCCATCTTTAAATGGGGTATGCCATACTTTATCATTGGCTTACCATTACTAGATTGGAGACTTGTTGATTTTAACACATTATACATATTGGATCACTAAATTGATAATAAAGTGTGGACAAAACAATTTTTACCCCTTACATATCAATTGACACAGCTATTGGCCTGGCAGTCATGGTAGACAGTATTTAGAACTACTCAAAAAACAACCCACTTTCCGTTTTTATCCACATTTAAAAATAAATACAGACAAGAAAATGTTTTTCTGTCTCTACTTATCTATAAAAATCTGTTAAAATGGAAAACAGGGAGCCTTAATCACAGCTTTTAACCCCTTGCATGCGGCCGCGATTCTGCACCTGTGCGGCAAAATCACAAGTGGGTGGGTTTATGACGGCCCCCAGCCGTCATCAGCACACGAGCGCCGTAGTGCATGACGGCTTGGGGCCGTCATCAGCATGCAAGGGGTTAAGGCAACTTAAAAAATATATCTAAACTGTTGATAGTGACCTCTGTAAATTCTTGCTGTTTTCTGCATACATGATCAATTGAGGATCTTTAGGTAATTCCCAATCAACTGACTGCCATCAAGTTTGCCACTGGACATCATCGGTATAAATATCAAGTTGTATGACAGCATTAATTAAAAAAGTAAATTCATGTGTATGACCGGTGTATCAAGATTTTGTGTGTTTTCATAATGTTCTGAATGCTCTAATTAACACACATGGAGATGATCCAGAATTAAAATCTATTCCTACTGGTTTTCTTCACTTTATAAGCTGTAGCACGGGTACTCAAGTTTATGGTTGTGTCTAAACCTATATTGCAAGTCACTCTAAGCATTTTTTAAGTTCTAACAATATTTTAGATCAGAAGCAATCCTCTTCCTGATTTGGGTCAGAACCGTCACTGATTACAAAGGGGGTGTTAGCTATAAATGCGTAGGTATAACTCAAGGTTCTTAATTATCTACAGGACGTTCATATATTTAGTATTTATTTATTTGGAGTTTTTATGAGTGCTACGTTTTATCTTTCTGAAACTATGGCAAGCTTAAAGAAGGAAAGAAAATACAGCCTAGAGAAAACAAAGGGGAATACTGAGACCAATCTTATATTCTTTAGTTATGACCCATGACTATCCAGTTCAGTCCAAGCCTAGTTTGAATAGTGCATTTTTTTAAAGTTTCTAGTACTGCATTTAGTTGGGTTTAGATCTCAAATTGAGACAGAGGGCATTCCAGAGACTGGGAACTTGTGCCAGGAAGGATCTTCCTCCTTGCTTTATCCTACTCCCAACATAACAGTCACATATCAATATCAACTCTCTTTAAGTCTGATTAGATATGTTATTTTGTGCTGCAGTTGAACATGTTCTAGAAATAAACACATTCTTAATGGTTAGATGTGCTTCTTGCAAGCAAAGTGAGTCTGGACAATCATGCTGTACATGTCCAGAAATCAACATTCTCTTTATTGAAACAGTGGGTACAATTCCTGATATAAGATGCTACTCTGAGTACCAACTTAGCACTTGAGTTGAGTGTTCATTAGGTGAACCATGCATACGTTATTCAAGGGATGCTAGAATGTGTCAAGATTTTTTGTGAAATGTAGGTGCTTTCTTTGGTACTTCTGTCCCTTTTTACGAGCACCATTCAGTCTCCCTAGCCCCCTCTGCTCCTCTGTCCATCCATCTCGCAGGAAACTGCCCATTTGCTTGTTAAACAAGAAAAATATATGATTCCCCATTTTTCCTTATTTTATATGTATATAAACTTCATATATTGTGGGCTCTCAGAAATTGAGAAAGGTTTTAGAAATCAATTAAAAACTCATTAAAAAAATCATATGTACATGATTCTATACATATTCTACAAACAGCAATTGTATTACATAATCTTTCATTAAATATCAGGGTGGGAGGGGAATGTTCTACGGGGAACGTTTTGGAATGTGTTAACTGAAAAATGACTCATTGATGCAAGAAGTGGTCTACGATTAATCATATGAAGTGTAACATTTATGTATTAGAATACCATGCCATGAGAAAGTTTATATACACTGCCAATAAAAAGATTTTTTTTTAAAAAATCTTTCATTAAATATCATAAAACACAAAAGCTTGTATTTATGAATTCTTCTTTACTTTTATTAAAAATGGTTTTCTCTGGATTTATGAAAAATCCACAACAAATTAAATCAATAGTTAAAAACAAACATGTGTGGCTATTTTGCGTTATGTTATGTTAAAAGTTCTTGTAAAGCACACGTACACCAAGTGGCTTCATGGTGCTAAGGTCCAGGAGAAGCCGCTGCAAGAAAGATTTAGCCATATGCTTGTAGGAACAGACAGGTCTTTAAGTGTTTCCTAAACAGAGCATAAGAGGTCAGAGATCTGATATCCGGAGGAAGAGAGTTCCAGATTTGAAGGGCAAGGACCGCAAATCTTAGTCCCCCGTGTTTCTTCCGTTTCGAGGACTGGGTGACCAACAGATTCAGATGGAAAGACCTAAGGTCCCAGAGAAGAGCATAGAGCTCAATCCGGGAAGATATAAATACTGGGCTGCTGCCATGAAGAACCTTGAAAGTGATGCACCCCAACTTGAATGCACAACGTTTGGCTCCAGGAAGCCAGTGAAGTCTGACCATTGATGGCTTAACATGATGCCATTTGGGCTGGCGGTATATCAGTCTGGCCGCCTGATTTTGCACTAGTTGCAGACGTTTTAGCTGATATACCGGGATGCCCACGTAAAGCAAGTTGGCGTAGTAAATACGAGAGATGACTAAAGCCATGACGACTTGGGTCAGGGCCTCTATGGAAAAACATCTACTAATATTCGGATCCGTCACAACTGGAAGAAGCAGGAAGAGACCATTGTCCCAATCTGTGCTTTTACCGACAGATCACTGCTAATGGTGATACACAGACTTTTAGTTGAACATGCTGGTAGTAGGGGATTTCCCAATATGGGTGGCCAGAAGTTGGAGCTCCAAGGGTTTACTGATCCACCGATAAGGATCAGCTCCGTTTTATCGGGATTCAGCTTCAAATGGTTACTGTTCATCCACCCGCTTATAAATCGCATAGTGGATTGAAAAATAAGAACAGACGAGGCCGAATGATTGATGTCAAATATCTATTGAAGGTCGTAAGCATAATTAAATGTGCCAACTTTCCTTTCTCCAAGGGAGCGAATCAGGGGCAGTAGGTATAGATTAAATAAAAATGGCGAGAGAAAAGAGCCCTGCGGCACTCCACAAGCCAGTTTTATTTTGGGGGAGGGAATATGAGTGAGACGGACAGCCTGAGAGCAATCTCTGAGAAACGTTATGATCCACTCAAGAACCGGGCCCCGGATCCCAGCACTGCTGACACGATCAACCAAAAGATCATGGTAGACAGTGTCAAAGGCTGCTGAAAGATCAAGAGGAACCAAGGCCTGAGTGGTGCCCGTGTCTGCCCCCTTCCTAAGTTCGTCCAAGACCGTAAGAATAACGGTCTCCGTGGAGTGAGCCGGTCGGAAGCCGGCCTGGTGGGGGTCCAGGAAGTGAGAGCTTTCGATAAAGGAACTAAGACTACTAGCCACATGAACTTCCAGGACCTTAGCCAAGTAGGGGAGCAAAAAAATAGTGCGGTATTTTGTAAGGGCTATGGGGTCCGCGCCAGGTTTCTTTAATATAGGACAATTTCTGCCCCTTTAAATACATTTGGGACAATACCCTGCTTGAGGGAGTTATTAAGAAGCGTAATGGGAGTCCAGGCAGATACGGAGGGTTTCCCTTCATAAGTGTGGAGGGCAACAATCGGTGGGGGAGCCAGAGCTAACCTTCTTCAGAAGGCCAAAAAAGGCTTCTCTGGGGATAAGCGGAAGCTGGTCCAGTAGTAGGGGGTTCCTACAGATAGCAGGTGGAACCGTTGGATAAGTGTTTGACAGAATACTAGCTTTGATACTGGCGATTTTATCTATAAAGTAGATGTTAAGGGAGTCACATAGGGCTTGAGTGGGAGCAGGCTTTGCTGTCACTCTATCAGGCTTGGATGGTTCATCCACAATCATAAAAAATTTCTTGGATTTATTAGCAGAATTAAAAAGGTTATTGGAGAAATGAGTAGCCTTGGTTTGCAGGATAGTATTTTTGTATTCTTTTAACTGTACCACAAATGCCTCTTTTTTGTCTGGGGAGTAATTACATCTCCAACTACATTCGGCTTTATGCAGGGCAAGTTTCTTAAGTTTTAATTTGTCAGAAAACCAGAACTGGGCTTCGTAAGGTCTAGAGAATGTGATTTTTTTTTTACAGGAGCAAAGCAATCGTTTGCAGATTCGAGCCAAGATTTAATAGTATCTGCTTGGTTATTAATATATTGCTGTTCCAACGGAGCAGTGGTAAATAGCATATTACAGAAATTTCCCAGATTGGCTCTTCTTCAATTCCTAGCCATATGACCAGCCTTCAGGTGAGATTTAGTTGAGTGAACAATGGAGAGAATAAATGTTAGAAAGTGGTGGTCTGACCAAGTGCACGGGTGATACTTAAAATTAGAGACCCTAAGATTAGATTCCAGACTTGGTCAAGCGTGTAGCCTTTGACGTGCTCTGTCACATTCACATGCTGGGTGCAATTCAGCCCAGAAAGCAGTTCTGTCAATTCAGCAGAACTGGCACCTTCCGTAATATTGTTGACCCAATAATTAAAGTCTCCAATAATGATGACTTTTGCGTTGTTAATGAGAAATTGGGAAACCGTTTCACCCAATAACTGGGGAAAAATTGGCATATGATAAGGAGGTATGAAGATCAGTACACAAATCAGGGGGAGTGAGGGGAATCACGTTTTAAGATTAGGCTGTTGACTGATGGTATACCAGCCACCGCTAGCAATGTAAATTGTAGCTTTTGATGTATAATCGCTGCGACCCCTCCCCCTACTTTCCCAGCACCCCTGTTAGCCTGAATAATGTAGTAGCTGTTGGGCACTGCTGCTAATATAACTGGGGTGAACTCTTCAGTTAACCAAGTTTCGGTGAGAAGTATAACCAGTTTATCAGAGTCCAAGAGCTGAAAGATGCCTAATTGGTGTTTGACCAAGGAGCGAGTGTTCGGTTAGTTCTCTATACTTCAGGATGCCAAAGTTGTGGAGTTTAATGCGAGTGGCACTATCAAGATTCATGCTACTGATGGAGCAAGGTTTTGTACGTAAAGAGACTTGCTCGGACTCAATCCTCTCGAAATAACATTTAATATATTAATTAACATGTTTTGTCTTAATAATAATTGCACCACACAACATTTCTAGTATCTAGGGAAAGCTTGACAATGTGCTTATACTAACAGTAACGTAAATGCACTAAGATGGCCGCCAAACGCGGGAATTTCACTGCGCATGCGTCTGCCACACTCACGTGGTGTGACGTCCTTACTGCTTTGGAGGGAATCTTTGCAGCTGCGCACTAGTATTAAAGATGGCTGCTTCATGTGATTACATACTAATGCACCTGCTGCTGCTTTGACTAAACCATGTTCGTTCTGCTTAACCATTAATGCTGTAGTTAAAGTAAAGTAATGGGAATAGTGTAGAGATAAGTGGGATACAGTACATTCATTTATTCTTTGTTCTAAATCTGTTTCTCTTTGACTTTGCTGCTAGCTCGTATTTGGGCCTGATGTAACCTTGCTGCACTCCATCTTGAAATCCTGCAACTGCGCAGAAGAGCTCAAGAGTCCTCAAGTCATGGCATTGAACCTGTGCCAGTGACAGTCTTGCCTGCGAAACCCCTGGGAAAATAAACTATTGAACTTTCAGAGGAAGCTAAACTGTACAAAAAATTGAACATCCATTCCCGGGTGGAATAAAAGTGCATGGGAAAATAATATTATGGGAGGGAACGTTAATTTGAATGAAATGACGTCATACTGTTATGGTGTGTTGACCTCTCCTCGCCTTTTGTCCAATCAAATTGTGGGAACACACACATTTGCAACATTGGGGGGTGGTACATTGCCCTGAAAAATGGTATAACTAAGGTAGGCTTAGTTAGTTAGATTGTCCGAGTAGCTGACCTGTCACTGACCCAACGCACTCAGTAGGGGATCGAGAGCAGAGGTGCTGGTGGAGAAACTCTGTCAGAAGAATCGATAACCCAATCGGGGTTAGGGAGAGGAATCGATCACCCAATCGGGGTTAGGGAGAGGAATCGATCACCCAATCGGGGTTAGGGAGAGGAATCGATCACCCATTCGGGGTTAGCGAGAGGAATCGATCACCCAATCGGGGTTCGGGAGAAGAATCAATAGCCCAATCGGGGTACGACTGTTAGCCGTGGAGAGGGGTGTAACACTGGCGTTGCACTTAGCTGAGGGTACCCGTCCTGACCTGCATCCGTCCTATCCTGATCCATATTGGTCTGCATCCATCCTGGTTCTGGTCTACACTTGTCCTGTCCTGTTGGTATCTGAACTATCGGGAGTCCTGTTTCTTTATCCCAGCCCGTGGCCAGGGTTAGTCTTCACACCATTCTAGGTAAATATAAATCTGTGTGGGTATGCCAAAGTATTGTTTCCCTTTTCTGCCCTTCCTACCTTTCGATGCTTAAAGAAAGTCTCATATAATCTCTGCATATCATTATCTTGCTAATTGAAAAAGCTTTAATTGCATATTTATGGACTCTAACATTAAAGAATTTACATAGATAAAGTGTTTAAATTATTCCAGAGTCTGTGGTTATTTTATAAAGGAAATGATACATACCACCTTTTTTCTTGCTAACTCCCTTGATCACTTAGGACTCTAGGTACTGGTGACAAGGATTGGTAAGTCAAGGTACTGGTTAGGTCCTAAGAGTAAAGTGAATAATATCCTGATTTAGCAAAAGGGTTTACCTGTTCGAAGTGTGTATGTTTATGGGCCCAGGTGAGTATGGTAACTGAGCAGGTGAACCCCGCGCTCTATCACTACCATGCAAAGATTTCAACTCTGTAGGGGAGTAGCACAGAATTTGGGCATGATGAACGGCCCATGACCCCGTCCGGACGAACGGGCACAGACGGGCTTGCCTTTGGCACCCCGTTGGTGCGCCCTCTGCGCACGTCCACTGTGCACCCGCGCTAGTAGCAGCATTTAAATGCCAAGTGCTGAGTTGACTCCTCCGCCCTCCCACAATGATTGGCTATCGAGGTGCGAGTCTTCCCGGCCAAGGATCAGGAAACCAGAAAGGAACTGTGGCCTCAGTACAACAAGATAATCAGATTCAAATTCCAATTCACTTATACAAGCTGAAAAAATCTGTATAGCAGAGTTTAAAAGCATTAACAGGCTAAAATAAGTACACTATACAGCAGTTTCCCCCAACGACGTTCACTCCCGCGCTCATAGCGGCATTTAAATGCCAAGTGCCGAGTTGTCTTCCCCCCACTCCTCCCGCAATGATTGGCTATTGAGGTGCGAGGCTTCCGGGCCAAGGATCGGGAAACCGGAAAGGAACTGCAGGCCTCAGTGCAACAACAAGGTAATCAGATTCAAATTCCATTTCACTAATACAAGTATAGCAGCGTTGATAAGTTTAAAAGCATTAACATGCTAAAATAAGTGATAAGTACTATTTTAGTACACCTTAGATGGATATCCTTCATATAAGACCATCATTATATGTTCTACATGTATTTTGCTAGTGTCCACATTGTTTGAAGTATATATACATATAAAATAAGGAAAAAAGGGGGAAGAATATATTTTTCTTGTTCTACACTGTCCCTTTTTAGGTCTCGCCTATGTAGCGTGCATGCGCTGCATAGTAAAAAGACCTTTGAAATCGATCCGGTTTTGCAGGCAAAAACGTGCACGCGTTGTATTGCTTTGAATGGCAATGCGTGCACGTTTGGCGATTCCCTTGCGGGAGTGAGCGGCACCATGTGTTGGCAATTATCGCGCTCGCTCCCGCAAGGTAAATGCTGCATGCTCTCGGCCGCACTCCGCCCACCCTTTACTTGCACAAGGCACGCGCCCTTTTTATTTATAACGTGCTCATAAACGCATTTGAGCACGTCATTAGATAAGCCCCATTTACATATGCAAATATCCGATCTGAGCATTCTGTCTTTAAACCGAAGCTCTAGACTCCAGTTTGTGACCTGTGTGTTAAGTGTCGGTTCTGTCGCTTTAGTTATGGGCACGCTGCTTGTCTGGCTCCTCCTGGCAGTCTTTCCACCATGTACGTTTTGTTTGATTCCACCGCAGTTATTCATACAAATCTCACAATTCCTTTAGGATGTCGCGCTATTCTGCTCTTTGTAATTGGTTGTATTATTTGTTTCCAGGCACTTATTCTGCTGCGGAATCCAGCCCGGGGTCTTGCAGCCGTTGGGGGGCTGCTGCCTCACCTGCACGGTGTCCGGATTCTCCCTCACGAGCTATGGGGAGCACTGGGCCCGAGAGCCGGCAGGGAGAGGGCTGGAGTGGCTGGGAGTTATCTGGTGCGGAGGTGGCACAAACTACTCTCCAGTCTTTCAAAGCAGACTATCAGTTTCTAAATACACGTCCAAGAGCCAGGTTTATTTCCACCTAAGCGGCATGACAGCAGCAGACTCGGCCACGTACTTCTGTGCCAAAGACGCACAGTGAGAGAGAGGAAAGAAGGGCTCGTGCAAATACTGCCTGGAAATCACCCTATGGGTTTGAAGTCAAGAAAACCCATTTTTTGCAAACGTCTGGAGATGTTTTAAACAAAACTGGGCCTTTTTAGCAATTAAAATGATATGTTTAGGGAAAGATAAACAGCCAGAAAAATATTTCAGCACTCCCAGAGTAAAAGCTAAACTCCTGCAGGGGATATTTTGCAGCTGATGTACAGAGCAGCGGATTGAAAAGATTTCAAGAATGCTTCCATCGCCGGCCTCCTCTCCCGCTTCCTTATGTCTATGTAGAGGCATGAACAAAGATGATGACATTGTATTTTTTCAAAGCAGGGTTGGACTGTTTGCTTGCGTGCGCCCGTCGTTGCTGTGATCTTGAACCTCTAGTCCCCGTTTTGCAGTTTCCTCTTTTAAGAACCACTTCTGTTGAAGAGACGGTAGCTGGTGCAGTGTGTAGCTGCTGGCATGCATGGCGGGCAAGGTTTTATCATGCCAGCAAGATTTCGTTAATTTCCTTGTTTTGTGCAACACAGAGTTGCAGTGTTTCTTTAAATTGCATGTCTTCAAAAACATTTCTATCAATGTAGTAGGTGAACGATTGCAAAATATATTTTTTACTTTTATTTGGAAGGTTGTGGGTCTGAAAAAAGTTAGTGGAGTCATGTGAGGCAATAGCTTGCCCGTATAAGAGCATTACTTTTATAAACTATTCCATCAAATTAGTTGATATCAATAGACAATAAGGAGCACCGAGGTTCTGGATTACATTAAAGATCACCTCTCTCTCTACCTCTCTCTCTACCTCTCTCTGTCTACCACTCTCTCTCTGTCTACCACTCTCTCTCTACCACTCTCTCTCTACCACTCTCTGCCTTTCTCTACCTCCCTCTACCTCCCTCTACCTCTCTCTCTAGATCTCTTTCTACCTCTCTCTCTACATCCCTCTCTACCCACCCCTCTCTACCCACCCCTCTCTACCCACCCCTCTCTACCCACCCCTCTCTACCCACCTCTCTCTACCCACCTCTCTCTACCCACCTCTCTCTACCCACCTCTCTCTACCCACCTCTCTACCCACCTCTCTCTACTCACCTCTCTCTACCCACATCTCTCTCTACACACATCTCTCTACACACATCTCTCTCTCTCTCTCTACACACATCTCTCTACACACATATCTCTCTCTCTCTCTACACACCTCTCTCTCTACACACCGCTCTACCCATCTCTCTCTACACACATCTCTCTCTCTCTACACACCTCCCTCTCTCTACACACCTCTCTCTCTCTCTCTCTCTAGACACCTCTCTCTCTCTCTCTCTCTCTACACACCTCTCTCGCTCTCTCTCTCTCTCTCTCTCTACACACCTCTCTCGCTCTCTCTCTCTCTACACACCTCTCTCGCTCTCTCTCTCTCTACACACCTCTCTCGCTCTCTCTCTCTCTCTCTACACACCTCTGTCTCTCTACCTCTAAGTGGCAGCCGGAGCCTGATAGCACTGCTTGTCCTTTAAATAAAAATAAAAAGCATTGGCATAGCCAATAGGTCTCGCCTTTGGGGCCTTATAAGTATTTAACCATGCAACTGTTAATGTTGTTGCACCAAGAATATTGTGATGTATAACTAAATACTTATAAGGTCCCAAAAGCGAGACCTATTGGCTATGCCAATGCTAGTTTATATAAGGGTGACTCTCTTGTGTCTTGGAGCATTCACTTGATGATCCACTAGCCACTACATTGCATCTTAGCCGGAAAAGTTCATCATTAGCTAACATCCTACCTGTCATGACACCCATGCTGCACCTTATCTATGAGATATATATTTGCACTTCTACAACTTGTTTACGAATAGCCTCGTCTTACCCCCCCCTTGTACGGGTATCAGGTTCATTAATTCATAACCTACCACTATCCCCTACTATGCCTCCTCTTCAGCTATCCCAACATGGCCCGAACTCCTGGTCCATTCTCTACCCCCCCAATCTCTCGAAATACGCAAGAAAAAAATTCAAACACAACATTCGCGTCCTTAACCCTGAAACTCTCATCGTGGACAACTATTACAGCCTGACCACCCCTATTATTACCAACTACATTTTCTATTCCAAACGCCCCTCTAAATGGAAAAGTACTTTCCTACAATCTCTCCCAGTCACGAAGTCCCTCAAAATCCCCCATGGCCATAAACTATCCACTTCTCCCTCTTCTACCTTTCCTGGGGAAATCAATATCTCCATTTTTAAAACCGGTAACATCTCATCCAAGCGGCCGTTCCCCACCTTAACTCCTTTGAATTACACTTCAGATCACTGACCATCCAACTTCAAAACTCCGCTAATAACCTTCCCCCTCTCATCCTTTGTCCTCCCCCTTAACCCCTCTCCCTCATCCTATACTCCCCTCCGCTGATGCTCCCATGTCCAGTAATACCTTACAATTGCCGACCATCCAGCCTCACAATTCCGCTAATAACCCGCCCCCTCACATCCTTTGCCCTCTTCGTTTACCCCTCTCTCATCCTATACTCCCCTCTGCTGACGTGCCCACAGTCAACAATGCCTTACAATTGCTGACCATCCAACTTCATAATTCCCCCAACATTCCCCCCTCTCTCCCCTTGCCCTCCACTTTAACCCCTCTCCCTTATCCTTTACTCCCCTCCGCAGATATGTCCACGACCAACAACGCCCTACAACTGCTGGCCTTGTACACGTCCAACAATGCCTCACAATTGATAATCCCCCCCCCCCCCCCGCATACCCCCCGGCCCGACCTTCTCCCATGGACCCTCCTCTTCCCCTGATTCTCCCTACTCCCCAAAGCTCCCAATCCCCCACACATGACCTGCCCTCCCCCTCCCCCCACGCCACGAGTGCTATCCCCCACCCCCTTTCTGACTCTCACTGCCCTTCCCCTCCTACTCCCACCCTATTCCTCCTCACCCAAACCCATCCTCTGTCCCCCCCCGAAACTCCATGCACCCACCAACCCGAACCGTCACTCACTCTATTCCAGAACCGCCCCTTCACCCCCCTAGTCCCATCCTCTCTCCCTTTGATTATCATGGCTCCCCCCTCCCGACCCGTCCCTCACCGTTCTTCCGAACACTCTGCCCCTCCATTTCCTCCTACTTCACTCTCGATGACCACATACCCACCTTCCCCCTCCATGCCCCTCCTCTTGCCCTACTACCACAGTCCTCCCATCTCCCTTTCTAGGAACCCCACCCTCCATCCCAACAGCAAACCACTCCCTATGACGAACATCGCTCATCCTGTGCCGCTCCCTCCCCCTTCTCCAATATCCCACCTTAGTCTTATATCTAACTCTCTTCGCAACATTGAACACTATCTCACCAGAGATCTCGCTCATCTTAGATCTGACTTCTATTCCCTCAAAAATAGAGCCCTCCCACTTCGGTTAAACTGCGCTCGTACTAGACATATGAATCCCGCTACCCCCAAACTGTTTTGCACGACTCCTCTACACTGCGCCACACACAGACCTCTCCGCACCTCCTGCCCCCTCTCCCCCATGGAGATCATCGACCTCTGCAAATCCTACCCTCACCGCTCACCCACTAATATCCGGCCTCCAGCATCCCTGTCATACTGGGGACTAGCCGAACTCCCCGCTCACCTTGCTCACCTAGGCCTCCTCCCCAACTCACAGCCATCCACTCCCCAAAACTCCCCCGAAACCTCTTCACTGCATGCTTGTTAATTGTCGGTCCGCTGTGCGACATGCCACTGAAATATCAGAAACTATCCTTAGTGAATCCATTGACATTGCGTTCCTAACTGAAACCTGGCTCACAGACCACTCGACATGCATCCTGGACCTCCTAGTCCCTCCGGGCTATTCTATTCTCAGGAAAGACCGGCCCATCCGAATTGGCGGTGGTGTTGCCATCATCTTCAAAGAGGAACTACAATTTTCCCTTGTCAATAATACTAATTACTCCACCCTTGAATACCTTGAAGCTGAACTCAAAAATCACGGCTCCCAACCCATTCATCTTCACAACATATATAACCCTCCCCGCAATACGCATCCCTTCGTTGATGAGCTATCCAACATTCTTACACAATCCTCACCTTTCAATTCCCTCAACATTTTCCTGGGAGACCTTAACCTCCACTGGAATGAGCCCAGCGATCCCTCTATCACCCTCCTTTCCAACCTTCTCGAGATCAATGACCTAGAGCAACTCTGTCACTCCCCGACCCATTCCAAAGGAGCTATCCTAGATGCCATTATTACTAGCAAAGATCTAGCCCTCCTATCCAACATTGTTCCCATCGACTGGTCCAACCACCATCTCATACTGTTCTCTATAGCGGTCTCTGCCACTCCCCCGCCCACGAAAACCACTAAACCCTCGAAACTGACCAGAAATTTGAATGATATCCCCCCCCGGATGTACTGGAATCCAAACTCCATGCCCAACTTCTCGCCATCCCGCTCTCACTTAACGCAAATGAGCTTACAGAACACTACAACAAAGCAGTTATCGAAACCCTAGACCTCCTGGCCCCGCTTAAGCTCAAAAACCAAAGAACCGTTCCTTCCAAATCATGGTTTCAATATGGAGCTTAACAATTAAAGACGCTCACTGAGACAGACGGAAAGAACATGGAGACTGCAGCCTTCCCCCTTGCACCTAGCTCGTCTCAGACTTGCAAGATCCTCTTACAAAAACACATCTTTAAACTAAAAGCATCCTTTTTCAGAACACAACTTGACCAAGCCAAAAACAGACCCAGAGAACTGTTCAACATTGTTCGCAATCAAACCTCAGCCACTCCACCTGTACTTATGGCCTCGACGACCAGATGCGAAGAAATAGCCCTCTTTTTCTCTGAACAAATTGCAAAAATAGAGCAATCCTTCCTGCCGACTCTGACCCCTACCTCCATACTACACATCCCCCCTACTGCATCTGCTTCCAGCCCACTCCCCCTCCACGACCCTCCATAATACTGATCTCACTCCCTCATCCTTTCCCGCCACCCTCCAAGATTCTAATCCCCCCAACACTCGCCTTAAAAATAACGCCGCTTGGCATAATTTCCAGCCAGTCACTGAAAGAGATGTCTTTGACATCATTGCAAAACTTAAACCCTCCTCCCACACTAAAGACCCCCTCCCTTCTAAACTCGTCCAAAACCTCAAACATATCATCACACCTGCCTGGACCTCGATCATTAACACCTCCCTAGCCACCGGCTGTGTCCCCATCTCGCTTCAACTGGGACAAATCACCCCCATTCTTAAAAACCCTACGGCTGACCCTAATGACCTCAACAACCTCCGCCCTATCTCCAACTTGCCCCTCATCTCGAAAGCCCTTGAAAAATGTGTCCTTCTTCAGCTTGACAGACACATTGAACTTTTTAACTTACTTGACCCCCTCCAATCAGGCGTCAGGAAAGGCTGCAGCACCGAAACCGCCATGCTTAACATTATAGATGACATCCACCACTCCCTCGACAATGGCAAATCTAGCCTATTGATCCTCCTCGATCTCTCCGCAGCATTTGATACCGTTAACCACTCTGTTCTTCTCAAAGTCCTTAAAGAACGATTCGGCCTTAATGGCATGACTCATAATTGGTTTGTCTCATACCTGCAGCACCGCGCTCAGCAAATTAAAATCCACAATTGCCTTTCAAACCCCTCCCCCATCTTTCTAGGAGTTCCACAAGGATCCATACTATCTCCCTCTCTCTTTAACCTCTCACCCTCATTCTCAAACAAGCAGGGATTAACTATCACCTCTACGCTGATGCACAACTCTACCATAAGATAAAAACTCATGCGGACATCCTCCACCTCAACAACACCCTCTTTTTTTTTTGCAGAGTTTTATATAGCGCGAACTAGACCCAATCAGGCATCAGAGCGCTTTACATATTTTCCAGTTACGTTACATGAGGACACACTTTCATTTTAGGTACGGGGAGATTAAGTGATTTGCCCAGAATCACAGGAGGTTTTGGCGTCGTTACAGAGACTCGAACCCAGATCCCCAGGTCCGAGGTCGAGCGCCCTAGCCGTTAGGCCAACTCCTCTCATCAAAATTCAAGCCTGGTTCCACTCGAACCATCTCAAACTTAACCCCAAAAAACTGAAATTATTCTTTTCTCCCCAAAAAACAACCAGCTCCCTATCCAAAAGTGGATCACAGACCTTAACGCCCTCAACTGCTCCTTGTCCCTAGCCACCTCAGTCAAATCCTTGGGCATCTCCCTTGACAACCGCATAACTCTCAACGTACACATCAACAACTCTGCCAAAGGAGCCCTCTTTACCCTCCGTAACCTTAAGAAAATTAAGCCCTTCATCCCAATTGATAACTTTAAACTGGCAGTCCAATCGCTTGCTCTATCGCGCATTGATTACGGCAATGCCATCCTCACCGGAATTCCCAGAACCCACCTGGCACCTCTTAAATCTGTGCTCAACCTCGCGGCTAGGCTTATCATGGACTGCAAACGATTTGAACACATCTCTCCCGCCCTTAAATGGCTCCCCATTGAAGGTTGATCCACATATAAAACCGCCTGCATTACGCACAAAATCCTCCACCAAAACACACCGACATACCTCTCCAACAAACTGACCAAAGCAGGCTGCACGCGATCACTGACAAGCTCCAACACCCTCCTACTTATCCCCCCCTTCAGAAAAAGAATTCCACTCAGTCACGCTCCTTTTCAGGCAATGCCCCACTTATTTGGAATGCCCTCCCAAAAGACCTCCGCTGTAACCAGTCCTTCCCCAGCTTCAAAAAAGAACTCAAACTTCTTCTCCTTAATAAATACTGGGGTTTCTAATCGCTCCCTGGTAGCCTCGCCCCTCTGCATCACCCCACCTAGCTGCTCCGCATATGACTTGTGACCACCCGCCTGGCCAACTCCCTTTCCTCCTATCTAATCACCTTACCTCCCCTCCTCATGACCCTCAGTTCTCTTGCATGTTTTTTGTATACTTAAGTGAGGCTTCCTGCTAAACTGTAACCGCTATTTTGTATTAATCATAGTGTCTAGCAATTTGTTTTTACTCGCTTATCTAGATGCCATGTATCCTATGTGGACTTGCTCTTTTATTATTCCATTGTCTGTGCTTATACACACTGTACCTGTATGGAAACACCTTGTAAAGCACTCTGATACTCCTGGGTCCAGCCAGCGCTATATAAAACCTCTTAAATAAAATAAATAATAACAAATATGAGACAGAAATGGAAACGGAGGTAAGAGCTTGTGTGGGTTTATGAAGACCATAATCTGTGAAAGATTTACCCCAAAAGGGTTAAGCTGTTTTTCTACTTCACCAAATATTGTTCAGCCTGTCAGTCCTGAACCTTCTTGTCATTAACCAGAAACAGAGACCAGGAAAGGAATCTGACTGATTGGCTGGGCTTTTTATAGCATTCGTCTTCTGGGTTAGGAGCAAGAGGCCCATGCAATACCAAGATTTTACAGTAGGAGTGTAAAAAACAAATATCCCGACCATGTTATGAAGTAGTGGATCATTTCTAGAATTGACTGTTCCTGGCATGGTCTACCAGAGACGGCACAAACATCTGCAGGTTTTCCATCCTAAATGCTCTATAAAAGACAGAGTTTTGGGCTGTCTTTGGTATTGAGATTAGCAAAAGCCGATCGCCAGACAAACAAAATTACCTTACCCAGGAAGTTATTTAATGCATAGAAAACAATCCCAAGCAATGAAAGTCGTCATCCTTCAGCAGGCTACAGGCTGCGGCGAAATAAGCAACCCATCTAATCCAAATGCTTTGAATTTCCAAAGTCATTGTGCCTGTCTGCTAAGCAGCCAATTAGAATGATGCAAACCCAGCCTGCTCCGGACGTGAGCAGCTGGCACTTGCAGACTGTTCTGAGATGATTGCAGGCAGCCCTAAATCAGGCAGTTTTCCGTATTTGGACACAAAAACCACACCTTCATTGTAGAGTATAGTGACATTTTTTAACAACAAAGGGGCATATTATCAAGGGATTTATCTCCACTTTTTTGGCTTTAAAAGCAAAGAAAGCGGTGATAAAATTATCTCCCTATCAGCAACAGGCTGCTAACACGCAAATTCGCATGTTAGCACCCTTTTTCTCTACGCTTCCCCTTGCATCTCTAATGAGATGCAAAGGGGGCATTCCAGAGAAAAATAGGAGAAATGTTGTTAAGCGCCATTTCTCCTATTATCAAGGATTTCGCTAACCCTGTTAGTGATAAAAAAAAAAGCAGCGCTAACCGCGGTTAGCGCTGCTTTTTTTACACCTGGTATTTTCCTGACTTAGCCATATCCTATGGAAGGTGGATATCATGGCTAAGTTTGGGGGCCCCATCATCAAGCTAACGCCAAACTTCGAGAGATTATCGTTGGTTTTCCAGCGATAATCTCTCATTTGGCAGTTAGCGCAAGGATTTTGATCACATCTGAGATAAACCTTGCTAATAGCAAGTTATCTCTGCGATAATTTCCGTCAATGCTTAGCGTTAAAAAAATCGTTGCTAAGCCTCGTTAGCGATAAATATTGCGAATCATTGGTAATATGCCCCAAACTCCTTTCAGCTGCTGGACAATGTATGCATGCACGTGCTGTTTTCAGCTCTGTCTAGTTTTTGGCTGATAATTTTGCACAGGGCGATTCTCCTGAGAAGGGTATAACTCCTATTTAATTTGCCAAAGAGTTCATGTGGCCTCACCACTGATCTAAACATAGTGGATAATTCCCACAGTTACACCATCGAGTGATGTCGGAAATTAAACACTTTTTCTGACAATAGGAGTGTATGATAGATCACGAGAAGGGGAATGGGTCTCATAACCAGTGAAGTATCTTCACTTTCTTCCTTCAAAGTGTGATATAAGGCGATTAATTTATATCACATATTGAAGGAAATATATCTTCAAACAAACAAATTGTATCTTCAATGTAACCTCACATGGTCTGTTTTAATCATTTTATGTATCTTGAGAAACAAAATGTATCTTTAATCTGCCTCACGTGGTATGTTGTATTAATTTCCGGTATCTTGAGAAACAAGTGATACGCTTAGTAGTTAAAAGCTCAGAGGGTACATGCAATGTTTCCGAGTGATCTGTAAGATTTTTCCACCCCCCCAGTAAAAAGTGAGCACCACTTGGGGTTGCCAGTTGGTTCCTATGAATCAGTGCATGCATGGTAGACTTGGGTGCAGAAACAATTTTAACCTGACTTTGCAAGGATTTGCAACACCTTGTTTTAATGTGTGTGGAAACAATATTAGCCACTTTTTAGTCCTCAGCACACTATATTTAATGGATTTCCATTTTTGAGCCCTGGGCAAAATATTAATATTGACAGCATGGTGCATGCCAGAGATAGCTTGGGCACTGCATTCGGTCATAAGATGGCATTACTGTGCATGGACAGGGACAGGTGTCTGGAGGCTAATGTACGTTAGAGTACTGCAAGCACTGAGTTTATATGTACTGAATGTATAATAAGTAAATAAGCACCTACAGATAATGTAACTTCTGTGGGCATTTGCCATTGTGGCCTCTTACTTTAATCAAACTGGCCTGGCAAAGATAACTATGTTAGAGAAGGCCTTGCCCTAGCTCTTTGGTAAATCGTAGCCTCACAACTGAATGCAGGTCTGAAATTTGTTTTATTCTCTCATCAATATGTTTGTTGTGATTAGAGATGTAGAACAAGTGTTCCTATAGCAAGTACTAACTCAGATCAACAATGAGTTAGCTTGGACCCTTGGCTATTTAGCTGGGCCAGCACCGTGACCTTAGCAAAACTAAAAGTTTGAAACTCTTCCTCTAGTCATTCAGCCATCATCTGAGCCTTGTCTAACTTTAGGTATGACAATAAATTTGAAGCCTGTGCATCAAAGGCAATCTTCTAGGTCCTCAGATTTTCTTTTTAAGAAAGCCAATTACTTTTTTCTTGGCTGTTTCTCTCTTTACTAAGATACATGATTGTATCTTCCATTAAGGCCTTAATATTCACCCATCAATTGCAGCAGTGCTAGCTTAGGGTGATCAGACGTCCCCGTTTTGCCAGGACGGTCCCTGTTTTTAAGCAGCTGTCCCAGCAAATTTCCAGAAATTTAGCTCATGTCCCCGTTTTTGGAGAGGGTCGACAGAAAACGGTGGGTGATATTTTTTTATGTTTTGCAAAGCAGGGATAGTTAGCAGTTGTTTCAAGAAAGCAATTTAATTAACAGGCAGGGTACTGGGCTTAAAAATTGCGTTTTAAGTATGTTCTTTCTGCCTGTTCTGTAATTCTCTGCTGAGGAGCGCTCTCATCGCTTGAAGTAAAATTGCAGTCCTATTTTTGTGTAATGTCCCTGTTTTTGGCTTTAAAATTCTGGTCACCCTATCTAGCTGCCACCTCCTCTAGAGGCCCTGTTGCTTATCCTGCGCTCTCGGGAGTCTAGCCCCAGCAGAACAACTTTCACATCAAATTCGTGTAGTAGGGGGACATGGTACATCCTACAACTCAGTTACTTGGTACACTTCCCCCTTGCATTTCATGGTGCTTTCTTGTGCCTGTGTAGTTGTTGGACCTGGCTTTTTCAGCTGGTTTATCCCCAGACTTTTTCCTTTTTGGCCTACTGTTTTTGACCCTGTTTTTGTTGGTTTTAGGACTCTGAACACTTTACCACTGCTGATCACTGCTAAAGTGCATATGCTCTTTGTGTAAATTGTTATTACGCATTGCTGTTTCCATGATTGGCTTATTTGACTTATTACTAAGTCCATAGTGCAGTGCACTGTGGGTGCCCAGGGCCTGCAAGTCAAATGCTGCTAGTGAGCCTGCAGCACTGATTATGCCACCTACACAAGCATCCTTACAAAATGTTCTCAGACCTGCCACTGCATTGCCTGTGCACAGTCTGGTACTGCCTTGTCAACCTGGCAAGTGCACCCACTTGCCAGGCCCTAACCTTCCATTTCTTACGTTTGAGTCACCCTAAGGTAGGCCCAAGGTACCCCTGTGGGCAGGGCGAAATGTACGTGAAAGCTAGGACATGTGCTGAGGTGTGTGACGTGTCCTGATAGTGAACTACAGTGTATTTTATTTTTCACTATTAAAAGTTTAACTTCCCATTGGGACAAGATAGAAAGATGGAGTTTAGTATGCCTAAACTCAGAATATAAAAATTCATCTTTTTGGAAAGGTTATTTTTATATGTGTTTGAAAATACCACTTTTAGACTGCCTAGCTTTGTAGTGACAGGGTGGGGATGTGCATTATCTCAGACAGCCACTGGTGGGAGGGGGTGAGGTGTGTCCTGCTTTTCTTCGATGAGTCAGGGCTGGACTGAATGGACCTGGTCTGCATTTGGAGTAGGGGGGGGGGGGGAGGAGATTTTCTTTCACCTGAATGGGCCTGGTCTGTCTCCACCTCCTGCCGGGAATCTGGACCAGAGAGGACAGAACTGGTTTTCACTGCGAACAGAGCCTCTTTGCTAGGAGAGAACAAAGGGAAATGTATACATATTGGAGCCAAGACCCCAGAACTTTACAATACTTCTGGATTCAAGAGTAACCTCTGCCAAGGAGAAGAGCTGGTAAAGCTGACGCTGTGTGCTGTCTGGGGTTGGCCTGCAGTAGCTGTGTCGGCCAAGGAAAAGATAAAGACTTTGCTGTGTGCAGTGTCTCCAGTTTGAAGAAGATCCATAAGGGCTTGAAGTACAGCTTGCCTCCTGTTCTGAAGCCTCAGGGACACAAAGACTTCACCACCAGCTCCCCTAAACTTTCTTGCTGGGAGTTCTGTTAATGTTAATGTTAATAGGTATTTGTAAGCGCTCGTACGCCCGGGGGCTTCATGGCGCTGTAGAAAGGAGCTAGGGCAGGGTCACAGGGAAAGGAGCGGCTCAACAATGGGCCTGAGTGAAAAGCCAGGTTTTCAAGGAATGTCTGAAACTGAGGATGTTGTCATTCAGTTTCAGATGGAGGGGAAGGGAGTTCCAGAAACCAGCTGCAAGAAGGTCAAAGCAACTGCCTCCAAGACACTTCCTTTTGTAAGATGGAACAGTCAGAAGGGATTTATGAGTGGAGCGGAGGTTACGTGGGGGAGTGTATCTCGTGAACGTCTCTGATGAAAAGGGGGCCAGAGTCATGCAGAGATTTGAATACAATGCACCCTGTTTTGAACGCCACACGCTGCTCCACAGGCAGCCAGTGTAGCTGTTTCAGGCCGGATCTTACAGACTGCCTCTTAGAGAGGTTCAGGAGGAGTCTGGCGGCCTGGTTCTGAACCAGCTGAAGGCGTTTGAGCTCTCCAGCTTGAATGCCAAGGTAAAGGCTGTTGGAAAAGTCAAGTCTGGACAGAACCAGGGAGATGACTATCTGAGTGAGAGCGGCCGGGGAGAAAAAGCTAGCAATTTTCTTAATTTTCTTCAGCTGGAAGAAACTAGCTGAGACAACTGCCCCGACTTGTTTTTTTAGGGAGAGGTCTTCGCTAATGTGTATTCCCAGACTCTTGACCGAGCAGGACTTGGATGGGGGAGTTCCCATACAGGAAGGCCAGAAGCTGGGGTTCCAGCTGAGGGCGCTCAGCCCCGGCAAGACCAGTTCGGTCTTGCCAGGGTTGAGCTTCAGATGACTGCAGTTCATCCATTTTAAAATGTGGGACATAGTGTTTTGGAACTCAACCACCGCATCCTTGGAGTTTAAAGGGAAAATCAACTGCAGATCGTCTGCATAGTTGAATATCGTTACCTTGGCCCTCCTAAGGGAGTGCAAAAGGGGGCGTAGGTATATATTAAAAAGCATGGGTGATAACGAAGAGCCCTGCGGGACTTCGCAGGTAGAGGGTATGGTGGGGGCAGTGAAAGATCCGAGTCTGACAGCCTGAGTGCGCCCCGTAATAAATGAGCGGATCCAGCTCAATGCCAGGCCCCTGAGACCTGCCTGCTCGACACGGTCGACCAGGATGTTATAGTCGACTGTGTCGAAAGCGGCTGAGAGGTCCAGCAGCACCAGAGCCTGATGTATTCCCTCATCCGCATTCCGTCTCAGGGTATTCTGCACCGAGAGGATAACTGCCTCGGTGGAATGACATGGGCGAAAACCGGCCTGGTTCTGACCTACCAAGAGGTGCCTGTTGCTGTATTAGGTCTCTGGAGGTTGTTCCTGCTATTGGGAGCTGAAAAAGAGACGCAACTAAGGGAAGCGCAATGCATCAGCACCCGTATCTGACGCATCCCCGCTGTGCCGCTGAAGAAACAGACACATCACCTACCTGCAGTGGGAAAAATCGCTGAGCACAATCCCATGCACGATCTCTGAAATCTGAGTTCACTGCAGCGATTCCAACGCAAGATCTACTGTGTGGCTGCAAGACCCAACACTTTGGTGACCATGGCTGTAGAAACCAACACAGCGCCGTTGCTGCCGCATAGAGAACCTCTGGTCTGAGCCACTCTCTCCCCAGCAGCTCTGCAGTGCCGTCGCCGCACCACAGTAGCAAGACCTCCTCCGGTTGAGGGTTCGTACCTGCTGCCAGATTCCTGCCTCTGCACTGCTCTAGCCTTTGCCTGCTTGGCGATACTGCATCTCTCTGCCCGCTTGGTGACTCTTGCTCTCAACTTTATTTTAATTGTAATTTCACCTAACTTATTTAATTTTTCGACTGCATTTCGGCTGGTTTCCCCGCTGCTGCTGCCCCTCCCCCTGGACAGCCCCTACTCCTGCCTCCAGCACCTCAGCCCACCCCCTCCCCTTTTTAATAGCAGCCGCTGTGCAGTCGCGCTGCTGGAGCGCCTAAGGCAAGGCTATCTGCGGCTGTCCGCGACCCAGCCGCAGCCAGTGCCAGGAACCCTGGATCTACAACCCCCCACCGCTACACCTCCGCCGCACTCCTCGCACTCAACACCGGAAGAGAGAACAAGTGCCAGAGATCGTAGCCAAACACCATCCACGGCCAGTTCTCCTGACGACACTTCCAACATTCCTTCTCCATCAACAGCCCCCCCCCACGACTGCAGAACACACGCCTGATGCCTGGACCTCCGGAACCCTGACATGCCTCCTCCTCAACGTGCATTCCCTACCCAAGCACACCACAGAGATCTGGGACCTGCTCGACACCCTCCCGCCAGACGTCACCTTCTCATAGAAACATGTACCAACGTAACCTCCGCCCCTGACATCACCACCGCCATTCCTGACAGATACAAGATCCAGAGAAGGGATCACCCCCACCGCCCAGGAGGAGGACTCGCCATCGCACACAAGAGCTCCCTCAGAATCTCCACCTCTAGCACGAACGACCCCCCCTTCCAACACAGGGCACCTCCACTTCCAGGTCCAAACCAGCCCCAGAACCATGCTACACGGGACCCTCATCTACAGACCCCCCCAGCCTCCGCCACCTCCATTGCTGAGCTTGTTGCACCCCACGCCATCGCCTCCATAGACTACATCCTCATTGGAGACCTGAATTTCCACCTCGACAACTGCAGTGACCCAGACTCCACTACCCTCCTTGACAACCTCGCCAATCTCGGACTAAAGCAGCTCATCACCACCCCCACCTACAGAGCCGGACACACACTCATCCCCATCTTCTCAGGAGGGACTAATATTAACTTCAGTCACACCACTGAGCCCCTCTTGACAAACCACCACTGCGTACACTTCACCTTCAACACCACCACCGCAACCAAATCTGCTTGCGCCCACTACGAAGGAACTGGAGCAATATCAGAGAGGAACACCTCAACACCACCCTCCTCCTCTACTCCACCCGCTAACTCTGCATCCAAAGAAATACACCGCTGGCTGCGCTGAGAAGCTCTCACCCCTCCACCTCCCCACCAAACAAGGCCCCCTGGTTCACCACTGACCTCCAAGAAACCAGTCGCTCCTGCAGACGCCTCGAGAAACTCTAGCGGAACAGGAAAGCCACCGAAGACCAGAACAACTACAGGAATGCCATGAAAGAATAGCACCAGCGCATAAAAGCCCCCAAACAGACCTTTATCAAGAACAAAATCCACACCAAGGCAAGTAATGCAAAAGAACTCTTCAACGTCATACAGAAGTTCACCAAACCCCCCCAGCAAAACCACAGATGTCACACCCTCTCAAGACCTTTGCAACAAGCTCAGCACCTACTTCCACCTGAAAATCAAGGCCCTCTATGACAACTACAGCGAACAGATGCCAGACCCACCCCCTTCTTCACCACCAACAACCAGCAGACCATCACCACTTGGAATTCTGCCACCACTGAAGACAATACCACAACCATGAAGAACACCCACTCAGGAGCCCCCGCAAACCCCTGCCCACCACACATCTACCAAAGAGCCCCCGCCACCATAGCACCCGAACTAGGCCGGACCATCAACGCCTCCCTCAAATCTGGCATCTTCCTTGACTGGAAGTGGTCAGAGGTCAAGCCCCTCCTCAAAAAACCCTTGGCCGACCTGACGGACCTGAAAAACTACTGGCTCATCTATCTCCTTCCCTTCGCAGCCAAAGTCACCAAGAGATTCATCAACACCCAGCTAAGGACCTTCATCGAAGAGAACTCCATCCTCGACTCCTCCCAGTCTGGATTTCGCAGCAACCACAGCACCGAGACCGCCCTCCTTGTCCACCACCGATGACATCTGCATGCTACTGCACCAGGGCCACACTGGGGCCTCATCCTTATAGACCTCTCCGCAGCCTTCAACACTATCTCACACCACACTCTTGCAACTAGACTCCACAATGCTGGTATACGGGGAACCGCCCTCAACTGGATCCGCTACCTTCTCTCTGGCAGAACCCAAAGGATCAGGCTCCCTCCCTTCCCCTCTGAACCTACAGAGTTAAACTGGGATCCTCGCTCAGCCCCACGATTTTCAACATCTACTTGGCACCACTCACTGCCATCGTCAGACAGCATGGACTCAGCATAGTATCTTAGGCCGAAGACACCCAGCTTATCCTCTCCCTCACCAAGAACCTTGAAGACACCAGACTAAGCTTCCAAGAAGGAATGAAAGACGTTACAGTCTGGATGAGCGACAGCTGCCTAAAACTTAATTTGGAGAAGACAGAGGTCCTCATCCTCGGGCCCTCCCCCGGTGCGTGAGACAGCTCCTGGTGGCCCCCTGCCCTTGGAACCCACCCACCCAGACCACGCTTGGAACCTCTGCATCATCCTAGACTACTCCCTCACCTTGACTCTAGATCAATGGCGTCACCTCCACCTGCTTCAACTCCCTCTGCATCCTCTGTAAGACCTTCAAGTGGATCCCCTAAATGCAGAAAGACAATCACCCACACACTCATAACCAGCAAGCTGGACTACGGTAACACCCTCTATGCCAGAATCAACAAAACTCTGCTACACAAGCTCCAACCCATCCAGAGCACCGCAGCCAGACTCTTCTTCGGAACCCCACGACACGAGCACATGACCCAACACATAGAAGACCTCCATTGGCTCTCCATCAAGAAGAGTGTAACCTTCAAGCTACTCACCCACGTCTACAAATCCCTCCACAACATCGGCCCCAAATACCTCAACGAAAAAGTCTCAATTCACGCACCCAAGAGGAACCTACGCTCCGCTTACTTTTTTTGCCTCTCCCTCCTATTGAGCCTTGAATTTTAGTTTTTCCCCCCTTTGGGAGATAAGTTAACTTCATTTGATATGGCATTTTATGCCAGAGACAGTCCCCTTTGGTTTTGCTTTGTTCCCCCTAAGTTGGCAGGGTATGCCCAGACGTGGGTCCCTTGCTCACTTTGCCACTGGAATCAAGCTAGCCTGGCTGATTAGCCAGAAACCGGTCCCAGGATGCTTGTTTCCGGTCTACAGAAAACATGGCTTGGCAGTTCAAGCTGGACTGTTCCCATGAGGCACAGGGTCAGACTGATTTGCATATGGCCATGTCTGAACTGGGGTGGCAGAGTGGGCTTAAGAATGATGGTGGATTAAACCCAGATCAGGTGAGTGCTTGCATTGTTCAACACTCCATCCATCATCCCCTTTGGTTTTGCTATGCCAGAGACAGTGCCATAATAAAGCGACAAGGAAGGTCCCCGGTGTTTGCTCATCACTCCTGGCATGTATTCATGAGCAGGCCACCAGTATACCACTTTTGAGGCTGAAGAAAACATTGCAAGGAACAGCATGGACTATCAAATTAATCTGCTGAGATTTTAAACATGTTGCATGGAAATGACCGCTCACAAGGGGCTCATCGTGTACTTTAATCCCCTACTCTAGAATACCAACCGGACATCTGACTGGGCCCGTCTATATGTCATTGCCCTACAAAATCAACAAAAGAGAAATTGGAAACGCAATAGCCAATCTCAATTTGTAATTTACACCTTCCTGTGTTTTCGTGGCCTAGGATGCATATTTTAGATTCTATGGTGCCACTACTGGATTTTAAATAAGTCACTCACTAGTTCTACCTTTCAATATTTTCAGAATAGTTACTGGATAACAGACTGATTAGTGAGGGGGGGGGGGGGGGCGACATTAAGTAGACTACCTTCCACATTTGAATGATAATACATTGTAAGAATGGGTCTAAAGACTTACTGGAGTTAAGATCTTCACATAAAATAGTGCAACATCTAGGACGAAATGTACCCATGACAACCAGTTAATACTGTATTGACATAGGGGTCAAACACTGAGAAGAATCTATATAAGTAACAAATCCATTTAAACCAGGCATGCCAAAAAAAACATTCAGTGTAATCACAACATAGAGAATACAAATGTTTTTTCATTGTGCTTACAGGCGGGAGAGAGAACAGATTTATGTTGTTCTATTTCTAAAACTTTATTTAACAGCAGTACTGTAAAAGGGGAATACTGAAAAACATGATAAGACTACCCATATCAGATCAGGTTTTTAAAACTTTCACATTTAATAGTCTTTTCGTATGCATAAAAATCAAACAAAGGCAAAAAGTGTTTTAATGTTTATTCCCCCCAAGAAAGACTAGCCTTTGTTGTAGCTAGCCAATTTACAAGCTAGTTTTCCACTGTGTTTAATTGTAACCATGTTTTAGGTGACAAGGAAGCTGCAAAAATACTCTAGTTCAACAAAGTTATGATCACAAAATAATTTTATCCATTCTACAGTGTTTCAGGACAATTTAACTTGTAAAACACAAAGTAGGTCTAGATGCTAATGGTAGCTAACTTTGTAAGTTTTGTAACAGCAAACTGTTGTTCATGCAACATTTGTGCTCAAAGGGGAAGGCACAGCAGTTCCTACAATGAGCCACCTTATTAAGAGTTTTAGTTTATACTAATCAAGGTTGCCTTTAATTTAGTGTGCAACGCCTCAAAACCGAGGCAATCTTCCAATTAAAAAACACTTGCATGCTCCAAATGCAAGTTTTAAAAATACAAAGTTCTCTATAAAGTGGCTCAAAATAGATAGTTTGTGGCTGCCTACGTCTACTGTAAGATAAAAAGATTCTAAAACAATTGAACAGATTAGCCATAGTAAAGGTGTTCAGACCAGTTCGATTTGTACATCTATTCACATCTTTTTACTTGTCTTTATTCAGCAGTACATATGCACCAAATTTCTATTGATAAGTTTCCATATCATTTTCATAGAAAACAAAGTTTGAAAACAAGAAACATTGAAACACAGCACAGGATTCTACCACAACTGAAACATTTGTACAGACTCAAAATTCATCTAAAAATGAACTATGTTGCAGATTACCACATGCAGAGATCTTTAGGGTATCTTTGAAAATGAAAAGAATTTCTTAAACAGCATCTTGAATTTGTTTATTCCATATGGAATCTGCTTTTTCAGTTAGTCTTTAGGAACATTTTTTTTCATGCAAAGCTCTTGCCAATTAGTTTTGATGATACGGAACAAATTTCGTAACGTCAAACGTTCATCTGGTGCAAATGCACAGGGAAGCCTTACAGAATTTATCTTCAACATACAAGCAAATAAAAATATAAGCCATACATGTAAATAAGAAATTAAAAAAAGTAACTGAAGAGAAAGGGGAAAAAAAGCACACAGGATGCAGAGTTATCCAAAATCTGCTGCTAAACCGGTCTTCGTTTTCATGTCCAGTGTAAGTTAACACTTATAAACTCATTTTGATGATTTTCTAGGTTTAGTATCGGCCCCCTGAAGGCGAATCAAGCTTGCATGCGTTCACATACAGCGCCACACCCATACTCTCGTCTCTCGTACACACGCCACTCCAGATCTGGGTGTCAGCTTCATGGCTGAAAAGCCCCACATTTGAAAGATGAGCCTGGCTCTACACCTTCGAGCCTAGACATTCATTCAATGTCTTGCATTCACACAGTGCTTCGTAGCAAGCCCTGGGCTCAATCTCCTTTGACTTCTATGGGTATCCTATTCTCTTATGCTTAGAAGGCTTGATGATGATATAACTGCATTTTTCCCCACAATCGCTCTAAGTCAATGTTCCTTCTCAGTCACTGAAGATCTTTGACCTTTAGCCCTTCTCCTTTGCACAACCTAAATAAGCATTCATTGTGTAGGTTTTCGTTACATTTTCCACTCATTCTCACTCGCACCCACTCGCCATCTTGACTTCATTTGGGCTTCTCGAATCCAAATGAAAACTGCACAATTCTTTCCCGATTTAATGCAGCAGCAGCGGATCCCATGAGCCAAGCTTGATGGATCAAACCATTTCAGTGCTGCACCGTACCCTAAATTCCAAATACGCTTTCTAAAACTGGAATCCTTCAGCTGGTACGTTGGCAGATGAATTGAAGCCAAATGTTCCACCTTGTATTGCCTCTGGGACAAGGGTAGGATCTTCATCAATCTGCAAATAAGAAAACAAATCCTCCATCAGAACAAGATTTTAAGTTGTAAATTTATGTATAGTAATTTTTAATACAAAGAAAATGCAAATAATTATTTACAGTACAAATGGCAATTCGCATAAGTTACTAAATCGTATAGGAAAGTACGCAACAAGTGAATGTCTAGGTGTAACTAGTTTTGAATGGACAAAATGCAAATAAGGTTTTACAAAAGTAGTGGTAAGAGTTGCCTAAACTGAGACTCAAGACTGTTGAACTGTTATAATGGATGCAATTATAAATTAAGACAACAAAAGGCAGCTATTAAAAGGAAAAAGGCTACCAATGCTAGGACAAAGTTAAACACCTACAAAACACATTAGTGGTTGCAGTAGGCTTGTTTAAAATATTTGACCAAAAGAATTATCCAAAGTACTTCTTAACAGGATACTGGAAGCAGGTGTTGAAAGAATTGAGAGCCCTGGTTCCATAGTAAAGCTTATCTGCTACCAGCCAGTTTTCCAATGGGTCAAGCCTAAATGGCTCATAGTTTCAGGAAAACAAGCATTAGCAAATAGGTCTCATCTAGGAGAGCCTTTGGCTGGTTAAGCACGGCTATAAGTTTTGAGGAAAAAAAGGGCAATCACATGGTCAGCACTAGCCACATCATAGTGCTTTTTTTCCCTAACTCTCTATGATGTTGCACAGCAGTCACACTGCTTTACAACACTGACATTGGAAACACCAACAGCTTTTGTAGGTGGCACCTACTGGTTTAGTCAACGCTAGTTACCTTCTCTCAGTGGAGAGAGCTGTTCAGCGATTAAGTGAAGATCAATCCAAAATATTGTGGCAAAAAAGTGGTCTGCCTTATTGATTTTCGCACTTGGGGCTGACAAAAATTAAAAAGAGGACACAGTTACTGAAATGTAACTAAAAGTGCCCTTTATCTTATAAAGTGTGGAGAAGTGTGGCTCACTGGTTAGAGGAGGCAGACCTGGAAGCAGAGGTCAGCCCGGGACCAGGGTTCAATTCCCAGCTCGGCGGGGTCTTGAGTCCTAAAATGTCCATGGACTCGACAATTCTCGCTCCGGTGCCTACTCGATTCACGGGTTCACACTCTGCGACTCTGGGCAATAGCTTGCTTAATCTCCACAACGGCCCCTCGCGGCGGGATGCCTGGCTTTCACCTTGCGGATACCCTGCCGGGGTTATCTCACAGGGGAATACCAGGACGGGTTCCCTAAGCAAGCGCTTAGAAACCGCTTGGTGATTTGCGCTATATAAATTCCTGTACATGTACATAAGGATAATGCTACTTACCCAGTGAGCATCTGTTCTGGGCATGTAACACTGTAGATTCACAGGCTTTGCATACTCCTGCCATCTAGTGTTGGGTCCAGATGTTTGCAAGTTGTTGTTCTTAAAGAAGTCTTTCCAGTCACAAGGTAGGGTGACGCCTCCTTTCAGTGATAGTGCGCATGGGCATCAACTCCACTGTTAGATTGTTTTCCCGCAGAGGGTGAGAATGGAGTTAGCAAGTGTAGAATAAAGATGTACATGTGTATGTATGTAAACTGAGAACTGCAAAAACTACAGGTACCAGGAGAGGCAGGTAGGCGCATGTGACTCTACAGCTCTGCATGCCAAGAACAGATGTTTGTTGGGTAAGGAACATTATTCGTGCGAGGCATGTGAACTGTAGATCACAAGGTTTGCATAGATTATACAGCAGTTTACTCCCAAAATGGTGGCTAACCGTTATTTGTTGCAGTTGTTTGAAACAGTGTTTTAAGCACTGCCCGGCCTACATTAGCTTGTTGCCTCGCTAACACATCGACACAATAGTGCGTGGTGAATGTGTGCAGTGCAGGCCATGTTGCTGCCTAACAGATGTCAGCTAGGGGAATATTCCCTAAGAATGCCATAGTAGCCCCTATCTTGCAAGTGGAATGCGCTCAAGGGGTTTTTTATCAAATTTCTTTTCGCTTTCACATAACATGTCCGGATACATTTCACAATCCATCTTGCAATGCCGGATTTAGATATGAGATTGCCTTTGCGTGGTGGCAAAAAGCTGCAAAAAGTTGCTTTATTTTGCAAACTTGTGTTCTTTACACATAATCTAGTTGAGCTCTTGTAAAATAAAATTTGTGTAGAGCTCATTCGGATACAGAATCAGGTTGAGAAAAGAACACTGGTAACAACTGATTGATATGAAAAGCAGAAGCTACTTTAGGATGAAATTAAGGGATTGGTTTGAAGAACCACTCTGTCTTTGTGAAGCTGAAAGAAAGGCTCTTGTATAGTTAAAGCCTGGAGTTCACCAACTCGCCTTAGTGAAGTAATTGCGAAGAGAAAAGCAACCTTCTATGAGAGGAATTGTAACGGACACCTGTGCATTGGTTCAAATGGTGGACCCATTAGCCTTGTATGGACTAGGTTTAAGTTCCATACTGCTGCAGGTGGGACTCTTGGTGGTATCATCCTTTTTAATCCTTCCATAAAGGCTTTAATCACTGGTACTCTGAATAGAGATAAGTGTTGTCCGTTTTGTAAATATGCAGCTAAGCGAGTGGATGCATAGGCTAGTCCAGATTTCTGTAAATTTAACAGATTACTGATTGAGGGCGCGGGCACCGTGAGTGTGATGCCCAGCTTCGCCGCTCCTCGCAGCAATACCTCCTGGAAGGAGACAATGTCGTCTATCGGGGACACCCTCGTCCGAGGGGAGTCCGACCGGGTCGGTGAATAGTCCCTGGCACTGGACGAATCCGTGTGGCGAGATCTAAACCTGTCCCTCCTACGGCGCAGTCTGGACCGTGTAGACGAGCGACGGCGACTCCTGGATCTATCTCTCCGTCTGGAGCGAGATCTCGATCTCTGCGGCCTCGGACGGTCCGCGGGCAGGACAGGAGGGCGCTGTGGAGGCCTGACCGGGAGCATAGGTTGAGGGGGTCCCATAGGCGGCGGCGGCAAATGAGGTAGCAAGATAGACCTTGGCGGAGCCGGTGGAGGAGGCAGAGTAAGCCGGTGGAGGAGGCAGAGTAAGCCGGTGGAGGAGGCACCAGTGGTGGTGGAGGAGTAGGGGGTGGGGGCAGTGGAGGAGGAGTCTGGGTACGTGGAGGAGGACCCACTGGTAACGGATGAGGTGTAGGCAACCTCAGTTGGGAGGGTGAGTAGACTTGCGAGTACTCCGAGCCCAGAGACTTTCCCACTCTCCTTCTCTTCTGACCAGAAGGTGGTGATCGCGAGGCCCTACCCCTCGTCGACGAGCGACGTCGCGACCGTGGACTCGCTGAAGTAGACTCCGCCCTGGTCCTAGAACGTCTAGGCTTCCTCCTGGACACGGAGCGTCCTTTCGATGTCGACGAGCATATCCTTGACATCGACGAACGTCTCCTTGACGTCGCCGACCGCCCCCTCGACGTCGACGAGCGTTTGCTCGGCGTCTATGGTCGTCGCTTCGACGGTCGGTGCCTCGACGCCGACCGCCCCCTCGACGACGATCTCCTCTGCGTCGACGACCTCCGTCTCGACGCTGATCTTAGTCTCGACGTCGTTGACTTCCGCGTCGATGGCCAGCGCCAGCGTCTTGACCCCTCTCGACGTCGATGATGGCTAGACGACGAATCGGTCCACGACGTCGACCTAGTCTGAGGTCTCAACGTCAGTCCCCTCGACGTAGACCGTAGACGGCGCTTCGATCCAGAGCCCTGGGGAGACGGGGAACAGACTGTGGTCATTCCTTTCGACGCCGATGTAGAGGCAATTGACGTTGACGGAGACAGGTGGCGTTTACTGGCCTTTTCCTTCCTGGGGAGCCCCCCCAGAGGCCGGCGCACGGGCAGAGGAAGGAGCCCCTTCATGCCCAGACCCACCTTGTCCTTGCTGCCTTCTCTGCGCCAAGCCTTGGAGCCTGGTCTCCTCCAGGTCCTTCAGGGAACTGGAGGCAGATATCACACTCCTCAGGAACATGAGAAGAAGGCAGACAGGATGCAAACCGTGTGAGGATCTGATTTTGCCTTTTTCCTGGAGCACTCAGGACATTTATCAAATAAGGCAGGCATATTTGATAAAGTAGCCAAAACACCAGAAAAACTCCAGCAAAGATTAGAAAAGGCAAAAGCACGTCGAGTGAACACACTAACACTTCAAAAGTGCACAAATTGTAGAAATAAACCCAAAAAAAGGAGCGCTCAATGCTCCAGGGTCCTGCTAGCAGGAGCCGGAAAAAAAGAACTGAAAATGGAGAGTTGCTGTGCAATCTGGGATACCAGGAGAGTTCTGGAAAGTTTCCTTAAAGGCACGGTATCCCTTTTTAAGCCACATAATGGCAGCCTATGGGGGCTTGTCTGTCCTGTCCTTCCTCTATCATTCCAAGGATTTGGTGAAGGAGGGGGGGTGGGTGGAGGTGGGAGGTGTTTTCCATGGTGAAACCTGGCAGACGGGTTTAAATGTGGTATTGGTAGAATATCCTTTGCATTTCCAGTTGAAGTACTGGACAGTGTAGCCTTGCATGTATAGGCTGCATTATCTGTCTTTATTTCTCTCTTAAGTTCCAGCTCCCTACTCAACCACTCGCTCACGGCTCTCATCCCCAACTCCATCCCCAATCCGACTCTGGACATGATTATATCCACCCTCCTACAAGTCAAAGATGATCTCCACACCATCAAAGAACATCTAATCACACACCCCCTACCTACCACCACCTGCTCATCCAACAAGTCGCCCACCCGCCCCACAGACCCTCAATCAATACTCCCCGCGTTGGCCCTCTATCCCCGCTCGCAATCACACCTACCGCCCACGTCGCGCCCTCAACACCCTTTCGGACCACGACTTATGCACCCTCCTTCGCTCATTTGGCCCAGGTCCCTTAAAACACACAACCACCACACACCACCCCATACCCACAATTCTCACAAATCCCCTTAGGCCCCCCCACTCTAAGCAACAGAAGTTCCGTCACCAATAATCTCCGAAAAGTCCCCCTCTCTCTAGAACACTCGACCACCCTTCTCACCCCCAGACTCAAATGCATCCTACTCAATTGCAGATCGGCCCCAAGACACTCCTCCGACATCGCGGATCTCATCATATCAATGGATCTTGACCGAGCCATTCTGACTGAAACGTGGCTAACTGAAACTTCTACACCTATAATGGACATACTAGTCCCCCTCAACTACCACATCATTAGACTCGACAGGACCGGCAAGACAGGCGGGGGAATTGCATGCATTTTTAGGAGCAACCTCTCTGTTACCAAAGTCACCTCCCCCTCCCTCACTTCCTGTGAACTCTTCTGCCTCGATATCTCTAGCGAGGGCAAACCAGTATGCTCTTTACATGTCATCTACCACCCGCCCGGGGACAACCTCACCTTCACCCAACAACTCATGGACACAATCTCATCCAACGCCGGTCGGCAGACCACTCAAATCTACCTGGGTGACTTCAATCTCCACTGGAACGATCAGAAAGACGCAGTGGTGAACAGTCTCAAATCTTTCCTTAATGCGCTTGACCTCGCCCAAATCTGCAACAGCCCGACACACGACAAAGGCTCGATCCTCGACCTTATCATCGCTAAAGAGGACACTACCCAACTGGGGGCGATCCAACCCTGTGACTGGTCAGACCACCACATTATCACTTTCTTCATCAACCTCTACCTCGATTCTATGAACTCAATAATCAACGAAGCCGCCCCCCTGCAACTGAAGAGTGTCTCCACCAAGAACTCGAACCCCTGGTATGATGGTAAACTCAATGAAGACAGGCGTGCTATGCGAATGGCAGAGCGCACCTGGAGATCTGACCCCTCCGCACTGCACCTTAAAACGCTTAACAAGAGAAATGCCTACTTTAGGAAAATCAAGCGCTCGAAATCTGACTTCTTTAGCCACCAGCTGGACCAAGCAAAAAACCGACCGAGAAAACTGTTCGAACTAGTCAAAACTCAAACCAAGATGGAACCCTTACAAGCAAGCACCACAACAAGCGATATTCCACACTGAAGACTTTTCTGCTTTCTTGAAGCTAAAGACCGATAACCTAAGAAGTGATCTCCTAAATGATGTAAGCCGATACTCCAGCCACATCAGCATGACCACCACTCAACCTAAAAACAACGCATCATGGTCGTCCTTTGACACCTACTCTGAAGAAACAATTCACAAACTGCTCGGCACCTTGAAGCCCTCTGATCACTTCACAGACCCCCTACCTGCCAATGCTGTTAAAGACTTCACCCCCCAGCTCCTCCAACTCTGGACTAAAATCATTAACAGCTCCCTTCAGCAAGGACTCATCCCAGACTGCCTCAAGGTGGGGCAAGTCACGCCTATACTCAAGAAACCTACAGCTGACCCGGCTGACCTAAACAATTACCGCCCTATCACGAATATCCCCACCCTGGCCAAACTGCTGGAAAAATGCGTACAACTCCAACTGACAAAACACATTGATCAGTTTGACCTCCTCAACCCTCATCAATCAGGCTTCCGAGCGAAACACAGCACGGAAACGGCTATGACGCACATAATTGATGACGCCCTCCAAATCCTTGATCGCAATGATTCCTGCCTCCTCATCCTTCTTGATCTCTCCTCAGCATTTGATACTGTCAAACATGAGAACCTACTGGAGCTGTTAAATACCAGAATGGGTGTATCCGGGACTGTTCTCAAATGGTTCACTTCCTTCCTACATAACCGGTCTCAGAAGTTCAAGATCAACAACGTGCTGTCCTCAGCTGTACCTGCAACTTTAGGCGTCCCACAAGGATCTTCCCTATCCCCCACATTGTTCAACCTCGTCATGGAACCACTCACCACCGTGCTGCAAGCATCTAATGTACACTTCCATATGTACGCCGATGACACTCAACTGTACCTCAAGCTACAATCCCCGGAAGACATCAAACTTCTGAATTCCACACTCAGAAACACCCAATCATGGTTGGCCGATAATCACCTCAAACTAAACGCTCTGAAAACTGAGTTCCTTCTGATCTCACCTCCTGCGAAAATCGCCATCACCCAAACCTGGCTCAATCACCTAACTGCCCTCAATGTCCAACCCACCATTGTGGAATCCGCGAAATCCTTAGGCATCACACTTGACGCCAACCTCAACATGCAGCAGCACATTAGCAAAGCAACTAAAGGAGCTAATTTCCAAATCAACACTTCGAGGAAACTTAAACCCTTCTTCCCAGCTAAGGACTTCCAAACTGCTGTACAAGCCTACTCATCCCTTGCATAGACTACGGAATCGTGGCCCTCAGCGGACTCCCCCTTTCAACAACCGCACCCCTAAGAGCCTCCTTGAACGCTGCCGCGAGACTCATCACTGGTTCAAGAAAACATTCGCATATATCCCCCCACTTGAGATCCCTGAACTGGCTGCCTGTTGAAGCCAGAATACAGCTGAAAATTGCCTGTATGACACACTTGGCCGTACACCACAAGTCACCCAACTACCTCACTCAAAAGCTGACTATATCAGGAGGCTCGAGATCCAATAGAAGCACAAAAAATCTCCTCCTGAAACCTCGAAGATTCCGTAAGAAAAAAACATACAAACGCTCCTTCTCAGGAATGGCACCCAGGATCTGGAATGCACTTTCTCCTGAAACCAGACTTATCTCCTCCACTGCATTTTTTAAGAAGTAGGTAAAAGCCATCCTTATGGCCAAGTTCACCTGAACTCCATTATTGCTGGATCATAGACTTTGCACCGTTTGTGTATTATTGGTTACCTGATCGTTTATTGGTATTATATTTTTACATGTTTGCTATCCTATTTTGCTACTCACTCACTATCGACTACTATATTGTACCCAATAGTTGGTTTAATCACCCTCTTGTTGACCCTACCCCTCGTTTCTGTAAAGCGCTCCGATATCTGCAAAGATCCTTTTCGCGCTATATAAAACTTTGAATAAATAAATACGTGTCTGTGCAGTACTGCAAAGAAGACAGTTTAAGAGATTATTTTTGATTGCTCAGGGGTCCCCGCACATGAGGGGGACTATTCACTAGATTATGACTATACACAGAGATCCCCTACTACAGAACTAGGTGTACTACTGAGATTTTTAAACCCGAAATCTTCTAGGTAATTCTAAATACCCTACATTGTTGTCAGGAGGGGAAGGCTATGAAGGGTAAAGGTCTGGTACTTTGTCAGTAGGTGAATCAGCATTGTAGTCTTTCCAGGGATCAACATTTAAAGGAGCATCTCCATCAGTCTGTGATGGTGGAGAGTTAGTTGGTGTGATAAGTAAATGTTTTAATGCTAGAGTTGGAGGTGAATCTGTAGGGGAATGTGGTGTAAAAGGTGGAGGAGGAGAGGGGCTAGTACCGACATTCTTCCTCTTTGAAGGAATCATATAATTTATGTTCTCTGACTCAGGTTTGCGCTTCTGAGACAGGTTAGAAAGAAGATGTCCTGTATCTGGATTAATGTAAAGTTCCCTTTGGGTCCGATTTGGGAGGTGGGGCGTCGAAAATCGGATTCTGTAGCTTCGGAGGAACATTTATCGGTTTCAGCACTGATGACTTCGGTGCCAGGGTGGAATGACTGACGTGGAAGGATTGGGTTCTGAAGCAGTTTCCGATTTAGATGTAGAGGATTTCGTCTCCGAACTAGTCCTCGGCTTTTGAGCCCGAAAGTTTCAGCCCCGAGCCAGAAGACTTTGCGACGTGTTTTGGTAGAGAGCCTGGAGGTGGGGCGTTAGAAACTCTCAGTGTCGACCATAGCCCGAAGGCAGAGGTGGAACCGTAGCCTTTTGTTTGGGTTGAATTGGGTATTGACACAATGGGTGTTTGGTATTCACAGGACCTTGATCTTGCGGTCCATCTCGGAGTCAGACTCCGGAATAGATACAGGTTCTTCCTGTTCCTCTGCAGCGCATTGTGCATGTAATTCTTCTTGCTTGGATCCTTCACCGAAGATGTGTGGAGTGTATTTGATGTTCTGGATTTACATTTCACGTCGTCAAGCCCAACAATCTCGGAGTGTTTTCTTGAATCGAAAGGATCTGCACGCGTCACAGTCCTGTTTGTTGTGCTCCGGAGATAAGCAAAAGTTGCAGACTTCGTGAGACAGAGTGCAGATACTTTGCGTGGCACATAGGACCGAATTTTAATGGAGTCCGCTCCATTGACGGCAAGATGGAGCAACGCGGCTAGGCCCAACGGCCTTTCATGAGTTTTTCGATCGAAATAGAATTTTCTTCAACCCATACGAAACGCGGAGAAGTGG
This sequence comes from Lissotriton helveticus, assembly GCF_964261635.1. Lineage (NCBI taxonomy): Eukaryota > Metazoa > Chordata > Amphibia > Caudata > Salamandridae > Lissotriton > Lissotriton helveticus. The sequence goes on from NC_136072.1 coordinate 128,399,289, forward strand.
GATACGCGTATGAAACAATACTGATGTGGGTAGAGGACTGCGCACCGAGGGGAACCCGAAGAATGGTTTCGAACTAGAGCGTAGCAATACACATCCAGACCCCAATGGTGAAAAAAAAAAAAAAAAAACAATGGAGTCGATGCCCATGCGCACTATCACCAAAAGGAGGAGTCAACTTACCTCATGACTGGAAATTCTTCTTCGAAGAAAAAGAACTTGCAAACATCCAGACTCAGTACTAAATGGCAGGAGTATGCAAAGCATTTGATCTACAGCTCACATGCCTCGAACATATATATTTAATGGTTTAATATAATTTCTAATATCCCAAGGTACAAGGACATCTTTTACGGGAGCACATTCCTTATAAACGGTAGACGTTTTCTGGTGGGATAGTTTGAGTTTGTAGGACTCATGTCCTCAATATGGGGTGAGCAACAATACCGGTGGGAAGGGTGAGCAACAACAGGGAAGGGGCGGTGAGATGAGCAAGCAATAACGCAGCGAGTGATCGAATTGTGGGAAGAGGCAATCCACAACAAGAGGGACGGCCTGCAAACACATGCACTTTTATGGAGTTCTTCTACTAAAAGAAATAGGTAGCTGCGAAAGCATAAGCAGTGGAAGGACACCAGGCAAGGAAGAAGTACTTAGGCCGTGCTCCAGGTGAAGGACAAACAAAGAATTGAAGAAAGCACATGCTGCCCAAAGATAAGCAAGGAAATCAGCAACAATGAAGCAAACCAATGGTAAGCAATGGCTGGTCTCCAAGCCTGCTGTAAGCTAACAAAAAGTCTCATAAATGAGAGCACATGTGCCGTCTCGGGAAAGATCCAAAAATTAAAGCACCTGGGGGTCCCTACCAAATCACAGCCGGAATCTTTTAAGGAATCTTTATCAAATAGCCCAAGTTCATTGCAATGCCGAAGAGTAAGGATGGTCATCAACATGAACTGAAGGTGATGCCTCTGTGGCCATCAGGGGCCAGAAGAGGCTGGGCAGGGCCACCCCCTTTGTCTGAACTAATGGGTAAGCGCAAGCATTTGGGGACTGAGGGACAAGGGGCTAAAGATGCTAAGGTACCCCGCAAAGCAGACACTATAATTTCATATCTTACATCAGGGGTTGGCGCCATTAACCAGAAAATAGCCAACGCTGAAAAGGAATTGGAACTGGGAAAGGCCACTGACTCATCTAACACTGACCCCTCACATCCCATTGAGGCAACCCCTGAATGTTTTTTGGTTGAGGCATCACCTGCAAGTGAATCAGAGACTAATGATTCTCCGGAACAGTGCATAGAGAGCCAGGGATTGGGCCAAAATGTGTCACTAAACAAGGCTAAACAGAAGTCTAAGAAAAGTGGGGGGAAAGGTATTCCTGCCTCCCTTCACCAGGACCTTGTTCGTGACATTGGTTTACTCATGGGGGATAAACTGGAAAAACTGATTAATGCCCGACTAGAACCAATACTGGAAGAAATTGGTAAAGACATTGTTGACTGCCTGAACACCTGTTTGGTCGGGCTGCTAAAGAGGTGCGAGAAAATTTACTCATTTATTAATGATTTTCGCGCCAGAGAACAACTGTCTGCAAACGATAATAAGACTAATGAGATTCATAACTTGGAGCCCATGGAATGCACAGCGATAAAAGCCAGCTCTGTGAACGCACCCCCGCCACCCACACATGCCCCATCAACACAACCATTAATCTTACCTCACAAGGTGGTCAGGTCTGGTACTAGTAAGTCATTGCCACAATATAACCCCATCCCAGCCATACAAGAGAATATCGTAGCATGTTCCAATACCCCCCACAATCCACCTAACCTTAGTTCTCCTAGTACTCCCAGGCTGCATCTACCACCTGAGGCGGCCCCCTTTGTGGCAGTAATAACTTGGGTCCCATTTTTAGACCAAAATGAGAAAGAGTCCACCAGGGATCTACTAGATAAATCTAGGGAATGGTGTAAACAATACTCTAGTGGTGAATACGGTATAACCCGCTCCATCATTATGGCCAGAAGGGTGGGGTGGGTAGGGCATGGGGAGAAGAATATTAAGGGAGATTGTATTGTCATTAATTTCTCTGAGAAAGAAGTTGCAGAAAAACTATTCTGGGATGGGTCTCCTATTAAAAAAATTAATGCAATTAGACCGCTCCCTTTTGGGTACTTTTACCCCCCGCGGGGGAGCATGAAGGCTCATTCGTATTCGCAGAAGGTAGCTGGGAACAGAGTCACACCTACTCTAGGGCCATGTCACTTTGCCATGCAACATAAGTGCAGGGTTTCAGTTTCTGCTCCTCAGCACTTACCATCAATCACGATACCTACATCGACTTTGAATGGTAAACAGACTGAGGGTTTTCCCCTATTCAATCGTTTTGCATCATTGTCATTCCCAGATAACTCGGATTGACTACACAAGACAAAAGATACCAATCACATCTCCCCTTTGACACGCAAGAAGATGTGTAGGATTCTCAGTTGGAACATCGCAGGCTTAAGATCCAAGATCGAAGATGAGAATTGGCTGAGTTTTATCTCATCCTTCGACATTATATCTTTTCAGGAAACGTGGGATATAGCCAATAGATTTGACCTAGATGGGTTTGTTCATTTTAGTATTCCTGCTATACCAAGTGTGTCGGGCAGAGCAAAGGGCGGCCTATCTATACTACTCTCGCTTAACCTGAAAGGGAAAGTCAAACAGTTGGAGACTTGTTCCCCGTACTTTTTAGTAGTAGAACTGTCAGTGATGAACTCACTCACCATTCTACTTATCAATTTTTATAATTCCCCAGAATTTGTCAGTACAAATCAACTTATAGCATCACTTGAGGAATTTCTGGAAAGCTATAAATTAATTAAAAGTAGTTTTGAGGTTATCATTATGGGTGACTTCAACATTCATCCTTGCCGCATGGACTGCATCACGGAAGATAAAGGGGGCCCACCTTTTTCGCTCCCATACATTTTGAGCACACTAAACATGGGGAAGCTTTGGAGAATTTTTGGCCTCCTTTAATCTTTACGAATCAAGTTGCTGGCCAATAGGCCCTAGATCCCTAACGTTTAAAGGGAAAGACACAGGCTAGGTCATAGACTATATTTTTATATCATCCTTTATTTTGGCTTCTATCTTACGTTATAGGGTAGTAGACTATTTTTAGTGACCATAATCCTGTGGTATTAGAGGTCACACAGGGGGGGTTATTAGATTTTAAAGATCCCAAAGAATCTATCACGTGTTGTGTGACTGATTTGATAATCAAAGACCAGGGCAGAAGGTTGAAATGGTCTAATGTGACCCCGATTACCTTCCTAAAAGAGGTATTAGCAAAGGTCGAAGAGGAGGTTGGCATTTGTTTAGACCCTCTTGCCTCTAATAGCACAGTACAGGCTTTTAACTTAATATGCCAGCAAGTAAACAACGACCTAACGCTTAAAGCTAAACCCAGGGGGCAGAGAGGTAAACGGTGGTTTGACACCAACTGCTCCAGGGCTCACTCCGCCCTCTTAAAGGGACTAAAAGAGATACCAAGAAATAAAATAAACATAGTCCAACTTAGGAAGGCATACAAACAGGCCATTTATGCCCGGAAGAAGCAGATTAAAGAACAAGCATGGAAGGATCGCCAATCACCTGAGGTCCTCCGGGATAGCTCCAAATTCTGGGAGGTGATTAATCACCCCTATTTTTCAGGGGTGGAGAATCACGCCGCGGAATGTGTTATACCCGATGAGCAGTGGCTATCCCATTTTGGCAATATCTATAGTCAGCCTACATCTGGCCACACGCAGGACTGCCCTACTCATTCTCACACGGAGCTAATTCAAGCGTTCGACCCTGAGGATGTAGAAAAACCCATAAACTATACACTTAAGAACAAGGCACCGGGCCCTGATGGGGTCCCCGCGGACCTATATAAAGCGGCACCCAAATTTTGGGCCAAGATTTTGACAAATGTGTTTAACTGTGCAAGAGAAAATAAGTTTCCTCAATCTTGGGCAAGATCAATAATTATACCGATCTTTAAAAAGGGCCTAAAGGGCGATCCTGCTTGCTACAGACCTATTTCCCTAATAGACTCTGCCGTTAAGATCTTGGGCAGAGTCATTTTGGGTAGGATAACATCTTGGCTAGAAGGCAGGGGAATTCTATCAAATGCCCAATACGGATTTAGGCCCAAAAGAAGCACACTGGATCAGTGCCTAAATCTGCATCTGATCATTAGTAAATACACAACAGTGAAAGAAGGGGCTCTGTACATGGCATTTATGGACCTCTCCTCAGCCTTTGACCTGGTTAACAGGTCAAGGCTGTGGGGAGTCCTCTTGGAAATGGGTATGGAGAGACCACTGGTGGGATTTTTAGCAGACCTTCACCAAGGACTAGAGGCCTCTGTCAGAGTAACTCAAGATGGAAGATGCACTGGACTTTTTAAATCACAGAGAGGGGTGAGGCAAGGATGTATCCTTGCCCCTCTCCTTTTCACCGGATATATAAATGCACTTGAGCCAGTGCTCTCCACCCTGGGGGCCGACGTCCCGCGTGCAGGAGAGATTAACATCCCGGTCCTCCTGTACGCGGACGACGCAGTCCTATTGGCCCGTACGGGCGTGGCACTTAATTATTGGCTTCCTTTGGGGATTTTAGGACCTCGTTAGATCTGAAAATAAACACACAAATCCCAAGTCATGATCACAGGACTCAAGGGCAGGAAAAAGAAACCCATAACTTTTAGTTGCACAGGAAATGAAGTACAAAGGGTTTCTTCCTTTACCTACTTGGGCGTGATCTTTGATGATAAAGGAACCTGGGGCGCTCAACACAAGTCCAAATCAAATGCAGTCACCAGATCCGCTGCAGCCCTTTTGAAATTTGCTAAAAGAATGGGGTCACGCCCAATGGAAGCCATTCTTAAGGTATATAAAGCCAAATGCTTAGCAATCGCCATCTATGGAGCCTCAATATGGGGATATACAAACCCAGTTAATATCCAGAGGGCGGAAAATAGATTTTTTAGATCACTACTTTCCGTCCCCCAGTCCACTCCCACTTTTACCATCCACTCAGAGTTAGGCACTGGGTTTGTTTCAGACTACATAAAATCTGCCCCTGTTATCTCCTGGCTAAAATCTTGGCTAAATGTCCCTAAACCATCAAATCCTCAAAGATTGTTTGGCCATGGATGGAGCCCTAAAGATCCCATGGCTGACCTATGTTAAAACTATGTTATCTCATGTGGGACGCATTGATCTTTTCTACTCCCCCGATAGCATTCAAAAGGAAGATGTCATGATGATAAAAACATCATTGATAAACTCCTTTATAGCAGAGCGGGAGGAAAAGGAGCTTAAAAAAAATCGACTGTTAGAAAAAATTATGCCCTCATTACTGTCCCAGGCCCAGAACGATACCTGGTCTTTGTTAATAAACCATTCCACCGTTTTCTTTTAACTAGATTTCGTTTAAATTTGATACACTTTTTGTTAGGCACCTATACTAGGTGGGATACACCTGATAACGCAAGTCCTTGTGACTGTGATCACTTTTCATCTCAGGACACTTTACACTTCATTATGTTCTGCGATCATTACGCACAAATCAGGAGAAAATATCTTTTACCAATTCTTCGAGAGGCTGGCTTTTTACAGGTCAGGCCAGCACTCTTATTTTTGCAACTTTTGCACAATGCACGAATAACTTTTCATGTCGCAAACTTTCTAGTAGCAGGAGTCCGTATAAACAAAAGGCGTAACAAAGGAAGACAAGGACAAATCTTAAACGAAATATTTTAACATATTTTAACAAATTGAGATGTTTTAAATTTTCTACGTGAATCGACCTTTTTTTCAGGCTAATGTAGTACGATGTATAACTTGTGTATATATATATTTTTTAAGAACTAATGAAATCTGTTGGTCTGATGTATGATATATATTATGTAGTTATTTTTACTGTTGTACTTTATTGTCTATTTCATGATCTATATCCTATGTCTTTTTGTGATTTAAAAAAAAAAAAAAAAAAAAAAAAAAATCGAATAAAAGTGATTGACTGACAGACATAATAAGTCTATCCTAAATTAATTTCCTAATACATGCGCTACAGACCTAGCTTTCAACAATTTCTATTCAGAACCAAGGCTTTGACAAATGATTATCCCACAACTAAAGAGGATGAGGTACAAGACACTACCTTACTCCAGATCTGGTATCAAGAATTGGCATGGTGCAGCATTCTCCAAGTTTCAGTTGGCTTTCAAACTGGTTAACTGCATTTTACCAAATATATTTGCAATCATGCCATTAACATGTAGGAACTCAGTTTCTGCCCACGGAGGGCAGGCCGCATGAAAAAGGAATGCTGGCATGTGGATCTTTGAGTAATAGTATCTCATATTAAAGTATTCCACTTATCACTTGTTTTCCTCCCTGTGTTTTGAGACAGCAGCCCTTGACTACCACGCTTCAAAACGAAGACCATTACTAGGAACATAGTATCTCAATACTGCCATGGACCCTTCATTCAACGACCAGGATTGCACTTACAGCAGCATCTGAAATTACTACTTTTGAAATACACCAGTCATTATCAATCTGCAAAACAAACAAATGGGGAACTAAATATTACTTACATCTTCTGATGAAAAGAACTGATCAATGATTTCATATGCCAATTTGTAGATATCTTCATTTTCATGATTTTGCAGCTGCTCTATCTTTTCAAGTCCTACAAGGTAAACATATTTGTAAAACAGTAAAAAAAAATACTCAAAGAAACTAGCACTGTAAAGCAGATAAGTTATCAAACTAAGAAAAATGCTAATGTTTACCACTGGTGTTCTCAAAGAAGTGGATATAGCACACCAACTGTATAACAAAGGAGTAGACAAATTAAAGATATAGTTCAGACCCCATTGTAAATCCTCTGCACTGCTACATAGGCAAATCATTACACAAACAGACAGTTTCAAACTAAACAAGGCATTTTTCTATTAGTATATAGAATACCAAAATCTGGCTGAATGCATCGAAAGCCATAATTATTGTAGAAGCATTTCTACAATCAATGAGGGGTTCAAAGGTTTACTGAAAATTTTAAAGTCATTGTGCTCCGCTATTGTTGGAAAGTAGCACCTTTTACCATAAATAGGTCAAAATCATCATTAAGCTGGTTCCAGGTGAACATTCTTTCAAAACTATGAACCTAAGGTAACCAAGATTGGTAATTAAGGGGTGACCTAATAAGGGCTGTCAAAGATGGAGAGCAAGGATTAAGTATTTCAGAATTACCATGAAGCTAATTTTGCCTTACAAGTTCCCCAACTAGTTGACAATCATTGCACGCATGCGTAAATGCTGTGATTGGGGAAAGAATGCACATGCTTGACCGGGATTAAAGCAAGGAGGTTGTGTAGAACTTTCTAGACAAAAGCAGCATCTTTTCTGGGACACTAGTCCAGAGAGGAATGAATGCCTGCACTAAGCATTTATTGCAAGTAGGCGAAATTTAGGTATTCCAAATGTCTGCAACAGGGACATTTTACCGTAATGCTATTTGTAGAATGAGCATGAAGCCTGAACTTATCTATTGTCATAGGTTTTGGAATTGCAAGAGGCAAAAATGGCTTCAGCTGCTTAGGTGCCTCGAGAAAACAGATGCTCAGAAACTGTAGTGTTTCATCCTAGAAAGATCAAGCCTAGAGATTTTAGTAGAAGGAAAATGTTAATCTGCAAGCATTCGTTTGTAGCACGTAGTGCTATCGTCTTACAAGCGCCGCATAATCCAATCATCTAGGGTTGAGCTACAATGTGTTTTTCTTCAAAGAAGGCTTGAATCAAAAGGTGTGCTTGGTGAAGGAAGGAAAATGCTACCTACCCAGTATGCATCTGTTCTTGTCATGTAGAGTGGTAGAGTCACATGCTATGCATAGATCGCCATCTGGTGTTGGGCCCGGACTTTTGCAATTTGTTTTTGTTCGAAGTCTTTCCAGTCACGAGGTAGGCGACTCGTCCTTTCGGTGATAGTGCACATAGGCATTGACTTCATTGTTAGATTGCTTTCCCGCAGAGGGTGAGAATAGAGCAAGTAAAAGTAGAATAGAGATGTCCATGTGTAGTTATCTAAGTAAGACAGTACTGGAACAGATACAGGTAACCGGAGAGGTGGGTGGGCACATGTGACTCTACAGCTCTCCATGCCAAGAACAGATGCATACTGGGTAAGTAGCATTTTCCGTTTGATGCACGTGAGCTGTAGATCACATGCTGTGCATAGACTTTACAGCAGTAATCGCCCAAAGCAGTGGCTAACCTGTAGCTGTTGTAGTAGTTTGAAATAGTGTATGTAAAACTGCCTGGCCTACATTAGCTTGATGTCTGGCTAACATCTACACAATAGTGTTGTGTGAACGTGTGTGGTGTAGACAATGTTGCAGCTTTACAGATCTATTTCCTAAGAAAGTCATAGAAGCACCCAGTTTGCAAGTAGAATGCGCTCTAGGGGAATTGGTAAAGTTCTCTTCGCTTTTGCATAACATCTGAATACATTTAACTATCCATCGTGCGATAACAGATTTCGAAATGGGAAGGACGTGGTTGTTATTACAATAAATAACAAACCACTTCCAATTTGCTGCAATAAAAGCTCCTGTAGTAGGTCTTCTAGCCTCTTTAATAATATTCATAAAGTCTGGTGGAAGATTTAGAGAACCAAACTAGGACTTCAGGTGCCAGATCGTAAGATTGAGAGGTATGTCCACTCCAGGGAGATGTTCCGCTAGGAGAAATCTTGTGAAGAATGGCCCACTTCCAAATGTCTTGTGCAAGGTGTGACAGTTGGAGAGTGTGCTCCTCCCGGTTTCTGTATTGCGGTCATGTCTGTGCCTAGAAGGTGAGTTTGGAAGGCTTTGAGTGTTAAAAATAGTGCTAACATTACCAGATAATTTATGTGGAGAAGCTTTTCCTTTAGACTCCACAATCCTTGGATTGCGTGAGTTTGGAGATGAGCTCACCAACCAGTGAGCGATGCATCTGCTGTTAGCACGGTCTATGGAATGGGGTCGATGAAAGGCCATCCTTTTGGAAGGTTGTGTGGATTCCACCACTGCAGAGAGCGAGGACTGCGGCCGTCCAACACCAGATATGTTATTAGACCGTGAGACTGATTCCACTAACGTGCTAAGCATTCTTGAAGGGGACGCATTTGCAGTCTAGCATAAGGAACTATCATGATGCAAGATGCCATAATTCCTAGTAGTTGCGTGAACACACGAGCTGGTAATGAGTGATTGGGTTGAAATTTGGAAATGAGAGCCTGAATATTGTGAATTCTGGTTGGATTGGGATAGGCTAGAGCTTTGAGTATCTAGAGTGGCCCCTAGATATGCTTGTGTATTGCAGGGCTGAAGATGGGATTTTGCCAGACTGACTGTAAATCAGAGGTTGTGCAGTAAGCGTACGGTTTGTGTGTGCTGTAGGCACTTTGAGAGAGTGCTGGCTTTGCAAAATAAGCCAGTGGTCTAAATATGGGAAGACGTGAACATGATGTCTTTCCAGATGCACAGCAACTGCTAGGCATTTGGTAAATACTCTGGGAGCAGTAGTTACTCTGAAAGGAAGTACCATGAATTGATAAAGTTGCCAAACTATTACAAACCTGAGGTATTTGCAATGAGCGGGATGTATTGGAATATGGAAGTACACATCCTTTAAGTCCAGAGGGGATATAAAGTTGCCTTGTTCTAAGAGAGGAAGTGTCTGTTGGAGAGTGACCATGTGGAAGTGATCTGATTGAATGTAGAGGTTTAATCTGAGGTCTAATATAGGCCTCGGGGAACTGGCCTTTTTGGGAATTAGAAATGAATATGCTACTTACCAGTATGCATCTGTTCTTGGCATGTAGGGCTGCTGACATTCATATCTATAGCATAGATCGCCGCCTAGTGTTGGGTCCGGATGATTGCACATTGTTGTCCTGGAAGAGTCTTCGAAGTATCACGAGATAGGTGGCTCCTCCCCTGGACTACAGCGCGCATGGGCATCGACTCCATCCTCAGATTGTTTTTAGCCATTGTGGCAAAGATGGAGTGTAATAGTGTAAGCGATGGCCATGCCTAAGAGTAAATGCAAGAAAAGTCTGCAGCCGCTATAGGCGCCGGGGAGGAGGGCGGGCGATATGAATGTCAGCAGCCCTACATGCCAAGAACAGATGCATACTGGTAAGTAGCATATTCAGTTCGAGGCATGTGGGCTGCTGAATTCATATCTATAGCATAGAATACATAGCAGTCCCTCCATTAACGGCAGCCGCCTGTGCCAGCTGCAGAAGTCTGAAATAGTGTCTTAAGAACAGCCTGCCCTACAGCTGCCTGCTGCTTGGAGTGCACATCTACACAGTAATGTTTAGTAAAGGTATGTGGTGTAGACCATGTGGCTGCTTTACAAATATCTTCCAAAGGGATATTACCAAGGAAAGCCATAGAGGCCCCCAACTTGCGCGTGGAGTGGGCTTTGGGAGGGACCGTTAAAGTGCGCTTAGCCTTGTGATAGCAAATCTGAATACACTTAACGATCCACCTGGCTATACCTGCTTTGGAAATGGGGTTGCCTTTGTGCTGGGCTGAGAAGGCAACAAAGAGCTGTTGTGTTGTTCTAAAGTCTTTTGTCCTATCAATGTAGTACATCAACGCTCTTTTGACATCAAGAGTGTGGAGCATCCTTTCTGCTACTGTTTCAGGGTTCTGAAAGAATGCGGGCAGTTCGATGGTTTGATTAACATGAAACTGCGAAACCACCTTAGAAAGGAATGTAGGGTTAGTGCGCAGCACTACCCTGTTGGAATGAATTTGAATAAATGGCTCTTGTACAGTGAGCGCCTGTAGCTCACTAACACGCCGTAGAGAGGTAATGGCAATGAGAAAAGCCACTTTCCATGTTAAGAATTGAATCTCACAGGAATGGAGAGGCTCAAAAGGTGGGCCCATCAACCTGGTGAGGACCACGTTGAGGTTCCACACAGGAGCTGGCGGGGTCCTGGGACGGATGACCCGCTTTAGCCCTTCTAGGAAGGCTTTAATGGCAGGCACCCTGAAAACAGAGATGCTGCCTGTTTTGGAGATAAGTCGCTATGGCGGATAAGTGTATCCTAATGGAAGCATATGCTAGATTGCATTTGTAAAGATGTAACAAATAGCCGATGATATTAGGAATGGATGCATCTAGCGGGTTGATGTCGTGTTCTGTACAGTAAATGACAAACCGCTTCCATTTTGCTGCATAGCAAGCTCTGGTAGTGGGCCTCCTCGCCTCCCGGATGATGTCCATGCATTCAGGAGGCAAGTCAAGGTAGCCAAATTCTAAGACTTCAGGAGCCAGATCGCCAGGTTGAGCTGTTGCGGATCTGGGTGCTGAATGTCGCAATGGTTCTGCGTCAAGAGCCTGGGTGTGAGGCGCAGCCTTTGATGCGATACCACGGAGAGTTCTAGAAACGTGGTGTACCATGGTTGGCGTGCCCACGTTGGAGCAACCAGGATGAGCGTCATAGAGTGTTGCTTTAGCTTTCTTGCCACCAGCGGTATGAGAGGTGCTGGGGGAAAGCGTACACAAATCTGCCTGTCCCGTTCATCCATATCGCATTGCCCTGCGACTGTGGGTGAGGGAACCTGGCGGCAAAGCTTTGGCATTTTGCGTTTTCCCTTGTGGCAAACAGGTCTATCACTGGATGACCCCACTGCTGGAAGTACGGGTGGAGTACTGATGGGTGTAACTCCCACTCGTGCATCTGGTGGCTGTACCTGCTGAGCAGATCCGCCATCTGATTGTCCTTGCCCGGGAGGTGTTCCGCCATGAGGAAGATGTTCCTCTGAATGGTCCACTTCCACATGCTCTGAGCCAGGTGAGAGAGCTGTGGAGAGTGTGTACCTCCCTGCTTCTGGATATAGTACATTGCCGTCATGTTGTCCGTCCGGATCAACACAACCTTGTTGCACAGATGTACCTTGAAGGACTTCAGTGCCATGAAGATTGCCATCAGTTCTAAGTAGTTGATGTGCATCTTCCTTTGCTGCGTCGACCATAGTCCCTGCACCGTGTAGTGGAGTACATAAGCTCCCCATCCCTGGAGAGATGCGTCCGTCGTCAGGATAATCTGTGGCACAGGCTCTTGGAACGGTCGGCCCTTGCAAAGGTTGTGTGGATTCCACCAATGCAGAGAGTTGTACGCCTGACCGGTCACCAACACTAGGTCTTTCAACTGTCCGTGAGCCTGAGTCCACCGATGTGCCAAGCATTCTTGGAGCGGACGCATATGTAACCTCGCATGCGGGACTATGAAGATGCAGGAGGCCATCATGCCTATCAACTGCATGAACACTCTCGCTGGAAGTGAGTGTTGCGGTCTGAACTTTTGAATTAGCGACTGGATGTTGTCGATCCTCACTGAATTTGGCTGAGCCGGGGCTGCCAGAGTATCTATCGTTGCGCCCAGATACTGCCGCACATGTGCTGGCCGAAGGTGCGACTTCGGATAGTTCAGTGAGAAGCCCAGACCGTGAAGGAGATGAATGGTGCGGGACATGTCGGCGGCGCACTGCTGGTCTGACTAGCCTGAACCAGCCAGTCGTCCAGATAAGGATAGATATGGACGTTTTGTCTCCTGAGGTGCGCCGCCACTGTCGCCAGACATTTCGTGAACACTCTGGGGGCTGTGGTCACCCCGAAAGGAAGGACCTTGAATTGGTAATGCCGATTCAGAATGGTGAACCTGAGGTATTTCCTGTGGGATGGGTGGAGTGGGATGTGGAAGTAGGCATCCTTGAGATCCAAGGTTGCAAGGAAGTCTCCCTGATTGAGTAATGGAAGAACCTGCTGCAGTGTTAGCATGTGGAAGTGTTCCGAGAGAATATACTGGTTTAGGGGCCTTAGATCCAGAATAGGTCTGAGGGACCCGTCCTTCTTTGGGATCAAGAAGTACAGGGAATACACCCCTGTGCCTTCTACCTCCACTGGCACGAGTTCTATTGCGCCTTTTTGCAGCATGACAAGAACCTCCTGCTGCAATAAGTGCAAATGCTCTGCTGACATAGGACGGTGCTTTGGTGGTATGTTGGGTGGAGTGGATGTTAGCTCCAAACAATAGCCGAACTGGATAAGTTTCCTGACCCACCCGTCTGTGGTGATGGATTTCCAGACTGGCAGGAACCGCTGGAGTCTCCCCCCCGACAGGTGTTGGATGGTCGGGGGGCAGTGACAGGGAGTCACTGTTTGTTGGTGGCAGAGGAACGGGAGTTGTTGTTGCCTCTGCCTCTACCCTTGGCGCTGTTGCCCCGGTATCCTCCTCTACTCTGCTTGGTGTACGAGGATTGCGCCCCACTTTTATTGAACTGTGTCTGCTGTGACATCTGGCCTCTGTTAACACCTCGATTGCCTGAGCGACGAAAAGTGTTCCCTCGAAACTGTTGGGACTGGAGAGCTCCCATGGGACTTGGCAGTCTCAGTATCTTTCTTTATTTTTTCCAGGGTGGTACCCACCTCTGGACCAAATAACCTGTCCGGGTTCACTGGCTGGTTGAGGATGGTCGTTTGGATTTCTGGTTTAAAACCTGAGATTCTGAGCCATGCTTGCAGTCTGAGCATTACACTGGTATTAATTGCTCTGGCCGCAGTGTCCGCAACGTCTAGTGCGCACTTAATGGAAGCGTTAGAGATGAGCTTCCCTTCCTGGATAAGCATCTCTCCTGCCTCTTTATATTGGTCTGGTAGATGCTGCAACAGGGTCTCGAGTGTGTCGTAGTGTGCCCTGTCGTATCTAGCCAATAGTGCCTGCGTGTTAGAGATACGCCAGATATTGGCCGCCTGAGCTGCTACTCTCTTTCCCGATGCCTCAAGCACTTTAGATTCTTTGTCTGGGGGAGGAGCTTCACCGGTGGTCTGCGAATTCGCCCTTTTGCGGGCATTAGAAACTACCAAAGAGTCCAATGGCAACTGGCCCTTGATGTAGGTAGGATCGCCAGGTGCCACTCTATTTCTTCTCGATCCTAGGGTTGACTACCCTTGACCGTGTGGGTTCCTTAAAAATGTCTGCAGCATGCTTAAGGACCCCTTTTAGCATAGGAAGAGATTTGACAGTCTTTTCAGCAGTTGAGAAAGTGTCAAAGAGGAAGTCCACTTCCACAGGGTCAGCATGTAGTTCCACGTCGTGGTTCTTGGCTGCCCTTTCAATTAAGGCATTAAATGCCGCAGAATCCTCGGTGGGAGAGGTTTTAACATTGTACACCGGAGGGTCATGGACGGTGTGCTGATCCCCTTGGTCACCTGCCCCTATCCAGGAGTCCTGTTGTTCATCAGGCTCTGTGTTGGCTGGAAAATTGTATTCCTCGTCCTGCTCCCCTGCATCCTCTCCATCAGAGTAAGTGGGTGAGGGTGTTGCAAGTCCAGTAGGAAGTATGGGTTCGACCAAGACTTGGGTTTCTGGACCAGGCCTTTTGCGCTTCATAGGAATAGTATATGAGTCCAAAGGCTGCGATGCCGTGATTTTCCTCTTGTAAAGCAGGAGCTTTCCGGTGTCGGCATCGATGAAATGCTCCGACTGCTCCTCCATTAAGGGTGGTTGATGCGTCAAACTCCCAGCCGGGTGAGTTGGCTTCGATACCACAGAGTCCTTGGGCACCGACCGAGTTGCGAAGGCTTTTGGCGCCACCTTTGGCGGCAACGTGAAGAGTATCGGCGCCGAAGTCTTTGGCGTCGGTACAACTTGCGTAGGGGTGGAAGGCGTTTTCGTTTCCGACGCTGAAGCTTTGTCCCTAATTCGCTTGAGGGAGTCCGAGACTTGCTTCGTAAAGGAAGCGGACGATTTCGTCGACCAGACAGTCGACCTCTGACCACCCCCAGGGGAAGACCCCAGCGTCGATGACTTCGGCTTCTCTGAGCAGGGCGTAGGAGCATCCTCCTTGGGTGCGCCACGATCCTTGTCTTTGGCCGCAGACGGCGACGGTTTCGGATCGGCGGCCTTGACTACCGGCGTCGGGGTTCCGGTCTTCGGCTCGACGCCCTTGCCTGATGTCGGCTCGACGGCCTTCTTGGACTTCGGCTCGACTGTCTTACTCGACTCAGATTCGGCGGCCTTCTTTGGCTTCGGCTCGACGACCTTGACCACTTTTGGCACCTTGACCGGGTCGACAGCTTTCTTTGGCGTCGACCGCTTCGACACCTCGGAAGACGATTGAGTCGATGGGGGAGCAGACGTCTTCGGTATCGATGGCGCCTCGGCCATTTTTGCCTTAGTCGACACCGATGGTTTCAGTTTCGATTTCGACAATGGCGGGTCCGCCGATGTGTCCGTAGCCGGGCCAGAAGGCGGGGCCGGGGATGCTGGTATAAGGTCTTGGGTAAGGCCGCGTGGCGATCCCTCGACCTGAGCCTTTGTAAATGTTCGAACGGGGCATAGCTCTTCCTCTGAGCTATCTTCCATGGCCCCATAGGCCTCATCGTCGTCCCCTACCTCGTCGACGACTTCTTCTACATCGAGGCCTTAGACATCCGCGTCGTATTCGCATTAGATGCCCACCGTTGGAGGTGAAATCTGCAGTCGAACCTCTTGTTCGTCCACTTCTTCGTCGTCGATGTCCACCGGTGCTGGGGCCGACTGCTGGGCCGCCATGCGCGCCACGCGCCGAAGCCGAAGAGTCTTCGTCGAACAAAACTTTTAACAAGCCATACAGCTGGCTTCATTGTGGTCCGGCGACAGGCACTTGTTGCACACCGGATGGACGTCGATGTGTGGGTACTTCGATCCACACACGGGACAATTCTTGAACGGGCTCCGTTCCATGTCGTGTTGTCGAGGGTCTTGCTGCGTCGACTGGGCCTCGATCACCGAAGAGTCACTCGACTCTCTGGAAATCCAACTCGGGAACTGAGTCGGAATAGGACGGGGCACCGAACGCAAACAATACCGACGAATAGAAAAAGGCCTTCGGGCCTCGAAAAAGTTTAAGTTGATTCCGAACTGGAGATAACGAAATTACATCCGAACCCAATGGCGGAAAAAAACAATCTGAGGATGGAGTCGATGCCCATGCGCACTGTAGTCCAGGGGAGGAGCCACCTATCTCGTGATACTTCGAAGACTCTTCCAGGACAACAATGTGCAATCATCCGGACCAAACACTAGGCGGCGATCTATGCTATAGATATGAATTCAGCAGCCCACATGCCGCGAACATAGAGTACACCCCTGTCCCCTGATACTGTAGTGTAACGGGTTCTGTAGCTCCTTTTTCTAGAAGAGATTGTACCTCTTGTTTGAGTAGGTGTAAATGTTCTGGAGATAGTTTGTGTGTTCGTGGTGGAATGTTTGGAGGGCTCTTGTAAGCTCCAGGCAGATACCCGATTGGATAATTTGTAAAAACCATTTGTCTGATTTAATTGAATTCCATACTGGGGAAAATTGAGACGTCCCCCGACAGATGTGGGATGATCGGGGAGACAAGTCACTGCTCGTTTGTGGCTGGGGGAAGTACGGGGTGCATTACCTTTCCCTCTTCCTTTGCCACTGTTTCCACAAAATCCACCTCAAAAATAACCTCTGGTTGAAGGCGGGGTACTATTGCCTCTATATGAGGTAGAGGACCCTTCAGTAGAAATTGACTTTGAGCCTCCCCTATAAACGGATCAGCGAAAAGATCCACGATTGTATGGTGTTTGTAGCGCTCCCATAGATTTGGCTACTTGATTAGAGAAAATGAAGGATACTGAAGTGTCCACCGTAGGACCAAATAAATGCTCCTTATCAAAAGGTGCATTTAAAATGGATGTTTGGACTTCTGGTTTAAAACCAGACTATAAGCCATGCGTGGCATCTGAGAAGAATGCTGGTGCTAATAGCGAGTGAGGCAGTGTCTGCTGCATCTGGAGCACACCGGATTGATGTATTGGAAATAAGTTTCCCTTCCTGAATGAGGTCATGCGCCTTGGATTTATGTTCATCAGGCAGATATTGCATCAGTTGCATCATCATAATGAGCGCTGTCATATCTTCCCAAGGGTGCTTATGTGTCAGCTATGCGCCAATGATTGGCTGCTTGTGCTGGTACCCTCTTGCCTGAGGCATCTATTAATTTAGATTCCTTGTCGGAGGGAGGAGAGTCTACCGTTGACTGAGAATTTGCTCGTTTCAGAGCATTTGAAACCCCTAACAAATCTAGTGGAACCAGACTTCGAATAAAAATTGGATCTTTGAACACCTCATCAGCTTGTTTTAATATACCCTTGAGCACAGGTAGCGAATGTGTAGTTTTTTGTGATGCACTTAGTGTCTCAAATTAGAAATCTTCCTCAAGAGGCTCCTTATGGAGTTGCACCCCATGATACTGTGTAGCTCTATTAAGCAATTCTGTAAACCTCACATTATCTTCTGGAAGAGAAGGCCTAGAAGGGTATAGATCTGGATCATTGTCGTTATTAGTATCCGTGTTATAATCTACCCAGGGGTCTGGAGCATAATCTTGTGGTACATTCCCTTGAAATCATCATCTAGATCCCCATCATCCTGCTGAAGTGGAGATTGTGGCTGAGGGGAATTTGTGGGTGTTAGAAGGTTACGGTCAATAGGTGGAGGAGGTGAGGAAGGGGAAAGAGGTGGAGGAGAAGAAGTATTAGTCCCCATATTCTCTCTTTTTAGAGGGATATGGTAAGATTCCTCAATTCTGGTTTTCTTTTCTGTGGCAATTTCACAGAAAGGTGTCCCGTTTGTGTTAATAAGAAGTTCCTTTTGTTTGGAAGTTCCACCTATTAACACGGACCCCAAACTAAGCTCTTTGGATGGAGGAACCGACTTTTCCTTAGGAGCCATACTTTGACGTTGAATATTTCGGTGTCAAAGTTTGAACCGAGAATTTTGCAGCAGAGGATTTCGGCTCCGATGATTTCGGTGCAGAGGTTTTGGAGGGATCAGTTAACTTATGTTTCGGTGCCGAAGTCTTGTGTTAGTGTACAGAACCGGAAGGCTTTAATAGTTTTGGTGCCGAGCCCGAAGGTGGGGTGTTGGAAACTCTCGGTGCCAACCTAGGCCCAAAAGGCGGAGGAGGGACCGGAGCCTTTTTAAAGGGAAATTTTTGGGACAGGGGAGCATCTTTACTCACGGTGCGCTGACCCGGTGTGATGTCTTCCTCGATGTCGGAGTCTTCCTCGTACACGTCAATTTGTTGGTCCTCCTCTGCCTCAGCTCCATGTGCTTCGAGGATCTCCTGGTCGACATCTTCTCCAAACAGGTCTGGAGCGGAGTCCTTCGGTTGATACATCTCGTGACGTCGAGCCAGACGGTCACTGAGCTTCATTTTCGATCGGAAGGATCTACAGGCTTCACAGTTGTTTTTGTTGTGTTCAGGCGATAAACACAAATTGCACACGTCTCTAGGATCGGTACTTGGAATGGCACCCGGGGCAGAATTGAAATGGAATCCGTTCCATCTACTGCGAATTCGGTCGACGCGGCTAGGCCCAAGGGCTTCGCACAAGGTTTTCCAATCGAAGTTGTGGAATAGATACAATACGAGAAGGGAGGAATACACGATCGAGAAACAATACCGTCGAGGGTAGTGGATTGCGTATGTGATCTATATCTCGCATGCCTCGTACAGTGGCTTTCTGCTGCAATAACACCCCCACACACTTTTTGCCAGATTTCTGATGCCCTTTGATTTATTGTGCCCTGGGTCCCTGCCAATCAGGTTCCCAGGGCCTGTGTCGTAGGAAGCTTGCTCTGTATCTACTATACCAAAGTGAGGTACAGTGGAACCCCAAAGGTAGGCAGAGGTAAAGTTAGATAGCACCTCACTCTCTATTTGTGGTAGTATGGTCGAGCAGTAAGGTAGTATCGGTGGACAGTTTTAAGCATTTGTTGTGCACAGTCAGCAAATTAATTCACACACTCAGACAACTTCAGATCAAATGTTTTTGTATACAAATATGCTTTTAGTTATTTTATTTCCTAGAAGCAAGCAAGCCTGGCACAGATAAGTGAAATACTTTGCAGTAAATATATGTATTGTAACAGTTTGGATTGCAATTGTAAATGTACATTGATTTCATTACAGTAGTGTTACTGATAATGCAATGCTTTTCAGAATACAGTACCTATACTTTGAATGGAATTTTCAGTAAGATTACAGGTAAGATACTTTTGAGATTACTTTTCATGCAGAGTAGCCAACCTTGGCTACTACTCTGGGACATTTCCTGTAAACAGGCAAGTAAAATCGTTTTTGTAAGGTCTCGTGACCTATCAATGCGCATGCGCATTGAGAGAAGCGAGACTATAGGGCTTTAAACAAAGCTTACCTAACTGTGGCGATTTGGTGCTGTGCCCGTGGCTTTTAGGTCAATGCGCAAGCGCATTGACCTAAAATGCGCGTGCACAGCACCAAATCGCCAGCCATCTGTTCCCCAGCTTGGATCTCCTGGCTGCTCCTCCCCTAATTATCCGCACATCAAAGGCTGCTCCCGCCCCCTGCTTCACACTTCAAACGAATGCTACCGAGAGCATTTCCCGGCCGGCCGCTTTTAATTTCATTTCGCAAGCAGTTCCCCCTCCTCCCTCTCCTCCCTCTCCTGACTTTCTCCTGCCTGCCACACCAATCCAAACTGAGGCGCTGCTGCTCCAGTCCCTGTATTACTCCCACTCATCTATGATTAGGAATAAAAGACTGTCGGTTAAAAACAGTTTCAAGATAA
Source organism: Lissotriton helveticus (assembly GCF_964261635.1). Classification (NCBI taxonomy): domain Eukaryota; kingdom Metazoa; phylum Chordata; class Amphibia; order Caudata; family Salamandridae; genus Lissotriton; species Lissotriton helveticus. The sequence continues at coordinate 128,419,033 of NC_136072.1, forward strand.
AAATGGTTTCCCATTACTTTTGCAGAATGTTCTGCATTTCCTTAACCGCCTCCAACTCTCCGACTTTCACATGCACATACCACTTTGCTGATACTGACCGAGACATGCGCTTTATAAGCAGGAAATAAAATTCTACAGGAAACAATACTACCGAAGACCATTCGAGGGTGTGAGCTCAATGCCACCGAAGAGTACGTACAATTATTATACTTAAAGTTCAGTCAACTACCCTTGATGCACGGACAACCTTTGAAGAAAGTGAAAAGCATGTACCCTAACCCTCACTCACCCTCAACCCCTCACCCCCTCACCCTCACTCACCCGCCCTCACCCTCACCCTCGCTCACCCTCAACCCCTCACCCTCTCACCCTCACTCACCCCCAACCCCTCACCCTCAACCCCTCACCCTCACTCACCCTCAACCCCTCACTCACTCACCCTCACTCACCCTCAACCCCTCACTCACCCTCCCTCTCACCCTCACCCTCACTCACCCTCAACCCCTCACTCACCCTCAACCCCTCACTCACCCTCAACCCCTCACCCTCACTCACCCTCTACCCCTCACCCACCCTCAACCCCACTCACCCTCACCCCCTCACTCACCATCACTCACCCTCACTCACCCTTACCCTCACTCACCCACTCACCCTTACCCTCACTCACCCTCAACCCCTCACCCTCACTCACCCTCAACCCCTCCTCACTCACCATCACTCACCCTCACTCACCCTCACTCACCCTCAACCCCTCACCCACCCTCACCCACCCTCAACCCCTCACCCTCAACCCCTCACTCACCCTCACTCTCACTCACCCTCAACCCCTCACCCTCAACCCCTCACTCACCCTCTCTCACTCACCCTCAACCCCTCACCCACCCTCACCCTCAACCCCTCACCCTCAACCCCTCACCCTCAACCCCTCACCCTCAACCCCTCACCCTCACTCACCCTCAACCCCTCACCCACCCTCACCCTCACCCTAAACCCCTCACTCACTCTCACTCATCCTCAATCACCCTCAACCCCTCACCCTCACTCACCCTCACCCACCCTCAACCCCTCACCCACCCTCACTCACCCTCAACCCCTCACCCTCACTCATCCTCAACCGCTCACCCCCACTCACCCTCACCCACCCTCACTCACCCTCACTCATCCTCAACCGCTCACCCCCACTCACCCTCACCCACCCTCAACCCCTCACCCTCACCCTCAACCCCTCACCCTCCCTCAACCCCTCACCCTCCCTCAACCCCTCACCCTCCCTCACCCTCACTCACCCTCAACCCCTCACCCTCACTCACCCTCAACCCCTCACCCTCACTCACCCTCAACGCCTCACCCACCCTCAACCCCTCACCCTCAACCCCTCACCCTCAACCCCTCAACCTCAACCCCTCAACCTCACTCACCCTCAACCCCTCACCCTCAACCCCTCACCCTCAACCCCTCACCCACCCTCACTCACCCTCAACCCCTCACTCACCCTCAACCCCTCACCCCCAACCCCTCACCCTCACTCACCCTCAACCCCTCACCCTCACTCACCCTCAACCCCTCACCCTCACTCACCCTCAACCCCTCACCCTCACTCAACCCCTCACCCTCACTCAACCCCTCACCCTCACTCACCCTCAACCCCTCACCCTCACTCACCCTCACCCTCCCTCAACCCCTCACCCTCCCTCACCCTCCCTCAACCCCTCACCCTCACTCACCCTTACCCTCACTCACCCTCCCTCAACCCCTCACCCACCCTCACTCACCCTCACCCTCACCCCTCACCCTCACCCACCCTCAACCCCTCACCCTCAACCCCTCACTCACCCTCTCTCACTCACCCTCACTCACCCTCAACCCCTCACCCCCACTCACCCTTACCCCCACTCACCCTCACCCCCACTCACCCTCACCCACCCTCAACCACTCACCCTCACTCACCCTCAACCTCACCCTCAACCCCTCACCCACCCTCACTCACCCTCAACCCCTCACCCTCACTCACCCTCCCTCACCCTCACCCTCACTCACCCTCACACTCACTCACCCTCACACTCACCCTCTCACCCTCAACCCCTCACTCACCCTCAAACGCTCACTCACCCTCACCCCCTCACCCTCACTCACCCTCAACCCCTCACTCACCCTCACTCTCACTCATCCTCATCACCCTCAACCCCTCACCCCTCAACCCCTCACCCTCACTCACCCTCAACCCCTCACTCACCCTCAACCCCTCACTCACCCTTACCCTCACTCACCCTTACCCTCACTCACCCTCACCCACCCTCAACCCCTCACCCTAACTCACCCTCACCCTCAACCCCTCACTCATCCTCAACCCCTCACCCCCACCCTCACTCACCCTCACTCACCCTCAACCCCTCACTCACCCTCAACCCCTCACTCACCCTCACCCTCACTCACCCGCAACCCCTCACCCTCACTCACCCTCAACCCCTCACCCTCAACCCCTCACCCACCCTCACTCACCCTCAACCCCTCACCTCACCCTCACCCTCACTCACCCTCAACCCCTCACCCTCCCTCACCCTCAACCCCTCACCCTCACTCACCCTCCCTCAACCCCTCACCCTCACCCACCCTCAACCCCTCACCCTTACTCACCCTCAACCCCTCACCCTCAACCCCTCACCCTCAATCACCCTCACTCACCCTCAACCCCTCACCCCTCACTCACCTCAACCCCTCACCCTCACTCAACCCTCACCCTCACTCACCCGCAAACCCTCACCCACCCTCACTCGCCCTCACTCACCCACCCTCACTCACCCTCAAACCTCACTCACCCTCAACCCCTCACTCACCCTCAACCCCTCACCCTCAACCCCTCACCCTCACTCACCCTCACCCACCCTCCACTCACCCTCACTCACCCTCAACCCCTCACCCTCACTCTCACCCTCACCCACACCCCTCACCCACCCTCACCCTCAACCCCTCACCCTCACCCCTCTCACCCTCACTCTCACTCATCCCTCAATCACCCTCAACCCCTCACCCTCACTCACCCTCACCCACCCTCAACCCCTCACTCACCCTGTACCCTCACTCACCCTCACCCACCCTCAACCCCTCACCCTAACTCACCCTCAACCCCTCACCCTCACTCTCTCATCCTCAACCCCTCACCCCCACTCACCCTCACTCACCCTCACCCTTACTCCCCTCACCCTCACTCACCCTCACCCTCCCTCACCCTCAACCCCTCACTCACCCTCACCCTCACTCACCCTCAACCCCTCACTCACCCTCCCCCTCACTCACCCGCAACCCCTCACCCTCACTCACCCACCCTCACCCTCAACCCCTCACCCTCAACCCCTCACCCACCCACTCTCACTCACCCTCAACCCCTCACTCACCCTCACCCTCACTCCCCCTCACCCCTCACCCTCACTCACCCCCTCACTCCCTACCCTCCCCTCCCTCACCCTCCTCACCCTCACCCCACCCTCAACCCCTCACCCCTCAACCCCTCACCCTCACTCACCCCCTCACTCACCCTCACCCTCAACCCCTCACCCACCCCTCACTCAACCCCTCACCCTCACTCACTCACCCTCAACCCCTCACCCTCACTCACCCTTACCCTCACTCACCCTCACCCACCCTCAACCCCTCACCCTCACCCACCCTCACCCTCAACCCCTCACCCACCCTCACCCTCACCCTCACCCTCACTCACCCTCACCCCCACTCCACCCTCACCCTCACTCACCCTCACCCTCACTCACCCTCACTCACCCTCACCCCCACTCACCCTCACCCCCTCACCCTCAACCCCTCCCTCACCCACCCTCACCCTCCCCCTCCCCCTCACTCACCCTCAACCCCTCACCCTTACTCAACCTCAAACCCCTCACTCACCCTCACCCACCCTCACCCTCAACCCCTCACCCTCACTCACCCTCAACCCCTCACCCCTCACTCACCCTCAACCCTTCAACTCCTCACTCACTCACCCTCTCACCCTCAACCCCTCACTCACCCTCAACCCCTCACTCACCCTCAAACCCTCACCCTCAACCCCTCACCCTTACTCACCCTCAACCCCTCACCCTCACCCTCAACCCCTCACTCACCCTCACCCACCCTCAACCCCTCACCCTCACTCACCCTCAACCCCCTCACTCACCCTCACCCTCACTCACCCTCACCCCCTCACCCTCAACCCCTCACTCACCCTCACCCTCACTCACCCTCAACCCCTCACCCTCAACCCCTCACTCACCCTCACCCTCACTCATCCTCATCACCCTCAACCCCTCACCCTCACTCACCCTCAACCCTTCAACCCCTCACTCACCCTCACTCACTCACCCACCCTCACCACCCTCAACCCCTCCCCTCACTCACCCTCAACCTCACCCTTACCTCACCCTCACCCTCAACCCCTCACCCTCCTCACTCCCCTCACCCACCCTCAACCCCTCACCCACCCTCAAACCCCTCACCCTCACCCACCCTCAACCCCTCACCCACCCTCAACCCCTCCCTCCCCACCCTCAACCCCTCTCACCCTCAACCCCTCACCACCCTCACCCTCACTCACCCTCAACCCCTCACCCTCACTCACCCTCAACCCCTCACTCACCCTCAACCCCTCACTCACCCTCAACCCCACTCACCCTCACCCACCCTCAACCCCTCACCCACCCTCAACCCCTCACCCTCACCCACCCTCAACCCCTCACCCACCCTCACTCACCCTCAACCCCTCACCCACCCTCAACCCCTCACTCACCCTCACCCCCTCACTCACCCTCAGACCCCTCAACCCTCACCCACCCTCAACCCCTCACCCACCCTCAACCCCTCACCCTCACCCCCCCTCAACCCCTCACCCACCCTCAACCCCTCACTCTCACTCACCCTCAACCCCTCACTCACCCTCAACCCCTCACTCACCCTCACCCTCAACCCCTCACTCTCACTCACCCTCAACCCCTCACCCTCACTCACCCTCACCCCACTCACCCTCACTCACCCTCACCCACCCTCAACCCCTCACCCACCCTCACTCACCCTCAACCCCTCACTCACCCTCAACCCCTCACTCACCCTCAAACCCCTCACTCACCCTCACCCCTCACCCCTCAACCCCTCACTCACCCTCACCCTCACTCTCACTCATCTTCAATCACCCTCAACCCCTCACCCTCACTCACCCTTAACCCTCACTCACCTCAACCCCTCACCCTAACTCACCCTCAACCCCTCACCCCCACTCACCCTCACCCTCACCCACCCTCAACCCCTCACCCCCTCACCCTCAACCCCTCGCCCTCACTCACCCTCAACCCCTCACCCTCACTCACCCTCAACCCCTCACCCTCACTCACCCTCAACCCCTCACCCTCAAACCCTCACTCACCCTCAACCCCTCACCCTCAACCCCTCACCCTCAACCCCTCACTCACCCTCAACCCCTCACCCTCACTCACCCTCACCCACCCTCACTCACCCACCCTCACCCACCCTCAACCCCTCACCCTCCCTCCCCCACCCTCACTCACCCTCAACCCCTCACCCTCAACCCCTCACTCACCCTCAACCCCTCACTCACCCTCACCCACCCTCAACCCCTCACCCTCACTCACCCTCAACCCCTCACCCTCACTCACCCTCAACCCCTCACCCTCAACCCCTCACTCACCCCCTCACCGTCAACCCCTCACCCTCACTCACCCTCAACCCCTCACCCTCACCCCCTCACCCTCACTCACCCTCAACCCCTCACTCACCCTCTCTCACTCTCACTCACCCTCAACCCCTCAGCCTCACCCTCAACCCATCACCCTCAACCCCTCACCCTCACTCACCCTCAACCCCTCACCCTCACTCACCCTCAACCCCTCACCCACCCTCAACCCCTCACCCTCCCTCAACCCCTCACCCTCACTCACCCTCAACCCCTCACCCTCACTCTCCCTCACCCTCAACCCCTCACCGTCAACCCCTCACCGTCACCCTCACAACACATATTGTGTTACAATAGGTGTCACATTTGCGAAAGATAAAACTATTGGCATTGTAAATAACAAAGCTATTAATTCGCTATTTTCAAAACAAGCACATAAATAAAAAATGTGTCCTTTACAATACCAATAGCTCAAACTTTCCTAATGCGAGACCTATTGCATTGCTGTGCTTCTCTCCCCTGCTGCACTCTCCTGCTCTCTAGAGATGTGGCCTAACGACCAGAGCTGCCATCTAAGTCACGTAAATACAAAACATGTTGCATTCCAAATGCTATAGGTGTCACATTCGCGAAAGTTATAACTATTGGCATTGTAAATGACAAAGCCATCAATTTAGCAATTTCAAAAACCAACAAATAAATAAAATGTCATTTACAAGACCAATAACTCCAACTTTTCTAATGCGAGACCTATTGCATTTCCAATGCTTGTTAAACAATAACATTTTAAAGATTTTTTTTAGGTTTTCAAACTCCACACTTGGAAGCTCTTCACAGAAAAACAATCAATGTTATCCTATGGAGGATAATAGTGTTAACGGTTTTGAGGTACGTATTTGCTAGTGGGAGTTGAGGTTCTGTGGGTAGAGCCTCAGGGGTCCCCCAGGGTCAAAGATGCACTCTAGCTACACCCTCAGCGGCACAGGGGCGGCTGGGTGCAGAGAGCTGAGGCCCAATGTTATCCAGTTGGGGGATAGGGGGCCTCCAGTAAGTGGCTGCTGACAAGCAGGCCACTGGGTTGGGAGACCAAAGCTTCTGGAATTAGGCTCAGGGCAAATGAGAGTTTAGGCCAGCACAAAAGTTGTACCCTTAGCGGCCGGGTGCAGAATGCTGTTTTGGCATCTGAAGCCCTGTAGCTTTCAATGGGGAGTCTCCAGTTTGCAAAAGCACTGCAGGATCGGGAACAAATGTCTTCTGGGTGCGTCCATGACTTAGAAAGGTAAGTTGAGGGTTGGTTAGGCACAGTCAGTTTGGCCACCGAGGGCCGTGGGGCATCGGGTGCAGGGGTCGGATCTTCTTACCAGCTCCTGGTCGCAATTGGGGGGGGACCTTCTGGATTTAGGCTGCATGCATCAGCTGGAGGTTTGAGGCTGGTCAGGGGTCGCCAGATCTCGGGTCAGGATCACTGAGGGAACCTCCTCGTGGTGTTTGCCCTATTGCGCTCAGGGTAGTGGACGGCGGATGCAGAGTGGTGCAGATGGTCTACAACTTCTGGCCCGGACCGGAAACCGCCAAACAAACTGGTGTTCACGGGAAACAAAGTCTTAGCGGTTGAAGGAAGGCAAGTCCTCCGGGGTTTGAGGTGGCTGGCTGCAGGACACACCAGGAGCAGGATCAGGTTTGAGGGGGGAGACAGGCCGGTAGGGCTAGGCCCAGGGCCCAAGTCAGTGGTTGTCTTCTTGTTGGCTTCTACACTGCTGTTCGGTCCTTCTTGTAGTATTTTCTTGTCTGAGGAAGCAAGGTTCAGGGGTGCCCCTAAATAATAGATTTAGGGGCATTACAGGTAGGGACCAATGGGTCCCTTCCCTGGGGTGGGTACACCCCCTATTATGCCACCCTATAGTGGGAGGGGGGCATGAGCCTGTCCCTGGTTGGCTGGGTCACCCCCCCCCCCCCATCTACAAGATGGCGGGGACTGTGAATTGTGTTTCGCCTCCCTCACCGGAGGGGTGGAGTTGGCAAAGGTGGGCACATCTCTTCATTTGTTTTTCCTGCCCAAAGTGTGGGGCAGAACCAGTTGCTGAGAGCAGCAAGTGGCCTGGGGAAGCTCGCAATGGCGGCAAGCCTTTGAAGCTTCCCCTCCATGAACCCTGCCCACACTGTGGGGAGGGGGGGGTTTGGGGAGGCAGGCTTGGCACCTCGTCCCAGGATGTGCATTGTTTCAGGCCACAGAGAGCAGCAGGCTCTCAACCCAGGAGTCCAGAAACCAGTCTGGTGGTGGCAGCTGAAAGCAGCCACTCAGCCTGGACACTAATGGTAGGTTAGTTTTCAGGGGGTATCTCTAAGATGCCCTCTGTGTGCATTTTGCATTAAATACCACACTGGCATCAGTGTGGGTTTTATGTGCTGAGAAGTTTGATATCACAGTGTGGGTGCTGAGAGCCATATCACAGCTACCTTTGGGAGTAATATTAACTCTACAAAAGAAGACGCTGGTCCTGCAGTCAGACTTCCAAAGGAAGACTGTCTGCCCTTCAACAAAGACCAGAGACTCAAGCACAGTGGATCGGTCCCCAAGAAACCTACACAATAGACTCCGGGTTCACAAGTGCAGCCCACTCTGAACCAGAAGCCTCCAGCCTATGTCCAGGTGGCCCACCACTCCAGAACAGGTTCCCCGGTCATCTTGGCATCAAGCCTGGCGTTGGCTGACCTGTCCTTGACTCCACGATGTCACCTGCAGGATGAATCCAGAGTCTGTCACTAGTCTCCCTCTTGCAGCTTTCGGTGCAACGCCTGCAGCCTATTTGTCCAACCAAGTTTCTCCACTGAAGAGCATTGGGAGCCAGACGCTGTGTTTGCACCCTTCACGCAGCAGACTCTGGTGGTATAGGTCAGGTGCTGCTTTGTGCCCCGTGTGCTTGCTCTTATACCCAAAGCTTGGCCCCTGCAACCAATTTACCTACCTGCAAGCAGTGTGGCTCCAAGCACCCTCAGTCTCCATTGAAAAACATTGGGCCTATTACAAGATTAGACATCAGCATGCAGCCACCCCTGCGCCGCTGGTGAAGCAGACTTTGTGCTTACATGAACCTTGCCCTCTCCTGGCCTTAACCCCTGAAGACTGAAACTGTGTACTTACCTGTAAAACCACATTGCTCTTTTCCTCAATAGGATAACATTTAACTGTTTGAAAAATGCATTGTCTACTTTTAAAAGACTAAAGTACTTTTCCTGAAAAAAGTACTCCTCTTTTTGCGACTATTTTGGTCTTACAATAAAACTCAAACAAAGCCTATTTTCTAAAATTGTGTCGATCTCCTTTTGCAGTCGTGTGTCCCTTATTGGTCCATGTGTGTGCTATAAATGTCTTAGACTCCCCTCTGTGTTAGGCCCAAGGCCGCTCGCCCACACTACCAGAGAGTACTTTAGTGTTTACATTGAGCCCTGTACACTTCTGGGGGTATTTCCAGACTGTGAAGGGTATAACCATATAGAGAGCCAGCTTCCTACACACACACTAGAACCCACCCTGAAAAGTAAAGAGTAGGGCCCTAAAAGGCCCGTTCCTTAATATACATGACATGATTAGGGTTGGAGACATGGACAATTCTATCTTGTTTATTTTTGAACATCTAGACTGGACAAACTATTTTGCGGTAAACTGGCAACTCAACGGTTCAGAGTCTCCAATAGCACCTTCAGTGAACTAGTTTAGCCAGGCTACCCCATGGAGTCAAGAAGACCCAATTATCCTTCCAACATCCCAGTCAGTAATCCAAACAGGGATTCTAAAGGTAAGAGCAAGACCACAACAAGCATTTGCAATGCAATAGGTCTCGCATTTGTGAGAGTTTAAGCTACTGGCATTGTAAATGACAATGCCTTTTATTTAGGTTTTCAAAACCAATACATAAATAAAAGGTAATGTCATTTACAATGCAAATAGCTCAACCTCTCGCAATTGCACAACCTATTGCATTGCAATATCAGTGTGGTGCAGTATTTACAGGAAGAGACTTCAAATGTTCTTTATTTGCACGGGGCCGGTAGATAAGTGGGCAAAACGATTTTACACCGACCAGCGCAGTGAGACTAAACACTCTTAACACAGTGAGACAAGCCTAAAGGTACTGATGGGAAACCTGCATGACCAGATGAGAGTTATAATCCCAATAGGGCCAACCCGGTGGTTCATGCTCTCAATATCAGCTACTAAAATGCCATTACCATCTGAGGTAATAACATTTCAGCGCCAAGCAACATCCAACAAGGTAGCACAAACTGTTACACGAGAGGGTATTAATTCTGCTTATCACATGCTTCACCAACCTTCCAGCACATATTACAAATACGTCATGGTCATATTACGCTAACATAACTCATCACATATACAACCAAAATACTTTATGAATTATGCATTGCAGCCTGGGCAAGAAAACAGATAAAAGGCCTGTATATTTTCTATGGCATTGGAAAGAAGCAAAGCAGCGCCACTGCCAAACTTGAGAAAGTCCCATAGTGAAACCCAGTGTTAACCCATGTCCACGCACCAGGGCAAGAAAACAGATAAAAGGCCTGTATAGGTTCAAAATAAGAAGTCAAGGGATCTGCAGCATTGACCGAGCCATGTATTTCTCAGTACACACACGAGTATTGAGTACAGGAAACCAAAATCCTAGTGAAATGAGTACTTGGAAGAAGAAAGAAAGACAAGACCGTAAATGAACCAGACACATTTCAAACAAAGAACAATAATACACAGAACTGACATACACATGAGCTCAAAGCACTCTACGGTAGTTGTATTAACCGTGTGCATAGCAAAACAAACTATCCTACGAGACTCAGGGACACATTAGTTTGATTATGTCAATCATCTGCTCTAGGGCATGTAAATCTCATTCAATATCAGTATCCGTCACGTGCTACGTAACATGCCTGTAGTAAAAAACACCGTACTCTGGAAAAGTTGAGAAATTAACAGCAAAATGCGGAGAGAATAACGTAGTGCCGCGATGCCCCCAAACTGGTACACCTGTGTACAAAGATTTGGTAATTTGTTGCACAGTACAACTACAAATCCAATCCTTATTTGGTAAGCAGAGCACAAAATAGTGCCATCCTAGTTAAGACACAAATGAGCAGTCCATTGTACTCCAACCGAACTAGCTAAAAGGATAACAAGCAAAACAGAAAGCAGCTCCACATCCAGGCCGGGGAGGAGACCTGCGAGGGCTGCCCGCGCATGCGCGGTACCTGTAACTTTCACGTGTCCTGCGGCTCGTGCCCAGTGGCGGCACGTGCAGACTTTAGAAGCCGCCGGACTTTAACTGCAGCACGGCTCGTGCGGCCCAGGAGGGGGCGGAAAAAGCGCCCAGGGCAAATAGGGCAAATAAAAAAATAGTACAGGAAGTCCGGTGGGAGCCCACCCCCGCCTTCGTGAATGCTGCATGGTGCGGCCAAAGCAAGATTTCAGGCAGGGCACTGGGAACAGCACCAACACCCACCAACCATGCACGCAACCTAGGATTCATCCTCGACTCCTCCCTCTCCATGGTCTAAGCAGGTCAACGCCGTCTCCTCCTCCTACAACACTCTCCGCATGCTCTGCAGGATCTACAAGTGGATCCCGACCAAAACAAGAAGAACGTGACACTTGCCCTCGTCAGCACAAAACTGGACTATGGCAACGCACTCTACGCAGGAATCCCAGCCAAACACCTACGACTACAACACATCCAAAACGCCTCCGCCCAACTGATCATTAACGTCCCCCGCTACAGCCACATCACCCCCCACGAGATGCCTACACTGGCTCCATCGACAAGAGGATCACCTTCAAGCTCCTCACACACGCACACAAAGCACTCCACAACACCAGACCAGCCTACCTGAACAGCAGACTCCGCTTCTACACCCCCACCCGCCTGCCTCTCCCTCGCCGCTGTACCACGCATCCAACGAACGACCGCCGGCGGCAGATCCTTCTCCTACCTCGCCGCCAAGACCTGGAACACCCTCCCTACATATGGCAGACCCAAGACCTACTTGCCTTCTGAAGACTACTCAAGACCTGGCTCTTTGAGCAGTAGCAGCACCCCCCCCCCCCCCACCCCCTTAGCGCCATGAGACCCTCACGGGTAAGTAGCACGCTTTACTAGTACTCCGATTGATTGATTAAAACGGAGCCCCGCATGTTGCTGCAGAATCCCCACAAGAGCCGGTAAGTGGGGAATGCTGTATGTGCAAAGCTTACAGCTCTCAGCTTGGAGCGTATAAAAAAAATGAAAGTTCATGAGGCTGAGGACGGAAGTGAGACAGGAGATCTACACATTGCTTGTCTTTACATGCGTGTTCAAGGGCGTGTTCATGGGCGCGTTCACAAGCTCCAATCGCCCTGCGCCTGCCCATCTCCTGTCCCCCTTCCAAGGCAAGTCAGTGACAATAGATCTCGCTGGCGACCACGCTTTCGCGCTGTCGCCAGGCGAGACCAAATAAGGAAAGTGGAGTATGTAAAATGGCCCAGATAGAAAATCATAAGACAGGAAATACTTCAGATTTTGTTTAAAAATAGTGTCACAACAGCTGAATTAATAGAAATGTATGCACCAATCAGTACTCAAATTAAAAAAAAACTTGCTTCATAAGCAGTAACATAAAATCTTACCTCCACACTCTTCTATGAGATTGGCTATTGTTTCAGCTTCATCATCAGCCATTTTTAATATGTTACTTAGTCCATCCAACACTACTTGTATGACTTGAGCATCTTTTACAGTTAGTAAGTTGCAGAAGGGTGGAATTACATTTTGTTGGATAAGATACGCAACCTAGAAGAAAAATGGAAGGGATGTTAAGTATAAATACCTTTATTATTAAATCGATTTTTACAGATACACAGAATGTATTCTGCTTTAATGAACGCATCTATTTTTTAAATAAAGAAAAGTCAGAGAATAGGCTTTCATTTGAGTAGGTCTCCAGTCTGTAATAGCAGTGATGACAAAACGACTTGGGGGGGGGGGGGGAGGTTGGAAAGAAAATAATGGTTTATAATAGCAGCAGAAAAGCACATTTGTTTCACAATGTTAACATTTTCAAGCGATTGTACTGTTTTACCTCAAAGTGTTGATGGTGGGACTAAAATCCCACAGACATCCAGAGTTGAAAGAAAAAGAAATGTAAAAGCTCTCGGATCCCACACCGACCACCTGAGGAGGCATTACATCCTCATCTAAATCTCCATGTCCCTGTGAATCATCACTATCCAGTAAATCTGGAGAGTGTGGTGGTGAAATTAGTATGTTTGGGTTAACAGGTGGTGGAGGTGGAGGTGGAGGAGAAATGTTAGTAGACATATGAATTTTCTTTGGAGTAACTGGAATTTGGGGTAAATGTTCTGGTTTCCGCTTTGCAGGTAGCTTGGTGAACATATGACCAGTCTTTGGGTGGATAAATGTATTCTGCTTTGGATCTGGGTAAAAAAAGTTCTTTGGACTCCACAGAATTGCTTGGCGTCGAAGAATTGTCCTTAGGAACAGATTTTGGGGCATTGTCCGGTACACCAGCTTTACTCGGTTCAGAAGTTTTTGGTGCCTTGTGTTTTGATGGTACCAAAGTCTTTTCTGTGTGTTTCGGTGCCGAATGTTTTTCAGATTGTTTTGGTACCAAAGCCTTATCAGGTTTTTTTCGGTGATGGTTTATTCGGCTGTTTTGGTGTCGATGCCTGATCAAGTTGCTTCGGCGTTGACTTTTTATTCAAGTCTTTTGGTGCCGAGGGTTCTTTTATAGGTTTCGGCACAGTGTGTCGACGGAAGAGGGTGTGGCAACTCGGATGGTTGTACCTTCCGTGCCGAGGGTGGTTTTTGGGCGCCGAGTGGCTGGCTCGAGCCAGATGGCTTTTGTCTGTCCTTCGGTGCCGAGCCAGAGGGCGGGGCGTTCGAAGTCTTGGTACGGTGCAAACCTGAGCCTGAAGGCGAAGGGGTTACCGGTGCCATTGTTATTGGCTGGGTTGGGGCCGGTGTTTCAGTACTCGCGTCTCTTTGAGCAGGAGTGATGTCCTCATCTGCATCGGAGACGTCTGCTTCGGAGTCCATGATTTCTTCTGGCTCCGGAAGGTTATTGGGATATGGATGAAAGCTGTCCGGGATGGCGCCTGAGCCTCGCTGCATATCTCGGAGTCGAGCTAGACGACCCCGGATAGTCTTTCGATTTAAATGAAAGGCAGGCTTCACAATTGACCTCTCGATGCTCTGGAGAGGGGCACAAATTGCATACAGGATTGGAGGTCCGAGTGTGGAAATTTAGCACCACACTGGAATTTTTTTAAAAAGGAGTCCGTTCCATCGACGTCCGTCTGTATCGGCGCTGATAAGCCCAACGGCCCGCGTCGAGGTTAGCAGCCGAAGAGAGATGGAGGCTTTCGAGGTGCGCGTCGAAGGCACGCGATCGAAACAATACTGCTGGTGAATGTAACGGTTCGTCGAAGGGGTCTGAAAACTGTTCCGAACCGCAGCAAGTTTCATCCGAACCCGTTGGCGGAAAAAAAAACAATCCAACGATGGAGTCGAAGCCCATGCGCACTGTACACTGAAGGAGTCACCGGTCTCGTGACAAGACTTCTTCAAAGACAAAAACATGTAATCATCCGAGCCCAACACCAGATGGCGATCTATGCTAAGTGTACAATCTGCAGCTCATATGCCTCGAACAGTAACTTACCTGTAAAAAGCCTATTAATTTCAATGTACTGTATTTGCTAACAGTGCTGGATACCTAGATTCAGCACTGGGACATGTCCTGCCAACAGTAAGTAAATATGTTTTGGTTGTTTGTGTGATTTTTAAGATTTTAGATTTCAAAACTCCACACTTAGAAACTTTTCGGAAGAAAATTGTCAATGTTATCCTATGGAGTAAAAACAGGTGATCGGTTCACAGGTAAGTAATCGACTGTGGGAGTTCTGGATCTGGGTTTAGACTCAGGGGTCCCCCAGGGTCAGTGATGCACTGTTGCACCCTCAGCAGCACTAGGGCGGCCGGGTGCAGAGTGTTGAGGCACAATGTTCTCCAATGGGGGATAGGGGGCCTCCGGTTGGGGGCTGCTGGCAAGCAGGCCACTGGGTTGTGGGAGCAAAGCTCCTAAGGTTGTCGGGGCAAATGGAAAAACAAAGTAGCACAAAAAGTGCAACTGGGGCGGCCGGGTGCAGAGTGCTGTTTCGACGTCGGGCACCCAGTTTTCTATGGAGAACCTCTGGTTTGCAAAAGCACGGCAGGCAGGCAGATAAAGGACTTCTGGGTGCGACCACCATTTGGAGAGGTAAGTTGGGAAGTTATGGGTTGGTTAGGCACCGTCGGTTTGGGCACACAAGGCAGCGGGGCGTCAGGTGCATAGGTGCCTTTTGGGGTCAGATTTTCTTACCAGCTCCTGGTCACAGTTAGGGGGGCCTTCTGGATTTAGACTGCAGGAGTCAGCTGGAAGCTTGAGGTAGGGCAGGGGTCGCCGGGGTGACCTCATGGTGTTTTTCCACTCAAGCACGGGCCGGGTTCGGCGGGTGCAGAGTAGGCTGGATTCGCAGTTTCTGGCTGCTGGTGTTCATGGGAGAAGCAGTCTTTAGAATTGAAGGCAGGCAGGTCCTCTGGGGTTTCTGAGGTTGCTGGCTGCAGGACACCGGGATTTCGCAGGAGCAGGTTTGAGGGGGAAGACAGGTCGGTAGGGCTGGGGCCAAGTCAGTGGGTGTCTTCCTCTTGTTAGCTGGCTGCACAGCTGTTCGGTCCTTTTCTTGATGTCAGGCTGGATCTGAGGAAGCAAGGTTCAGGGTGCCTCCTAAATACTAGATTTAGGGGCGTTGCAGGTAGGTAAAGGGCAGGGACCAGATTCCCTTCCCTGGGGTGGGTACACCCCCTATTGTGCCACCCTCCAGTGGGAGGGGGGGGCAGGAGCCTGTCCCTGGTTGGTTGGGTCCTCCCCATCCTCAAGATGGCGGGGACTCAGTTGTGCTTCACCTCGCCTCCATCAACTGAGGGGTGGAGTTGGCAGAGGTGGGCACACCTCTTTCCCTCATTTGTTTTTCCCACCGGCTCTCCCGCCCAACGTGGGGGCTAGAACCAGTGGGGACCAGTTGCTGAAAGCAAATGGTCTGGGGAGGCTCACAAAGGCAGCATGCCTTTGAAGCGTCCCCTTCGTGAACCCTGCCCATCCTGGGGGAGGAGGCTTGGCACCTCGTTTCAGGCCCCAGAGAGCAGCAGGCTCTCGACCCAGGGGTACCGAAACATGTCTGTTGGCGGCAGCCTAAGCAGCCACTGAGTCAGGTCACTAGAAGTTGGTCGAGTTTCAGGGGGCATCTCTAAAATACCCTCTGTTGTGCATTTTACATTAAATCCCACACTGGCATCTGTGTGGGTTTAATGTGCTGAGAAGTTGGATACCAAACTTCCTAGTGGAGCCATTATGGTGTTGTGGTGTTCAGGATGACAAACTCTCAGCACCATATACTCTTTAATGGCAGCACTGCACTTACAATGCCCAAGAATGGACTTGGGCACTGTAGGGGTACAGGGCTCCTGCACTGTACACTCGCCATTGGCATAATGCACCCTGCTAGACGGGTGACTGATCTATGCCAGGGCAGTTGTTTGGTGGGCATAGCACACAGGGATGTGTAAGATGGATCAAGTGCAAGAGCCTGAAAGAAACTGTGCACAACAATTCAATGTTATACTGTCTTTACAAAATGTATACACGACCAATTAACAATTTTCATATGTGAAGTAAACAAAAAAGTGTTCAGGTAGACTTTCAATCAATTTATTTGCAACGTGAAATATTCAGGTTGATCGACTTAATCAATAGTTGTATCATAACAGCTGATACTCAAATACGATCGTACAACAGAAACAATACAATGGTTAAAGTTGACATTGCATTTGACGAAATTGTGCCCAATGCATTTTGGGACCTTAAGTCCCTTCTTCAGGGACCAGGGATGTGTGCCATATCGACTCTTCACTTTGTTCTGCACCAAGACACAGCTTGCAAAGGCAGTGTGTGTGTCAGGGTACAGGACCTCTAAGGGTGGCACAATAAGTGCTGCTGCCCTTCGAGATCTTCTCTGGTCACAGTGACCTGGATACCTGTGGTACCATTTACCAGGGGCTGACATGGGGCCAGAGATGCCAATTGGGTTTAGGATTCAATGCAATTTTAGGGAAGGAACATAGGCCCTGGGTCCCCGATTAGCAGGATCCCAGGGCACACTCAGTCGAAGAGCATCAGCAATTCAGCAAAAAGCGGGGGCATACAATGCAAGAAAGAGGGCGCTCACACATAGCATGTTTGAATGCATTTAACAATCCATCTGGAAATACCAGATTTAGATATAGGTTGCCCTTGTGAGGTGCAGCAAATGCAACAAACAGTTTTGCGAAAGTCTTTTGTCTTAGCTATGTAGTACAGTAACGCTCTTAACATCAAGCGTGTGAAGAGAGCGTTCTGCCACAGAATCATGTTGAGGAACGAAAAATTTGTAACGCAACCGATTGGATTACATGAAAAGCAGAAACCTCTTTGGGAAGGAATTTAGGGTTGGTGTAAAAAGGGCCCTCTTTTTGTATGGTTGCCCCCACTTTTTGCTAAATCACGATGTACTTTGATTAAGTGTGCCCTGGGCACCTGCCAAACATGTATCCAGGGCCTATGTTCTTTCCCTAAACTCCATTGAAGACAAAACCCAATCGGAACTCTTTGGCCACAGGGCAGTCCCTCGTAAACGGTACAACAGATACCAAGGGCACTGTGGCTAGAGAAGGGCTCTAAGGGCTGCAGCACTTATTGTGCCACCCTTAGAGGCCCTGTACCTTTACATATTGCCTTTGCAGGCTGCGTATTTTGGTGCAGAAGTGAAGAGTCGACATAGCACACATCCCTGTGTGCCATGTCTACAACCCACTGCGCTGGCATAGGTCAGCCACACACCTAGCTGGGTGCACTATACCATTTGTGAGGGTACAGGGGCATGAACCCTGTACCCCTACAGTGTCTAGGGCAATTCTTAGACATTGTAAGTGCAGTAATGCCAGTAAGAGTATATGGTGCTGGGAGTTTGTCATTACGAACTCAACTGTACCATAATGGCTTTACTGAAAAAACTGGGAGTTTGGTATCAAACTTCTCAGCACATTAAACCCACACAGATGCCAGTGTGGGATTTTAATGAAAAATGCACACACAGAGCATCTTAGAGATGCCCCCTGAAAACGACCTAACAACAGCGTCCAAGCTGAGTGGCTGCTCGCCAGTAGCCACCACCAGACATGTTTCTGGCCCCCTGGGATGGGCAGTGTCCATGAATGGGACGTTTCAAAGGCTTGCCACCTTTGTGAGCTTCCCCAGGCCCATTGCTGCTTCAATGCAGGCCTAGATAAAGAACACAGGCCCTGGGACCCGGGTTAGCAGGAGCCCAGGGCACACTCAGCAGTTCAGCAAAAGGTGGGGGCAACCATGCAGAAAGAGGGCACTCACAGGCGGTCCCCAAAATACGAAATTTAGGGGCGTTAAGGGGTAGTAGCCAATGGGCTACTTAGCCTAGGGTCACTATGCCCCTTTTTGACCACTGCCTGTGGGAGGTGGCCATAACCTAAGTGTGCAAAAATAGAGGCCACTTCTGAAAAGTCGT
This sequence comes from Lissotriton helveticus, assembly GCF_964261635.1. Taxonomy (NCBI): domain Eukaryota; kingdom Metazoa; phylum Chordata; class Amphibia; order Caudata; family Salamandridae; genus Lissotriton; species Lissotriton helveticus. The sequence goes on from NC_136072.1 coordinate 128,437,380, forward strand.
ACCCACATCAAGCTAGGCCACCTTAGGTGTGGAACTAGCCTTGCAGTGGGATTAGATTTTCCAACCTGTCCAGGTGCTAAGAAGTTCAGACATCGGGAGGGACGGCTTCCTCTCCGGTGTGGGGAACTAGAGTTGCATTTCAGAAGGCAGCAACTTCTTTGAAGCTTGCCAGCCTAGGAAGGCTAATCATTAGGTCATCCTGTGGGAGGGAGTGCGACACCCTTTACCCGGACAGGCTTTGTTTCTGATCTCTTGAGAGCAAAGGTTTATCACCCTAGGAGGTCAGATAAGTGTCTCAGGTGCCAGAAACTAGTTCATCCACACATCAGAGGCTGGTTGGTTTTCAGGGAGCACCTCTAAGGTGCCCTCAGAGTGCATGTATTAATAAATCGGACACTGGAATCAGTGTGGATTTTTTAATATGAGGTGCTTGATACCAAACACCGCATGCTTCAGTGAAGCCATGATGTAGATGGGGAACTCTTTACCAGTGCACAGTACATACCTTAAGATGGCTTCTCTGCTCAACTGCAACGTCTAGCAGTAAAACTAGACATCAAAAGTGCATATCTGCACATGCAAATATGTGTTGCATTAAATACAATGCACCCTGTCTTTGGGCTCCAAGTCCTGCTATAAAGGGGATTTACATATATTAGATGCAGAGACATTGGCATGACACAAGTGTGTTGTGTTTTCCCTCAAGTTTTGCACAAGGTCACGCAGCCTGCAATGACAGTCTGCTGGAATTTGTATGTGGGTCTTAGGGTGACATAACATAAGCTGCAGCCCTTAGGGACCCCTCTTTAGTACCCCTGCCCTAGGTACCATTTACTAGGAACTCACAGGGGTGCTAAAGTCCTTTGCCAACAGTAGCAAAATTAGACTTTACCTTGTTTTTGGGAAGGAGCACTGTAGTCAGATTTGCAGGAGCACTGTAGTCCGATTTGCAGGCCTCTAAGTGGCGTGAGCACGTTCAGTTTTTTTGCGACTTTCCAAGCCAGGAGCGTGCAACCATGAAGAACACTGATCATTGGTGTGGAAAACTAGGGCCATAAAAGGAAACAGCCTTGATCCTCTCAATCTTTTAGAAGAGCAGAATGGATGGATGTAAGAAAGTGCCCTCTTTTTGCATGGTTGCCTCCACTTTTTGCCAAACTGTTAATGTACTTTGAGGGTGCCCTGGATTCCTGCCAACAAGATACCTAGGGCATATGTTCTTTCCTAGACTGCATTAAGACAAAACGCAATTGGCACTCTTTGACCACAGGTCAGTCCCCTGTAAATGGTACCATAGGTAGCAAGGGTGCTGTGGCCAGAGAGGGCCTGCAAGGGGTGCAGCACTTACTGTGCCATCCATGGAGGCCCTCTACCCACTGGCATGGCATAGGCCAGTCACAGGTGCATGAGCCCTGTTCCCCTAGTGTCTATTCATGGGCAAATCTTCACTTTGTTCTGCACCAGAAAGAGAAAGCGAGAAGATACAGGGCCTCGAAGGGTGGCACAATAAGTGCTGCAGCCCTTAGAGGCCTTCCCTGGTCACAGTAACCATGGGACCTTTTACAAGGGACTGACGTGTGGCCAGAGAGGTGCCAATTGGGGGTACAAGGTACAGTTTTGGGAAAGAATACAGAACCTGGGAAATTGATTGTCAGGGACCCAGGACACAGCAAGTCAAAATGCATTAGTAGTCTAGCAAAAAGTGGAGGGGTTACTGAAACAGAAATCTAGCTTCCTACAGTGGCTACTCCCTCTAATATGCCACCCTCCTGAGGGAGAGCTAGCCTAGCTGATGAGGGGCGATCTACCCCGAAAACGGTCCCAGGATGTTTGTTTTCGTCCAGGGAGGACACTGCTTGGCAGTTCTGGCTAGACTTCTCAGGAGGAGCAGGGTCAAGACTGATTTGCATATGGCTTGGTCCAAACTGGGGTGGCGCAGCGAGCAAAAGAACAATGGATGTAAACCAGATCTCTTGACTGGGGAGGATGTTTGATTTATTCAGCATTCCGTCCATCATTTATTGCCGAAACGCTCCTTCAGAGATGGGTGGCTACTACAGCGAAGCATTTTGTGACTATCCTGTAGACAGTGGTGACAACAAAAGGTAAAACTGAACTGATAAAGTGGACCACTTACTGCGAATCGTAGTTAGTATTAATGTCGGATGGATGGGTATGTGGAAGTAGACTCCCCGAATATAGATTGCAGACATGAAGCTGCATTGCTGCAGTAGAGGGATGACATCCTGCAGAGTGACCATGTGGAAATGTTCTGAGCGGATGTACCCGTTGAGGGGTCTGAGGTCCAGTATGGACCTTTGAGAAGGAAAATGCTACTTAGCCAGTATGCATCTGTTGGAACTGGGGTCACCAGCTCCCCGAGGGTAGCATGGCAAGAGCGGGTAGGCATCCGAAAGCATGTGTAAAGCGACCACACAGCACACACAACCACCGAGACAGAAAACTGGGCACGCAATGAGTGACGCCACTCCAGTGAGTATGTATAAAAATTAAATAACTTTTATATATAGAGCAGAGTAAGGGTAATCAAAAACTCACAGTATTATTACCTTATTAGCTTTCATTTCAAATACATGTATTTCAACACTTGGCAATAAATACTAGGTGAATAAATATTAAATATAAGATAAATACTGAATATTAAATAACATTAAATGTGGATAACCACAGGCCTGACCGTAGCCTTGCTTCTTGTCAACACCTGTAAGGGATACATCACAAAACAACCAAATGACATTGCATCATATTAGTTCTGTAGGCATGTTACCCACTTCTCACCAAGCAAGGGTGAGCGTTTTACAGCAGAAAACATGTAAATAAATAACTAGGCTTCCTGTAAATGCGGCACTAAAGGGGAGAAAACATTTAATTAAGGATAAACATCACCTTGTGCAGGATTAACCATTTTGAGAATCACTCCCAGCAGGAATGAGCATTATGCAGTTCCACAGTAGAAGTAGAACTTTTCATTAGTTATGCACCAACATTTCATCTAGGAAGTAACCACTTCTCTGAGCAGAAGTAAACATTTAATAACAGGTAAACCATTTCCTTAATCAGGAATAAATAGGTCATTAGAACCCAGGCCCCATTAGCAATTTTGCACAGCAGGCTCCTCGAATCGGCAGGGCCTGTAATAAGGTTTTCCTAGCTCCTGCAGCTTAAAAATAACAGCCCCCTATGCAGGACTAAACATTTCAATTACCCAGAATAACATTCTCCTCAAGCAGGGATCAACCTTCCATTAAATATATCCAAACCCAGTGCCTAAGAACCAGTAAGACCATGGCACATGAGAAGGAATTCTCAGGTTGGAACAAACAGTGCCCTACTCTCAGGAAGCAGGTTTCCATAGCACATGGAAAAACGTAACTGTCCCCTAGCCAGGGGTTAACTCCCTGTTAAGGTCAGGCCCCTACAACACACTCTCAGGGCTCTGGCCCAGTTCTTCTTCAGGTAGGGGCTAATTGGGGGCCAACAGCGAATAATTAGGGCCAACGGGGCCCTTCAGCAGTGTTCCCCGGGGGCGGAAAGGGTACAGTAGCTAATATAGCATGACTCCCTAACCCTGCCCTAAAGGGAAATCAAGGGTCACTACTCTGGCATCAATCAGTTCCTTAGGTAAGACTAGAACATTCCATAAAACATATGTAGGGCAATTCATCAAGTCATGAAATAGACAGTGCCTAGAGTAGATCAGGCATCCCCCGGGTAAAGAATGAACAATTCCCTAATCAGGGATCAACATTCTCACATATGGTTACCCACTCCTCGAGTGAGCAGGAACAGTTCATTTCATACTTCATTTGGCGGAAGGAAACCATTTCACTTAGCCCGACTATTCACTCTAGCGGGCCACATTCATATTTCAACACTCGGGGCCAGGGCCCCTTTTGGCCGATACAACCAGTCCCCCAAATGATTTACAGGGCTTGGGCCCAGTTCCAATGTCTCGGGGGCGCCACGGGCCCCACAACAGTCTTTACAGGGGTTACCTTTGGTCTTCGGCCCTTCCGGGCCCTTGCGGCAGCTTCCGAGGCTGGAGGGAGGGCTCGTGCTCTTCTCAGAGCCCTCTGGACTTCTCTGCGCTGTGGGGCCGGTTGTGGGCTTCTCGGGGCCCACGCCGGGGTTTCGGCCAGCCCCAATGGTACAGTGAGTCGGAGGGGGCTCTCTCACCTCCCAGCCCCCTCCGCCTCGTTTCTCAGGCCCGGCCGGTGCTTCTCCCGGTGTTGGGCCAATCCGAGGCCTCGGCCCGGCAGGCCAATCGCGCAGCAACAAGGGCGGGGCGCGGCCGGGCGCCCCCGTCACGTGATGAGGGTGTGGGCGGCTTCACCGGGCCTAGCACGGCCCACTGCAGCGGCCCTCTCTTCACACCGGGGACCGCCGCGAGGATGTCGGCAACAGCAGGAGGGCCCGCAGCGGTGATTTAGCACAGAGCTTGGGCCTCAGGGGGAACCACGGGGACGCCGAAGGCGGCGATCCTTCACCAGGCACACGGAGTAGCAGACTTCAGGGCCAACACGGCCCGCTTCGAATTCCGGCGGCCCTCTCCTAACACCGGGGCCGCCTGAGGCGAATCGCAGCGCATCCCAGGGCCACCTCAGCGGCACAGATGACCGGGGCTGCGGCGGTGAGTGGGGGCAGCGCTCCGGTGCCCAACAGCGCTAGACTGCTCGGTAGGCGCTCTCGGCACTTGGGGCTATGGCGCTTCTCGGGGACAGTTCAACAGGTTACAGCGCTGCACAGGCCATAGCAGGGGAGCGCTGAGGGGCTGTGAATTTGGCTCAGTGTCAGTCAGGTTTAACAACAATCCTGGTCGTCCAGCGCTTAGGGGGGAAATACAGCGCTTCTCAGGGCACAACCATTCCGGCAGTTTACAGCGCTGGGCAGTTTCAGCAATAGCGCTTAGGGCAGTGAGCTGGCAACATCGCTTCACAGCCACAGTCTCTATTTGTAGCGCTCTGTGGAAAAAGGACAGCGCTTCTCAGCAGGTTCCACAGGACAGGTCACACAACAGTGGCAAACCAGAAAAAGGGATCCCAGGTGGCGTCAGGGAGCACGGGGAGTGATACAGCGCCAATACCTGGCGCTTTATATTTCTGCGCCCTTGTAAATAGCAGTCTGAGTTCCTTGAAGGGGGGGGATGTTAGAGTTGATGGCTGATCAAGTCTCCTCAGCCAGTTCCCTTCAAGTGGTCCCGGGGTTCCCCTCCCGCCGGGCCAGGTCAGGGGGCAAGTTCAGGATCCCTCAACACTTGGTAGGCAGCACCTAGGCCCTGTCAATCCCAGTATCATAGGTCCCTGACTAGGCCCCACTGCCTAAAACTCCTGCGGAGGTTCTTCCCCAGGTCTGTGCTCCCTCAATCTAACAGGAAAGTTTCCCTCCCTTTCCTTATATAGTGCCAGTTGGCAGTGGCAGTTGGTGCCACCTCACCTGTTCCAGAAGGTTCTAGGAGGTTCCACCATTATGGCTATGGCCAGGCTGGCAGGCTAGTATGGATACATTGTTTGAGGGTTCTAGCCAGCTCCCGACTACTAGAATGCGCCCACAAAGACCGCGTTGCAGTAGCAGGGGTCAGTGGCGGCCAGGTTAGGGGAAGTGGGCACCTGCACCTTAACATTACTTTAACATTACGCAGGGCATCTCCACTACACAAGGCCTATTCACTTTTGTTACAATGGAGGACATCCTAAACTAAGGAAGTAAAAAACGAAAAATTCTGGGGAAAAGGCCAAGTCCTACAGCATCTGTTCGCATTTTCAGTTCGAGGCATGTGAGCTGTAGATCACATGCTATGCATAGACTAAAAAGCAGTTATCTCCCAAAGCAGTGGCTAACCTGTAGCTGTTGCAGTGGTCTGAAATAGTGGATGTAAAACTGCTTGGCCCACACTAGCTTACTGTCTTGCTAACACATCTACACAATAGCGTTTTGTGAATGTGTGAGGTGTAGACCATGTTGCAGCTTTGCTCCGTCCATCATCCCCTTTTGTATCGCTTTGTTCGCTCTAAGTGTGGCAGGGTATGCTCAGACGTGAGTCCCTTGCTCACTTGGCCACTGGATTCAAGATAGCCTGGCTGATGAGGATTATGAATCCAAAACCGGTCCCAGGATGCTTGTTTCCGGTCCATGGAAGACATGGCTTGGCAGTTCGGGCTGGACTGTTCCCATAAGGCACAGGGTCAGACTGATTTGCATATGGCCATGTCTGAAATGGGGTGGCTGAGTGGGCTAAAGAATGGTGATGGATTAAACCCAGATCAGTTGACTGGGGGTGAGTGTTTGATTTGCTCAAACGCTCCGTCCATCATCCCCTTTTGTATTTCTTTGTTCGCCCTAAATGTGGCAGGGTATGCTCAGACGTGAGTCCCTTGCTCACTTGGCCACTGGATTCAAGATAGCCTGGCTGATGAGGATTATGAATCCGAAACCGGTCCCAGGATGCTTGTTTCCGGTCCATGGAAGACATGGCTTGGCAGTTCGGGCTGGACTGTTCCCATAAGGCACAGGGTCAGACTGATTTGCATACGGCCATGTCTGAAATGGGGTGGCTGAGTGGGAGGAGCGTTTGCACGCGCAAGGGGCTAAACTCACCGGCCAAAACTCTGCTACTCTGCTACATCGCGCTGCAACATCACTGGGGCCCCGACGCTGTGCGCTCTTCCCCGCCACCGTGCTCGCAGCATCGCACGGCCTGAGCGGGGGAAGACTACAGCTCCCAGAGGGCTCAGGGGCCGGAACCGCCCACTTCCTGTTGGAGCGCGCCCGGAGGCGCTTAAAGGACAGCAACTACCTCCGCGTCGCGGGGCAGAGGGCGGGCAGAGGGCGGGCAGAGGGCGGGCAGAGGGCGGGCAGAGGCAGGGCCAGTCACTCTGTCCAGGGCAATGGGGAAACGCAAACTTGTAATAAAGGGCGGAGAAAGTAAGAAAGCCAAAGTCCCACGAAAATCGGAGACAATTATTTCCTTCCTTACCTCTGCGGTGGGGGCTTTGAATAACGAAATTGCTAATGCGGAGAAAGAACTGGGACTTGTCCAGACCGGTGCGGCAACTAGGGACCTCCCGGTTGAATCTGATTCACAGTCACAGCCAGAACCGGCTCGTCCAATCCCACTTGAACCTAACATAATTGTGGCGGCCCCTCTATCCACTTGCATGGTTAACCAGTTACCTCCCCAAACCAACAGTAAGGCGGTATCACAGGAGACACAGCAACTTTCCACGATAAAAAACACAAAACTCCGTGGAAATAAACCCCGTAAACAGCCTACACCCAAAGTAGACACCACAGCTACCCAGGGATTCCACGCTAACTTGGCAGACGTGGTAGAAGAACTGTTTGAATCCCGGCTGGAACCACTACTGGTAAATATTGCAAAGGACATAGTGGACACTTTGAAATCATGTGTAGAAAATATCCTGCATAAATGTGAACGTATTGACAACTGCCTTAAAGATCTGAAGTCCCACACTCAGGGGAAGCGGGCTCATGAAAAACCTGAATCGATTGATAGCCAGGAGGTGATCATGGGCTCACCAATGCAGGCTAATAGACAAGGCCATACAACATGCACAAATCCACCCAAAGGGAACATAACATCTCAAGGGGAGGCACATAAGATCCTAGTCTCGGGGGCTGTGCCTGACAGGGCAGCCAAACCACTAGTTAAGGAGCAAAGAAATAGTGGGTTGTACGCCAGACAGAACAACATAGTGGATCTCCCCCCAGATGCAGCATCCCTAGTTATTTTAACTGGGATCCCACGCCTTAATATCAACCAGAGGGAATCAGAACAGGATCTACTGAACAGAACCAGAAGATGGTGCACACAGTTTAGTAGTGGGAGTTCCGATGTGGGAAAAAATATTATAGCTGCAAGAAGGGTGGACTGGGTAGGGCGAAGGGAGAAATGTATCACCGGTGACTGTGTGATTGTTAACTTTAACAGTCCCAATATGGCTAATACACTACTCTGGGATGGATCTGAGCTAGATGGTGCAGGTATCAGACCCCTGCCATTAGGCTATTTCTATCCACCTCCACCCCATCCACAGGCCAAACCACGATCCTGGCATATCCAGTTACCATCAGGACACATAGGAAGGGCAGGGGAAGTGAGACACTATTCCTATCAAGCACAACAGGCTCGTCTGAGGGCGGGGGATAAGCTTGCCGCCACCGTACGCAATGTCCCTGATCATTTAGCTGAAATCCAGGTGGAACCTGTTGTGCCAAGTAATAGGTTCTCACCACTTGCAAACCCCTCTAGCCTGGATCTAGTGGATTGACAACTACCCACTCACCCGACTGGACAGGAGAATTCCATTATAGTTAATCAATGCCATAAACCAATGGTACTTAGCTGGAACATAGCGGGGCTAAGGAGGAAAGTCGGGGATGACAGATGGGTTCATTTTGTAACTCACCACGACATTATGTGTTTTCAGGAGACGTGGGATACCGACGGAAATTTTTATTTAAATGGTTATCGTAGCTTCTCAGTTAAAACGACCGCTGGGTGGGGAGGGAGACCCAAAGGTGGCCTGTATACAATCACCTCGATCAATTTGGCAGGTTCCATGAAGAAAATAGAATCATCAGCGGATAGCATTTTGTGTGTAGAATGGGTTAGGCCCAACCTCCCTATAATTTTAATTGTAAATTTTTATAACGCACCGGATAAGGTATCTTGTAACACACACTTAAGGTCCTTATCCTCTTTTCTTTCCCACTACAAGTCACACCAAACAGCTTTATTCGAAATCTTGCTCATGGGAGATTTTAACATACACCCCTGTGGATGGGATTGTTTTTCTAAACAACAACTGGCACCCCCGGGCGCTATCAGTTCCCATTTTGAACACACACCGCAGGGGATGGACCTGGAAGAATTACTTGCCGACCTAAACCTGTTTGAACTAGCTGGGCCCGAGGGGGAGAATAGGGCACCGACGTTCATAGGTAGAGATGCAAACACTGTTATTGACTAAATCATTATCTCAGCGGGACTGGTTGATGCGATATCCGCCCTTGAAGTCAAGGTTTCTGCCTTTAGTGACCATAATCCCCAGATTCGGACTTTAAACCTTGGGAGTAACAACGCAACCCAGGTTGAGCGTCTGGGTGGCTGCTGCGATCCCATTGGTCCTAAGGACCGGGGAAGAAGACTAAATTGGTCCAAGGTGGTCCCGGACACATTTATCCAGTATCTAAAAGCAAATGTCCATGCAGATCTGTTAACATGCACAGATAGCTCGGCAGCCGACACTGATATTAAATCTTTCACTAATATCTGTACGCAAGTTAGCCATGATCTAACACTCAGGAAGAAGCGAGCTGAAACCACCCGCCCAAGGTGGTTTGATAGGGAATGCTCAAAGGCACATAAGGGGCTTATGGAGGCCCTCAAACAGCAGCCGAGAATTCGGGAGCGGGTGATTCAGTGCAGGAAGCTCTATAGATTAACCATTAATAACCGAAAAATGTCTATAAAAAACGAGGCTTGGGACAATCTCGTATCAATTAACATCCCGAGAGATAGTTCCAGGGCTGTGATCAACCACTCCTATTTTTCTGAGGAGGAAAACTATCATGGATTGTGTGATCCCTGAGGAAGATTGGGTTGCCCACTTCAGCAAAATATACAACAGTGAAGAGTCACTAGCACCAGATAGTATTCACAGGCTCATGGTCCCTGCTGTCCCCCTGCAGTTTAGTGAGCACGAGGTTATCAAGGCCATCTTGGAGATGACGAAATGTAAGGCCCCGGGCACAGATGGTGTCCCTGCAGATCTTTATAGGTCACCCCTGGACATGTGGGCTAGAATACTCACCAACCTCTTTAATTCCTCCTGCACAGCTGGGTTTCCCAAATCATGGTCTTCTTCGACCATCATTCCCATTTACAAGAAAGGTTCCCGAACAGATCCGGCCTGTTATAGGCCGATATCATTGATTGACTGCCATCAAAATTCTAGGCAGAGTCATATTACAGAGACTGGGGGATTTTATAAAGGAGAAGGGGGTCCTTTCAGACCTGCAGTATGGGTTTAGGGCCAGGAGAGGAACCATGGACCAGTGCCTAAACCTCCTTATGCTTTTGTATCGCTTTGTTTGCCCTAAGTGTGGCAGGGTATGCTCAGACGTGAGTCCCTTGCTCACTTGGCCACTGGATTCAAGATAGCCTGGCTGATGAGGATTATGAATCCGAAACCGGTCCCAGGATGCTTGTTTCCGGTCCATGGAAGACATGGCTTGGCAGTTCGGGCTGGACTGTTCCGATAAGGCACAGGGTCAGACTGATTTGCATATGGCCATGTCTGAAATGGGGTGGCTGAATGGGCTAAAGAATGGTGATGGATTAAACCCAGATCAGTTGACTGGGGGTGAGTGTTTGATTTGCTCAAACGCTCCGCCCATCATCCCCTTTTGTGTCGCTTTGTTCGCCCTAAGTGTGGCAGGGTATGCTCAGACGCGAGTCCCTTGCTCACTTGGCCACTGGATTCAAGATAGCCTGGCTGATGAGGATTATGAATCCGAAACCGGTCCCAAGATGCTTGTTTCCGGTCCATGGAAGACATGGCTTGGCAGTTCGGGCTGGACTGTTCCCATAAGTCACAGGGTCAGACTGATTTGCATATGGCCATGTCTGAAATGGGGTGGCTGAGTGGGCTAAAGAATTGTGATGGATTAAACCCAGATCAGTTGACTGGGGGTGAGTGTTTGATTTGCTCAAACGCTCCGTTCATTATCCCCTTTTGTATCACAGCTTTGTAGATATCATCCTCTGAATGTGTTGCAGGTTGAGTTGTTCTGAATCTTCAGTGGTAGACTGAGTTTGAGCAGATTGAGTCTTCGAATGTAGACAGCCTTCTGTGCCTATATTTTTGGTATTTGCGACTGTGCCAGTGGCGAACTCCGTGTGGATGTCAGTTTCACAACTTGAGCGTAGGACCTGGTCAGCCCCGAAGGGGGCCATGCCTTTTACAGAGCCTTCGTGGCTGGAGATCGAAGAGTGTCGTCAGTGCCAAAGGCTTCATTCGGTCCGGGCCCTGGCCTGAAGTCAGTGGCGGCCCTGCAGGCTATTTGAGACTCTGGGCTAGACACCAGACCCTCAACAGGAGGTGGGGGGAAACTCTGGGTTAAAGATAGTGCTCCTTCATACCTAGATTGGATTAAGGCAATTAAGTATACACTTAACTTAGATAAGGTGGTATGGAAGAGAAGGAAGCATTTTTGGATTCCCTGTATCGAATGGCTGGATAGGATGTAAACGTTCTTGTCCAATGATTATGCCTTTTTGCAGAATGAGTTACCCCAAGATCAGTTCGAGGGCCTGGGAAGATAGATGAACTGAATTGAATTCATCCTCTTCGGTACCTTCTGGTATCCTGTGGGTATCTGCAGAAAGTGCATCCATCAAGATCTTCAGAGTTTAAGGAGGGGCCTCTCCGATGCGTAGTGGGTGGCATGGATCTGTTACTCTGAGAATATCCTTTTGGCGTAGGAGGACCAAAAAAAAAAAAAGGTGGGGGGGCTCTGCCTGTCCAAATGGGCACTGTGCAGACGCTGGGTTGTGCGTGCATACATACCATACTCATCAACTCTTCTACAACTGGAGTTTCAGGATCTTGCTTCTGCTCTCCCTTGGATTCAGAGAGCCTACTTTCCATCTGCTACATTCTTCCATAAGCAAATAAACCCTCAATGACTAGACAGCCCCCCCTCCAACCCACATGACATCAAAGCCTGGTTGAAACGTCGTTTAGTCCCCATTAGAAATCTTGATGGGAAGACGGGGTTTTGCAATTTCTGGGTTTATGGACTTCATGTTGGTAAGCACCACATGGGTCCATGAGAGGGCTGTTCAGACTGACAGCCATAAACAAACTGGTACATGTGTGCAAGGACAAATGGAACACATTGTTGCATTCTGGCAGGACACCTCTGTCCACTAACTAGGTGGTAGTAACCAGTCAGCAGAAAATCCAAAAATTAAAAAGAAGATCTCCCTCGCACCACTATAAGAACATTGCCATTGGGCTCAAGTTTCTAGAAAATATAGCAACTAGCACCCAAAAGCTACACAAGGGTTTTGGGTCATACTGCAACCAAGCAAAGTGATAACAGTGGTTGGTTTTTTGTATATTTTAACTTAATGACTGGTTTATAGAAACCCATATCTTTTACAAGTCACAGACCACACTGATCATGGCGTTTCAAACCTTTTATTACCTCCGAGATCAAGTGACACTGATCAACTTTGATAGTAAAGGGGCAATTTAGTTATCAATTTGTAATGCAATGGTACTTGTGGCCCTGGGATGCCAATGGCATACAGTACCCACCATGGAGGCTTCAAAATGACCAATGACTGAGAACAAGCCACACATGCTATGCTGACGGTTATAAATGCAGGGTAATCTAAAAGGTGCTTTACGTTAACCTCAATCATAAGTTCAAGATGACCAAACTGCATTCAAACTGTACAACTTATTGGCTTGATTCACAAATCCACTTCTGTATTGATATTCATGAAGATAATAAGATACCAAACATTTAAAAAAGTTCAGAGCAAATCTGAGATTTACCATGCTTGAAATTCTTTAAGTAGCCTTCAAATTAAAATCTGTTACTCACTTGATCTTTTCTTCCACTGATCGTTAAGTTGCTTATAGCCCATGCAGCTTCTTTCTGCGTGCCAAAATCCCCCTGAAACACAAATAAGGATGTAAGTAACAATTATTTTTATTTGGCGAAGAGGAGCTAGAGAATGTAAGGAATTCAGTACAAAGTCTCCAGTTTTGTAAATGTGATGTAAGCAAAACATTACTTTAACAATCGATTTTAGATTGCAGCTCTGTAGATTCACATGCAGAGCACACTCCTGCCACCTAGTGCGCGGTGAAGACATTGCAAGTTGTTTTTGTTTTAAGTGTAAGTTTCAGTGTGACTTGTGATCCTGGGTGAGAGTTACTAGGTGCAGTAATAGTATGCACCAAGACACAGAGTTCACCTTAGATTGACAATGGAAAGTGCCTACATACCCAAAGGGATCGTCTTCTACTTGGTAAGACAGAACATTACTGTTCGAAAATGGGGTTCTGTTGCAGTAACCCCCACTTTTAGCCTGGTTTTTGATACAACTTTATAGAGCACTGGTCCCGCTGTCTAGGTTCCAGTGCCACTGGTCTTTCCCTAAAAAACATGTCCACAATTGGTACTTCTGCCCCCCCCCCCTGTAAATCCCTAGTGATACCCAAGGTGCCTAAGAGATGAAGAGGGTCCCCTGGAACACCCTCACGAGGACCATGCAACTACCCCTGCAGCTGGCATGCCCGTGTGAGGTAACAAAATTACCAAGTAGACATGGCACATTGTGCCGTGCCATACCAGCTAGCACTGCGTAAGTTGTGTAAGTCCCCCCTCTAACAGACCTCACCAACTCTAAGGCAGGGTGCACTATATCCCAGGTGTGAAAATATCTGCATGAGCAGATCTGCCCCAACTGTATTCTATTCCCTAGAATTGAAAGTGCCAGGAAAGTCTGAGAAGCAGCTCCTTGTAACATGTTCACACTGATGCCAGTATGAGATTAATTAAAACATGTAAACCGATGGCACCTCAGAGGTGCCAATGACAACCAATAAACCCTGGTGTGGGCACAGACTGGCTTTAAGCAGCCTACCATACACATTTCTAGACCCCTGGGTGGAGAGCCTCTGCTCCCTTGAGGACCAGAAACCATGCACATCCTGGGCTGAGGGGTCAAATCTCCTCCCCTGAGATGGGCCAATGCTCGAAAGGTAGGCTTCAAAGGCCTGCTGCCTTTTTCTAATGCGACCACCAGCCTTTACTGCTAGCAGCAGATGGCAACCCCTGGTTTACACTCCCATTTTGTGAGGGAAAATCAGCAAGAAAACCCAGAAGAAAAGGTGGGGAAGGCGAGGTGAAGCACAACAGAGTCCCTGCCAACTTGAAGATGGGGATACCACTCCATTCAAGGCTAGGTCTATGCCCCCTCCCACAGGAGGGTGGCATACTGAAGGGTGTAGTTACTCCAAGGTGCTTCATTAATCCTACCTGCTAAACCCATAAAACACCTCCTTAATGTAGTATTTGGGTGGCTCACTCAAGATTGGACCAGTAGATCTGCGATGACCTAAGAAGAAACCCTGCAATCCTTCAATAAAGACTCAAATCTCCTGAGAAGAGCGGACCTGTTCAGAAGAAATCGACTTTAAAGACTCCGGATCCGCACCTCCTACCCACTCTGCACCAGACGCCCACGACCAAAGTATGAGTGGCTCACATATGCAGTGAAGTCTACCTGGCGATCCTGAAGTAGTGTCCAGCAGTAGCTAATCTCTCCTGCCCTCCACAATGGCGCCTGCAGTGTGAAGCACAAGTTACTACTTGTGTAACGATATATCTGTAAGAGACATTAGTTCGTGATAGATTCCTTACCTTAGAATATCCCCAGGCGTCAGACTGGATCCGGAAATTTTTGCGTAGCAATACCCCTGCGCATCGGTAGGCGTCGTCCGCGGCTCCGCATCAGTCGTCGTTAGCGCCGGAATGACGGAGTACTTAGACGCCGCCCATGCGCGCTGACGTCAGTTCTGATACACAGCTTTTCCGCGCCAGATACGCAGAGCCATGATAGAACCAACACTGGTGCCAAGAAACTAGGGCCCTGAAAGGGGATGACCTTAACCCTAGATATCGGTTCGCAGAACGGGGAGGATGGGTGGGTCGGTAAGGAATCTATCACTAACTAATGTCTCTTACAGATATATCGTTACACAAGTAATAACTTGTGCATCTGAAAGAGACACGTTAGTGATAGATTCCTTACCTTAGAATAGATACCCCAGCAATACCAACCCCGGTGGTGGGTCTGCGAACCAATAATCACACCAGAAAGTCCTGGAGGACGGAACGGCCAAAGAAGCCATCCCTCCGGACTTGACTGTCCAGGCAGTAGTGTCGTGCGAACGTGTGCAACGAGGCCCACGTAGCTGCCTGGCAAATGTCCTGCAAGGGTAACCCCCGGCCCAGGGCAGTAGTAGTTGCCGTGGCCCGAGTGGAATGAGCCCTCAATACAACAGGGGGCTCCTTCTTAGCCATAGAGTAACATGCCTGGATACACAAGATGATCCACCGGGAAATGGTCCGCTTGTGTACCGCCTTCACCTGCTTAGCACCCACGTAACCAACAAAGAGTTGGTCATCCACCCGGAACTGGCGTGTGCGATCCAAGTAGAAAGAAAGCGCACGTTTTGGGTCCAGACAGTGGAGCCGCTCTTCCTCTTTAGAGGGATGCGGTGGCGGAAAGAAGGTGGGCAAGGTGATAGACTGCCCGATATGGAAGGCCGTGACAACCTTGGGCAGGAAAGATGGCTTTGTATGTAACACAACCTTGTCCGGATGGACAGAAATGAAAGGAGGAGTACAAGAAAGAGCCTGGAGCTCACTCACTCTCCTGGCAGAGGTGATGGCAACCAGAAAGGCAGTTTTCAAGGTAAGAAGACAAAGAGGACAGTTGTGAAGCGGCTCAAAGGGAGCGCACATCAGAAACGTAAGAACAAGGTTCAAGTCCCACTGAGGCATCACAAACGGAACAGGAGGGAAAGTGTGTGTGATGCCCTTCAGGAATCGACTTACAATAGGGGACTTGAACAAAGAAGGTTGATCAGGAAGCCTTAGAAAGGCTGAAAGGGCAGAAAGGTAGCCCTTGATAGTGCCCAGAGCAGAGCCCTGCTGGGCAAGAGAAAGAAGGAAGAGAAGAACCTCAGAAAGAGGGGCAGCAAGAGGATCCACAGCCTTTGCTGTGCACCATGCCACAAATCTGTTCCACCTGCAGGCGTACACCGACTTCGTGGAGGGACGCCTGGCTGCCAGAATGACATTACAGACTTCGGGAGGCAAGTGAAATGGCCTCAACTGTCGCCGATCTATCTCCAAGCTTGTACTGGACAGGTTCGGGTGGAGGACCGTCCCCTGCTGCTGCGACAGAAGGTCCTCCCGAAGAGGCAGACGAATCGGGGGATAGACTGACATGCTGAGTAGCTTGGGATACCAGTACCTTCGCGCCCAGTCCGGAGCCACAAGGATAACCTGGGCCCGGTCACGCCTGATCTTCAGCACTCTGGGCAGAAGTGGTATAGGCGGAAAGGCGTACACTAGACCGCAACTCCACTCGCGACGAAAAGCGTCTCTGAGCGAGCGCCGCCTTGGAAATTCCAACGCGCAGAACTGATGACATTGCGCGTTCTCTTCGGTGGCGAATAGATCTAACCAAGGCTCTCCCCACTGCTGAAAGAGGCCTTGTGCCACGTCAGAGCTCAGACGCCATTCGTGATCCATCATGCACCGACGGCTGAGTTCGTCCGCCCTGGCATTCAGAGAACCTGCCAGGTGTTGAACCACCAGGGTCACGCCCTGACGTTCCAGCCACTGCCAGAGGCGCAGAGCCTCCTGGCATAGGGTCCACGACCCCACCCGTTTGTTGCAGTACCACATGGCGGTGGTGTTGTCCGTGAACCTTAGGGATGAGGGTTGGCAGAGGTAGGCAGAAATCTTTGATTTTTCCCCACCTGCTTTCCCGTCAAAGTGGAGTTGTAAACCTGAGGATGCCACCTGATGCTAGCAGCAGAGGCGGTGCCCACGATATGCAGGGGCTCTACCCAGGAGTCCAGAAACCTGTCTGGTGGTGGCTAGCTGCCTACAGCTGGTC
Source organism: Lissotriton helveticus (assembly GCF_964261635.1). Lineage (NCBI taxonomy): Eukaryota > Metazoa > Chordata > Amphibia > Caudata > Salamandridae > Lissotriton > Lissotriton helveticus. The sequence goes on from NC_136072.1 coordinate 128,454,139, forward strand.
AGACCACACCATGGTTGGCAGTGATTTAGGGGGCACCTCTGAGGTGCCCTCTGAGTAGATCGCACAATGAATCCCACACTGGCATTAGTGTGGGTTCATTGAAAGGAGTAGTTTAGTACCAAACACTCCTGTGTTCAGTGAAGCCATCATGCTGCTGTGGAACTCTAGTAGTCTAGTTCCCAGTCAATGGACTATGGCTTCAGCAGCACTTACAATATTAGGAAATGGTGCCCAAAATTGTAGGGGCATATTTGCGCATGCAGATATGCCCTCACCTGTAATATAGTGCACCCTGACTTAGGGCTCTGAGGCTTGCCAGTGAGGTGAGTTACCTATGCTACCAGGCAGGGTGCCTTGTTGAGTGTAGTTTCCTCTCTTTCAGGGGCATGCAGGTTGCAAGGGCAGTCGCATGGTCCCAGTAAGAAGGGGGAGGGGTTCAAAGGGACCAGGCCGTTGGTATCCAGGGTACCATTTACTAGGGACTTATAGGGGGCAGAAGTACCAATTGAGAGTTTGCTTTAGGAAGGAGCCCTGGTTGGCAGGGACCCTGTGCACTATGTTTGAAACCACATTAAAACTAGTCAAAAAGTGGGGGCTAACCATGCAAAAGAGGCTCTTTATTACAAATGTTATGTTAGAATCCTAGATCTTCAAAACCATTCTCTCTCATGGCTTGGACACCAGGATGTGCACCCATATTGCTGTAGGTGCCTTGGCTGCTAAATGAAATGCCATTGAAATGTTCCAAGAAGCCAAAGTCTGGTGCCAAAGTAAAAGGTTTCTCAATGGCAGTCTCTACCAATTGCCCCACCCCCCTCCAAGGACACAACAGCATTTCTGCATGTGGCCAGTGCTGGATCAAAAATACCCATTTGAAGGATTTGAAAAAGCTGTGATACTCTATTGTGTGCATTTGTTTGCAAGACCTTATGCTTTCCTTCCAGTCAATGCAAAAATACGAAGGTCCACTCTTGGTGCCAACATGTCACATGATCTTGGCTCCTTTCACACGGTGAAAAACAGCTAAACGGTGAGCACCTGGTGAGCGAGAAATACTAATAGGGCAGGCTTCTAGCTTTTTCATGAAGGCATTGAAATACTGAAATTCATTATTGATTTCACGACCCCTCTGGGACATGTCGCGCTGGCTTTTTTTTTTTTTGGCCCTGTAGAAGTGCCGTCTCCATCCCCTGTTTTTCTCCAAAGCAGCTCATGGTGTAATGGTTAAGCCTGAGCCCTATCTAGGCCAAGCCCCCACTAATGTGTTTTCAATGTCCACAAGGCTGTTAAGGGCTGAAAGCTTTGCTCTATAACAATGCCCAACTTTAACACTCCTACTGAAAAGTTACCAATTAGAGCCAATCGGTCCAGCTTTGGCTGCCATACATTTTGGCAGCGCAATGTAACGTGCAAAATTGGAGAGCGACTTCAAAATGGTTTTTAACAAAATAAATGTGTGTACAATGCACACACCAAGAGGCTCAATCACAGTTTGAAAAGAGCTGTTAGTTCCCTAGTTTTGCCTAACACTAGGATTAAATTGGGGAAACTAAACATTACACCACTTGCCTGCTTACCTTATCTAACAGGTGTATGATCATTGGTACCAGGTTGGCATCAATCACAGCTTGAACCTGTTGCTGATTGCCTGCTGTTATATTGGAGAGGAACCATACAGCCTCCTGCAAAATAAAGTAGATTGGTCGAATCAGAATATTTACGCCAAATAGAAAAAAAATCTGCACATAATCATTAGCAATACTTTTCTCCACACAATAGGCTAGGGTCCTACCAAAAAAAACTAAACTGGGCTGAGAACATTTAACAGTTTTCACATGGAAAATCCTTGCCTTAAATTCAATGGCATGAATAGAAACACAACAATAAATTGCATGATTTGGAGACTCCAGTAAAAAAGGTGTAATCTAGGAGCAAGTTTATGTATAATTAGGCTTTTGTAACGAGGGGTGTGGCCTAGCCTCACCGACTCTGGAAAGTGGTGAAAGCCCATACAACCTAAAGGTTCCTGAAAACACCCAGTTGAATAATTCAAGACTGCTCTTTGCTACTCACACAAACTGCAACTAATGGCACAGCTTTACCAATAATATCCAGAATTCAGTGATTAAGCGTAAATGAACATGCTTGAAAATACAAGTCTCTCCTCTACTATAATTTGGTACTTTGAGCGCCATACAATAGTCTTTAAAAGCTTACAAAATTTTATAATTAAAAAATCTATAATTCTGCATCATATGCACGCCGATAGTCAAACATCACAATAATCACCCGCAGAATGCAGGAAACCCTTCACCCTCTAAAATCCTATCACCGAAAAGAATTCCCAAAATGTACAATGTTCATAATACTAAAAAAAAAAAAAAAAAAAATTCTCAAAACTACAGTGTAGCACCCATGTTACCTTTGCTGTGTAGTGGTCTATGGAATGGGGAAAGTACAGCCTGAAAAGGCTTACAATTTGAGACTTAATGCAACCTTTCGCTTTTAAGGGTCCAGGGGCTTCCACTGTCCATGATGTCTTGTACAGGCAGTTGCTACAGGTACGTTTTGTTTTTTTAACAGGAGGGGTAAGTGCTTTTTTTGATCTCTGACAAAAGTGTTCAGTCAGAATGCTTTCCTTATTAGTAAAGTGCCCTACCTTTGGAAGGAAAAAGGGTCAACCAAACCAAGTGTCTGCAATCTTCACATTCTGTCACAGAATGTGACATTTGCCAAAATGTGTCACAAAGGACTCTAAGAACAGGTCATTAAATCTATGTGCCAAATGAGAACAACTGAAGGAAAAAGGAGATAAATGATGGAAAGTCTGCCAGGGAATGCTCGACTTTCACTGAAACAGTCCATGGATAAAAGGCACAAATCATGGTCAACCTTCCTGTTAACATTGTTGCCCATCACTATCGGCAAAGGCCTCCATCATCTATCGAGAACTGCCTTGATGGCGACACACTGCTGCCACAGAGAGTAAGACAGTGCTGTCAAAGCGCTCCAGGTGCAGGAAGGTATCTTCCTAAACAGAGGTTCTCTGTCCGTTCACAGTCAATCTTCTGTCGGCGGGGCTCAAGCAGTACAGATACCGGCCAACATTTCCCAAATTGTCTCTACATCAACCTGTACACCAGAAGCAGAGCTTACAGAAAGAAAAGGTCAAGCCTACTGCAGTTTGCTGAGTGAACAGCAAAAACTTGGGATGTACCAAGGTGTGACCAGTAGAAGAACACATACAAAGTCCTCCCCAGCTGTTAATTTCACCTCTGCCATTGATGGTATCAAGGCAGAAATCAATTCATGTGATTAGGAAGCTGCCTTCGACACCCAAGTCTTCAGGTGGCCCTTCCCATCCCAAGACAGCTCAGATGAGGGGCGGTCAGAGTCTACATGCACACCAAGGAAGCGTAAAAGTATCAGACCACTTCATTTTCACTCCTTGGACTCTAGGTCTTCAAGAGCACCCACGACTCTGGCAGGTCCATCAGGGATTTATCCAGTAGATCACACCACCACTTTTAAGATATTTTGGTTAGAGGTGCAATAAAATGAACTAGACATGCATTTAAATTATCACGCAGACATTCAAGCCTCAACCATCTCCAAAAACCCTTCAGCAACTTGTACCAGAAGTGTCGGAAGCTGGCTCCGTATATGGTATTACCACTATGTGGTTATACTGTGCACAAAGTCCAGGAGTTCCCCAAAAGTATGCAGGGCTCAATGTAAAACCCAAAGTGCTCTATTAGTAGTAGATAGTTATTTAAGCTAAAAGAAATAAGGCTGTGGTATCACGTAAACGTTTACTTGCACTAACAAATAAAAGCAATCAAATAAAACGTAAAGATAAGTCAATAAAATGTTAGCCAAACCTTATTGATTTTCTCCTTTGGGTGTGTCAAAAGGGCAGGAAAGTGCAAAAGGGCGTCACAGTTCAGAACAACTTGGGTCTGTTCATCTGTGCCAGTCACAATATTCCCCACAGCTCTAAGGGCAGCGGTCTTTAAATATAAAAAAAAAGTTTGTGTTACACAATTAGAAAACAGAAACAGAATATACTTATTCTACATTTCAGTTGAATCATATATACCTCATGTAGTTAAAACAGAGCAACCAAGCTTTTCTAATGGCACTTAGACTACTAAAATTGGCTAGACATTCTGTCACCTGACTGATTACTTTAAATGCTGGAGAAGCTTTTGATCATGTCAATTTGTATTCAAGACTTTGGCATAGTTTGGATTTGTATTCCAATTGTTCATTATAAAAATGTGACATTATCCTCCTAACGAGATCTTATTCATTTTTTTATATTTTATACACTTGTTTGTCTCTATCTGGGGTGCTCAGCACGGTAATTCTCTTTACCCCCTATGTTTCCACTTCGTTTAGAAAACTTCGTTATATGTAGAAATAATCAGTCAATAAAAGGTTCTAAAACTGGTCTTTAGGAGGCTTTACACCTAAGCAGAACAAGCATTTGCAATGCAATAGGTCTCGCATTTGCGAGAGTTTAAGCTATTGGCATTGTAAATGACAATACCTTTTATTTATGTTTTAAAAACCAACACGTAAATAAAAAGCATTGCCATTTACAATGCCAATATCTTAAACTCTCACAACTGCAAGACCTATTGCATTGCAAATGCTTGTTATTCGCAGGCATCATCAGTTAGTTGCATCTCAACTGGGTAGAAAGTGACAGGACGAACCACCAATTGGCAACTCAGCATTTCATTTGAGAAAGTTACACAAAGTGTGTTGCAGTACGTATGCCTGCTGGTTAGACAGGCAATACGGCAACATCGATCACAGCATAAAATATAGTAAAACAGGTCATCAGGATTACCTCAAGCGAGAAATGTACACAGTTTAGGTACGTTTATACCGCCTGACAATCTCGATCGACTGATCAGATGTAGCACATACCAGAGTGTCAGTGAGGGTCGCATGTAATAAACAGGACTGTATCTGCCTTCATTAAGAGAAATCTACCCTGCATTGCCAAATAACGTCACTGGGAACAAGTCTTTCCAACAAGACAGACAGCCTCCACCACTCACATCTTTTACTTACATCAGTTCCAAAGTACGGGTAAGCCATTCCTTCAGCGCCTTGAAGTTCTCAATGTTCATTCTCATGTGCCCCGGGGGCCCCTCAACTTCTTCCTCCTCCGAGGGGACGGGCGAAGCCCACTGCAGCTCCCCCGTCGCTCCCCTGGTGTCAGGCAATGGTCCTACGGCTTTACAATGTCCCCCCCCGGAGTTTCTCCCTCCACCACCAGGGCCAAGGCGCGACGGCCAGGTAAGTGCCAGGCTCCCGGAGGAGGGGGCGGTGGGGTTCAGGGTGGCGCTAGGTGGGGGATCCGCACGTGCGGTTTCTTGTGCGCACACAGGGTACCCGAAGACTACGGTCAGGGGCAGAGCTGCTCCACAACAGAGAACAGCAGATTTCTCGCAAGACAGTCCGGTAGTAGCGCAGTCCACAGTGCTCAGTATACAGCGCTGTTAACAACACAGGGAAAAGGTGTGCGAGGCGCATGCTCAACACGTCGGGGGACACAAAGATAGACATAGAAAAAAGACGAACACGACAGTTGCCACAGAGTACGGTTCAAACTGGATGCCATCTTGAATGATTGTATTTTACTGCTTTCCAAAATGTCACTTCTGAATAGAAAAAGTATAAACCCCTTCGACGGTTAGTAATAAAACAAAGCAGGAGGCAGATAAAACAAATCCCCGCCGGGCCGCCGCGCTGCCTGCGACGACCCGGAAGCGGTTGGGAAGCCGGCCAATCACAGCCCCAACCGGAAGTCCCGCCCCATCGCGGCGAGAGGGAGAGAGAGCTGCCCGAGGAGCCACGAAGGCTCCGCATTGAGTCCCGGTCCCGAGAGGTAAAGAGCGGGCGGGCGCATGGGGAAGGCGGGGCTCTCATGTGGTGAGAGACCCCCGGAAAGCGCTACCCCCGCCCGAGATGCAGATCCGCCGCCGAGCACCGCCAGAACAGGTGAGTGTGTTGAGTGAGAGGAGGGGTGAGTGGGGGTGGGGTGTACGCGTGTGTGTGTCTCTGTTTGTGCGTGCGTCTGTCTGTCTGTGTGCGCGTGTGTATGTTTAAGGGGGGGTGCGTGTGTGTATATGCAGTGTGTGTATGGCTTTCTTTGTGCGCATGCGTGAGTGACGACGTGCGCGCTCACGAGGTCGAATCTCGGCCTGCAAATGCGCGTGGCACTTTGCTGTCCTCATTCTCCGAAAAGTAACTACTATAGTTGTCTCGCATAGACAGCAAAAAGCTTCGCTTTTTGCTTACGTCTAGCGAGACCTAAAAAGGAACTTATCACGGTAAGTGGATTTATTTATTTTAAAATCAAGAAAGTATAATCGTTTTTTTAAAGTTTCTAGTTATAAAGAACAAGTTACTTACCTAAGGTAACGCTTTTTCTGGTGGATGCAGTATCTGCCTGTGGATTCCTCACCTTGTGAATATCCCCCTGCGTCAGCAACATTCAGAAATTATTTTTGTAGCTTCGCGCCGACGTCACAGAAGCACGGTATCACGCGCGGCCCCGCTGACCGCCACAGACTCCATAATAGGCCCACGTCAGCGTGATAACATCAGTTCCACCCTTTATCCGTGCCCTCGAGGCACAAGGACGGATCAACAACAGTAGATATACATACAATGTACACAGTACCAAATAATCAAAATAAATCAGTGTAGTCCATGCAGGAAAGTAATAACATCAACACATTTCCTTTGACAATAAAATATTTATATTACAGTAAATCAGGTATAGAAGAGTGGACAACGGGGAGGCGGGTGGGCCAGTGAGGAATCCACAGGCAGATACTGTATCCACCAGAAAAAGCGTTACCGAAAGTAAGTAACTTGTTCTTCTGATGGATACATCTGCCAGTGGATTCCTCACCTTGTGAATAGAGTCCCACAGCAGTCTCCACTCCCGGAGCAGGGTGTCCACTCTCCTATACCAGAAAAACCTGGAGGACAGAACGCGCAAAATGGCCCTCCCTCCTCACTTCGGAATCTACGCAGTAATGCTTCGTGAAAGTGTGGAGTGAGGTCCAAGTCGCCGCTCTACAAATGTCCTCTACAGGTACACCCCTAGAAAAAGCAGATGTAGCGGACGTTCTTGAAGAATGAGCTCTTAAACCTTCAGGAGGTTCCTTACCTGCCAGAGTAGCAAATCTTGATACACAAGACAATCCATCTTGACAGCGTGCGCTTGTGCACCGCCTTGCCTTTTCTGGCTCAAACAAAGAGCTGGTCATCCACTCTGAAGTCTCTGGTTCTGTCCAGGTAGAAGCTCACCGCCCTCTTCGAGTCCAAGCGGTGAAGTCCCTCCTCCTCCTTGGAAGGGTGAGGGGGAGGATAGAAGGTAGGAAGGATAACGGACTGCCCTAAATGGAAGGGAGTAACCACCTTAGGCAGAAAAGCAGCCCTGGTCCTATGTACCATTCGTTCAGCATGAATGGTCAAGAATGGGGTCTTTGAACTAAGAGCTTGAAGCTCACTTACCCTCCTTGCCGAGGTAATTGTTCTCTTTTAAAACTGTCTTCCTGGTTGCAGTCTCAAGGGACACTTGTGCAAAGGTTCAAAAGGTGAACCCATCAAGAAAGTAAGTACAAGGTTCAAGTCCCATTGAGGCACAATAAAGGGAGTAGGAGGAAATTTATTTGTAAGTCCTTGTAGAAACCTCAAAACGCCAGGAGATTTAAATAAAGACGGCTGATCCGGCAAACAGAAAAATTCCGACAATGCCGATAGATAACCTTAGACTGTAGCTACAGCAAACCCTTGCTGAGCCAAAGAAAGCGCAAACTGAAGAATGTCAGATCAACGAGCCCTCAAAGGATCGGTGGACTTCTCTCCACACCAAGAAACAAATTTAGACCACCTATGAGAATAGATAGACTTGGTGGAGTCACGCCTGGCCGATAAGAGGACATCCACCACATCATGTGGGAGAGAGAAAGAATTCAGGTTGCCCCGTTCAATCTCCAGGCATGAAGGTGTAAGATCTGGAGGTGGGGGTGTAAAACCTGCCCCTCCATCTGAGAGAGGAGGTCTGCCCTGAGAGGGAGACGGAGCGGCGGGCACGAGGAGAGGTGGAGAAGATCTGTGTACCACACCCTTCTTGGCCAATCCGGGGCGATCAATATGACTTGAGCCCGGTCTTGGCGAATCTTCCTCAGAACCCGAGGAATCAAGGGTATGGGAGGAAACGCGTAAAGGAGTCTTGAGTCCCAACTCAACTGAAACGCATCCCCCAACGCTCCCTGCATTGGATACTGGAGACTGCAGAATGAAGGGCAGTGAGCGATCGTGATTGGCGAACAGGTCCACCTGAGGAGTTCCCCACGTCCGAAAGACGTGACAATCTACCTCTGGATGAAGCCTCCACTCGTGGTCGGCTGAGAACTGCTGACTGAGACGGTCTGCACGTACGTTCAGAACTCCGGCCAGATGATTTGCCATCCGACAAATCTGATGGTCCTGAACCCAGGACCAGAGACGCAGAGCCTCTCTGCAGAGACACTGCGACCCCACTCCTCCCTGCTTGTTGACATACCACATCGCGGTAGTGTTGTCCGTCAGGACTTGAACCGACTGACCTCGAAGGGAAGGGAGGAAGCCCTTGAGCGCCAGACGTATCGCCCGCAACTCTAGAAGGTTGATGTGAAGCAACCTTTCCTCTGGAGACAAAAGACCCTTGATGTCCAGATCCCCCAGATCAGCACCCCACCCTAGAGTGGATGCATCAGTTATCACCGTGGCCACCGATGGAGGTAGGTGGAAGGGCTTTCCGAGACAGATTGCCCACCACGCTCCATCAAGACAGATCCGCTGCAGTTTCTCTGGAGACCCTGACCGACTCCCTGAGATCTGTTGTGTTGATACCACTGCCTGCGGAGGCACCACTGGAGTGCCCTCATGTGCCAGCGTGCATGGTTGACCAGCAGAATGCAGGAGGCCATCCGACCGAGCAGACGAAGGACCTTCAGGACTGGAACGACCGCTCCATTGTAAAATAAAGGAATCATTTCCTGTATGTCGAGAATCCTTTGAGGAGGAGGGAATGCACGACATACAGTTGTGTCCAGTACAGCACCTATGAACAGGTTGCGCTGGGAGGGCACCAGGTGAGATTTGGGTACATTTATCGAAAAACCCAACCTGTACAACAACAAAGTTGTGACTTGCAGATGATGGAGCACTTTCTCTGGAGATTCTGCTTCGATCAGCCAATCGTCCAGATAAGGGAATACTGGAATCCCTGACCTGAGCTGTGCAGCCATCACCTTGGTGAAGACTTGAGGCGCAGTAGTAAGACCAAACTGAAGGACCGCAAACTGGTAGTGTTGCAAACCCACCGTGAAACAGAGATACTTCCTGTGCGACTTCAGGCTAGGGATGTGAAAATATGCATCCTGCAAGTCGATCGACATCATCCAGTCTTCTTCCAGCAGCGCTTTAAGAACCTGCGCAAGGGTGAGCATCTTGAACTTCTCCTGCTTCAGAAAAAAGGTTCAAGATCCTGAGATCCAGGATTGGACGAAGTCTGCCATCCTTCTTGGGGATCAGGAAATACTGTGAGTAGCATCCCTGACCCCTTTCGGAGGGAATTCCCGATAGGGAAGTGCATACCCATTCTCCACGAGATTGAGAACCCAAAGGTCCGATGTGACCGATTCCGCAGAGAATTCAGAAGATTTCAACCAGGCTGCTCTTCTTGTAGCAATTGAAGTCCCCATAACTCTCGCCACAGAGTCAGCGGTGTCTAGTCCACTTTGTATGACTTGATGTGCAGCAGCTTGAGTGTCAGCCAGCACCTCATTAAAAATGTTCCTGTCCTCCTCTGGAATCTTAGGGGCCAACTGTCTAACAGAGTCCATCAAGGCATGTATGTACCTCCCCAAGAGACATGTGGCATTCATTGACTTAAGAGCAATAGTAGCCGATGAAAACACTTTCTTCGCAGTTTGGTCATGCTTTTTCGACTTTGTTCCCGGGCACCTGAGGGGAAAGCCCCCACAGATTTAGTTGAACAGGCTGCCTGTATTACCATGCTCTCCGGTAAAGGGTGCGATGATAAAAAGTCTGGGTCACCAGGCGTCACCCTGTATCTCCTTGCAACAGCAGGAGCAGTGAGGTCTATTCCATACTTCCAAAATAGGTTCTGTCAAAGCATCATTGAAAGGAAGTATAGGTTCCACAACAGAAGTCAGGGAATGGAGGATTTCTGTTAACAAGTTAGACTTGAACTCAGCAGTAGGCAGACTTCAAATTCAAAAGTTCTGCTGCCTTTTTGATGACCACATGGTATGGTGCAACGTCCTTTGAAGGGGCATCCGAGACAGAGGATAGCTCCCAGTCTGGAGATAGTTCCAATCCGCTAGCCTCCCTCAGATCATCAAAATAATCCTCCTCCTGCAGCTCACCTTCTTCGATCTCAGCCTCTCTGTACCTCTGTTCTTCGAGAAGATGCTGAGCATCACGCCTCGACCTCTCCTTCAAGAGCTGAGTCTGAAGATCCACAATCGACTCAGATGGAGCCAGAGCCGGCATCGAGATCGGATCTGGAAGCACAGGACGAAGCTCTTGAGGTCGGGCCAGCGCCGATTGTATCGGCGAAGACCTCGGTGGCGCCAAGAAATGCCAAGGCGGAGTCGGAGTCGGCGCCGGCATAAATGGCATAAACTGAGCTGGAACATAAGACTGGGGGACTCCCAGGTTGCATGCCAAAGGACCCATGGGACCTGCCGGTGCTCCAGAGGGGTACATCGCTCTCGAATAGACACCATACATCGCGTTTAAAAACTGTAGGGTCTTGACCTGGGCCTGGAAAAGGAGGGTAAGGACCCACAGGTTGCCCTCGAGGAGGCACTGGATCCGTCTCCTCTTCTTTGGGTTGGTGAGCCGGAGTCGTCGAACCCTCAGGCAAGGGAGCCTCTTTTTCCTCTCGAACAGGAGATCGGGACAGCGCCAGAGAGGAATTAGACACCGGAGCCGGTGAATGCTCCAGTGACTCCACAGGCGAAACTTCACCTACCGGATCCACAACTGGAGAAGGAGATGTCTCCTTACCACATATCCTACTTGGCGACTTCGGTCTCAAATCTGAATCCTTCCCAGAGTGATGTCGAGATCCGTGCTGTCTCTTCTTGTGCTTCTTTTTTGCTGATCTAGAAGCATGCCCCGACGAGGACTTCGAAGGAGACACCGTGCGAGACCATGACCTCGTCCTCGAAGACGACTTCTCTTTTTTACCTTTCAATTTGGCAACCAGAAGCTTCGCCTCTCTTTCACGAAGGGCCTTTCGGTTCATCTTCTTGCAGGAAGAGCACCCTTGAACATAATGGTCCGAACTCCGGCACCAAATGCAATCCTCATGCGGGTCTGTGACCGACATCTTCCCACATTCTCCGCACGGCTTGAAACCGGTCTTCTTCGTAGACATCGACAGGAGACAAAGAAGCAAGAAGACACTAATAGAAACAAACAGTAACAAAGTTACTAAAAAGCTAAAGAGAATCCCTCGAAAACAGTTCGCGTCGACGATGCGGAAAAAGGGAACTGATGTCATCACGCCGACGTGGGCCTATTATGGAGTCGGTGACGTCAGCAGAGCCGCGCGCGATGCCGTGCTTCTGGGACGTCGAACACGTCGGCGCGAAGCTACAAAAAGAATTTCCGAATGTTGCCGACGCGGGGATATTCACAAGGTGTGGAATCCACTGGCAGATGTATCCATCAGAAATACATATTGGCAAAAATAAATTCTTTTAAGTAAAAGATTGAATAAAACTGAAATCCGTTGGAAGCCTAATGGCATTCAATATCTTGGTATGTATTTTTCAAACAAAATGCAAGAAATAAAATGAATGTTAACAGCATAAATTGAAAGGAAATTGTTACTCACTCCATTAGCATCTGTTCGTAGCCTCTAGTGCTGTAGATTCACATGGTTTGCATAAACCTGCCATCTAGTGTCCAGCTCAGACATTTAAAAGTGGCATTTCTTCTAGGAGTTTTGAGACAAAGATGCACTGGGACTCATCCCTAAGTTGGCAATGCGCATGGGCACAGACTAGATACAAGATTGTTATGCACAGCAGAGTATGGAATGGTCAGTAAATAAAGTATGGTGTACATCTGCATTGCAAAAAGGAAGTTATTTAGTAAAGGAAGAGTTATCAGAGCAACAATTCTGAGGAGTGCATGTACAGCACTACAGGCTACAAACAGTTGGTTACAGTCTAACATTTTTTGTTTGTAGCATGTATTGTAGATACATAAGCTCTACTTGGACTGTAAAGCAGTACCCCTCTATTAAGTGGTAGCTACAGTGTGCATGATGAAGATATCTGAAATAACTTCATGCATAAATAAGCTTTTGGTCTTTTTTTTGTTATGAACCATTGACCTCTGGAAGGAATTCCTCGAGGTGTCTGGGTCCTCTAGGGGTTTCCCCATGAGCGGTCTCATCCTTGACGTCGCACTCTGAGAAACCCTCTCCTCTATTAATGTACTGTTTCTCTTACCTTTCTAGTTCTGAAAACTAGATCATTGGCCATTGAGCAAGTAAAACCTTGCTTTTAAATAATTTTTTGTTTGAAAATGGAACAGGCGTGAGACTGTAAGTACCCTATAGCTTTTCAATGTTATGATCACAAAGTTTTGGCGTTTTTTTTTTTAGGATCTCCCTTGGCACCCCTCCAAAACCCAACGACAGGAAATAGGAATCTAAAATGGTCATTCAAGGGGCATTACGGGATTTACTGTCATCATACTCTTGCTGGTCAGCCTAGAACGACTCCCACAAGACTGTAATTTAAGACTTCGAGAGCAACCACTAGATGACTGAATTATGCACAGCATGTGGATCTTTAAGACACTTCACTCTGCATAAAGAGGAACAGGGTAATCAGTAATTCCAGGTAATATGGCCATGGTAATTCCTCATTTTGCCTAGGAGTTTATTGCAGTGAAATTTCCAAATAAGACAAAACCAATCCATAGTGTTCCACTGATAACAATTCTGAAGGGGTATACAACTGACCTAGCTAGCTTAGCTTTAATGAGGCCATGCATCGAAACAAACTCCAGACTATTTTATACAGTCATGGGCTTCAGGGAGAAATAGGATTGAGCACACGAGCCATGGGACCAATATCTAGGTATACATTTTGTTTCACTGCATTACATTTCCTCCCCCTTTAATTGCCAAGTTAACGTTTTAGAAAAGGTACAGTACAATTACAGCACAGCCATACAAATGTAGGAGGACAAATCTCAAAATGGTTTTAATAAATATCGCCTCCTCTAGACCATCATTATGGCTACTAAAAAATGTGAATGCACCAGAAAACAAAAGACTCGACACTTACTTGCACTTTAACTTCTAGGTTGCTGAGAAGAGGCACCAAATTGGTTACAATTCCAGAGTCTATTACCATTTGAATCTGTTCGTTGCCGGCATCAGTTAGGTAGGATAGGGCCCAGACAGTATCCACCAGTATCTGATAAACATGAATAATATTCTTATTAAAATGGTCAAAGCGATCAAATCAGAAAAATAATGTGCTCCTTTATTAACTTTGGGGCTAAGTGTATGTCTTCAAACTAATTCTTGGGGATTTGGCACCATCTTGTGATAAAACCAGAATTGTACCTTAGTTTAAAATACAGGTAGCTGCAGAAGAGGAGAAAAAAAAAAAATACATGACACAAAAAGCATCCCTCTAAGAAGCAGGCTGTACAGAGTCCAGTGGATCCCCAAAGGATTACAGAGGTAAAAATAGATATCAACGTGATCTCCATTTGCGGCAGTGTGGGCGAGCACTACGGCATTATCAGAGGGTAGTGTTAAATATTTATTGTATACACTCAGGCAAGAAATGTCACACTCAAAGACTGAACTCAGACCAACTGTTTGGATAACACATTTTTGTTGTATTTTATTTTTAGAACCAAGCAGGACTTGGTACTTCAAGACAGGTTGACAGAATATGCAAGCTGGCTGAAAAGGACATGGTTACACGTTTGTAAAGCATTTAAAGACAGTTGACATTACTTTGAAATTACCTTCACTACCCAGTGTGATATGCCTAGATATCACACTGGGACATTTCCTCTAGACAAAAAGGCAAGCAAGGAATATGCTACTTACCAGTATGCATCTGTTCTTGGCATGTAGAGCTGCAGAGTTGTACACTTAGCAATAGATCGCCACCTGGTGTTGGGCTCGGATGATTGCAGTTTGTCGTCTTCTTGGAAGAAGTCTTTGTAGTCACGAGATAGGTGACTCCTCCCTTGGACAATACTGCGCATTGTCATCGACTCCATCCTCAGATTGTTTTTCGCCATGATGGGAAATGATGGTGTTAGTAGAAGTAAAGAGAAATGATGTCCATGCGTGTGCATCTAAGTAAGATGAGTACTGGAACGGATACAAGTCCCGGGGAGGCGGGAGGGCGTGTACAACTCTGCAGCTCTACATGCCAAGAACAGATGCATACTGGTAAGTAGCATATTCCGTTCGAGGCATATGAGCTGCAGATTGTACACTTAGCAACGATTGTGCAGCAGTGTCTCCCCTAGCGGTGGTCGCTTGTATCTGTTGCAGCACACTGAAATAGTGTTTTAAGAACAGCTTGGCCTACTGCAGCTTGCTGCTTGGCTTGCACATCAACACAATAGTGTTTAGTAAAGGTGTGTATGGTAGACCATGTTGCTGCCTTGCATACGTCCTCTAGTGGTATGTTTCCTAAGAAAGCCATAGAGGCTCCTAGTTTGCGAGTGGAGTGCGCTCTAGAAGGAACTGTTAGTGTACGTTTAGCTTTTTGATAGCATATTTGAATACACTTTACAATCCATCTGGCAATTCCTCCTTTAGAGATGGGATTGCCTTTGTGTGGGGAAGAGAAAGATACAAATAGTTGTTTTGTCTTTCTGAGGGATTTAGTCCGGTCTGTGTAGTATAAAAGAGCTCTAACATCTAAGGTGTGTAAAGCCCTTTCTGCAACAGAGTCTGGTTTTTGAAAAAACACTGGTAACTACTGATTGGTTAAGGTGAAAAGGAGTAATCACTTTTGGCAGGAATTTAGGATTGGTCTAAGAACCACTTTGTTAGGGTGTATCTGAAAAAATGGTTCTTCTATTGTGAATGCTTGTATTTCACTAACTCTTCTGAGAGAGGTGATGGCAACAAGGAGGGCAGTTTTCCATGTTAGGAATTGCAGTTCACACTTGTGTAAAGGCTCAAAACGGGGACCCATAAGTCTTGTAAGGACCACGTTTAGGTTCCATACTGGTGCAGGTGGCAACCTCGGTGGGATTATTAGTTTTAATCCTTCCATAAATGCTTTTATTGCAGGTACGCTAAAGAGAGATAGATGCTGTCTATTTTGTAAATAGGCTGCAATTGCTGCTAGATGCAGGCTTATGGAAAAATAAGCCAAGTTGGACCTTTGTAGGTGTAGAAGGTAGCAAATAATATTTTGGATGGAAACCTCCAATGGATCAATGGGATTGTTGTTACAGTATATTGCAAATCTTTTCCACTTAGCAGCATAACATGCTCTAGTCGTGGGTCTTCTAGCTTAATTATTTTCATACAGTCTGGTGGTAAGTTTAAGTAGCCAAACTCTAAGACCTCAGGAGCCAGATCGCCAAATTCAGTTGGTTTGGTTCTGGGTGCCTTATTTCTCCATGGTTCTGTGTTAACAGGGATGGCGTGAGCCGTAATTTCTGATGTGGAACCAGTGAGAGATCTAGTAGCGTGGTGAACCACGGCCGACGTGCCCATGGGGGGGGCCACTAGTATTAGTTTGAGAGACTGTTGTCGGAGCTTGCGTACTACTAGTGGAATGAGTGGGAGAGGTGGAAAAGCGTACGCAAATTTGCCTGACCAGTTCATCCAGATCGCATTTCCCTCCGATCGTGGGTGTGGAAACCTGGCGGCGAAGGTTGGGCATTTTGCGTTTTCGTGGGTGGCAAACAGATCTATTTGTGGATGCCCCCACTTTTGGAAGAATGGTTGGAGAACTTGTGGGTGCAACTCCCATTCGTGAATCTGTTGTGACTGACGACTCAACAGATCTGCTATCTGATTGTGAATTCCTGGAAGGTGTTCTACAGTCAGGTGTATGTTTTGAGGGATGGCCCATCTCCAAATGTTCTGTGCAAGCTGGGACAGTTGCAGAGAGTGTGCCCCCCCCCCCTGTTTTTGTATATAATACATAGCAGTCATATTGTCCGTCCGGATTAGAACAGCTTTGTTTTGTACTTTAAAAGTTTTGAGTGCTAGGAAAATCGCTAGCAACTCTAAATGATTGATGTGGAACAATTTTTGTTGGCTGTTCCATTGGCCTTGTGTGGTATAATGCAAGAGATGGGCTCCCCATCCTGTGAGGGATGCATCTGCCGTGAGCACCATTTGTGGAACAGGGTCTAGGAACGGCTGTTCCTTTGTCAAGTTTTTGGTGTTCCACCATTGCAGAGAACGAAATGTACGGCTGTCCACCAACACCAGGTCTGTGAGCTGACCTTGACCCCGATTCCACTGTTGTGCTAGACATTCTTGTAGTGGGCGCATTTGCAGTCTTGCGTGAGGAACTATGAAGATGCAAAAGGCCATCATGCCTATTAGTTTCATGAACACTCTGGCTTGAAGAGAGTGTTGGCATTGAAAAAGGGAGACGAAGTTCTGAATGCTTTGAATCCTGGCTTGACTGGTATACGCTAGAGCTGCCGATGTGTCTATGGTAGCTCCTAGATATTGGTGAACGTGAGAAGGCTCTATGTGCGACTTGGTGTAGTTTATTGTAAACTACAAGTTGTGTAATGTTTGAATCGTTTGTTGTGTGTTGTACACACTGGTTGAACGATCTTGCTTTTATGAGCCAGTCGTCGAGGTAAGGGAAGACATGCATCTGTTGTCTTCCGAGATGTGCTGCTACTACTGCTAAGCACTTTGTAAACACTCGTGGTGCTGTTGTGACCCCGAATGGAAGGAGTTTGAACTGATAGTGTTGTCCTTGTATGACAAATCTTAGATACTTCCTGTGCGCAGGATGTATAGGAACATGAAAATAGGCGTCCTTTAGGTCTAGTGTTGAAAGAAAATCTCCCTGTTCTAGTAATGGGAGTACTTGTTGTAAAGTGATCATGTGAAAATGATCTGATTGTATGTAGTGTTTGAGGGGCCTGAGGTCGAGAATTGGTCTTAATGTCCCGTCCTTCTTGGGTATTGGGAAGTACAGGGAGTAGACTCCTGTTCCTTGTTCCTGTAAAGGGACCACTTGAATAGCATCCTTCTAGAAGTGCTAGAACTTCCTGTTGAAGCAGAGTTATGTGTCGTGTGGACATTGGACGCTGCCTGGGGGGTTGCTGTGAGTTCTAGGCAGTAGCCATGTTGGATAATTTGTCTTACCCACCTGTCTGTTGTGATGGAATTCCAGTCAGGTAGGAACTGATAGTCTGCCCCCCACAGGAGTGGAATGCTGTAGGGGAGGCAGAGGGAAGTCACTGTTTGGGAGTGGAAGAGGTGCGGTTGTTGTTATTACCTCTACCTCTTCCCTTATTGTTGTTGCCTCTGTATCCTCCTCTAAAGTAGCCTTTATTAGAGGAGGTTTGTGTGTCTTAAATGATGATGTGTTATCTGCGATGGTCTTCTTGGAGCCTCCACTATAAGAGGAGCGGCGAAAAGAACTTCTAGTCTGGGTGGATTGTAATGCACCCATAGACTTAGCAGTGTCTGTGTCCTTCTTCATCTTTTCTAGAGTGTTATCTACTTCCGGCCCGAAAAACTGGTTCTGATTGAAGGGCTGGTTCAGGATGGTAGTTTGTACTTCTGGTTTGAAACCTGAAATGCGCAACCATGCATGACGTCTGAGGATAACACTAGTGTTAACTGCTCTGGATGATGTGTCAGCTACATCTAGTGCGCATTTAATAGAGGCATTAGATATTAATTTGCCTTCTTGTAAGAGCTCTCCTGCCTGATCTTTGTATTGATCTGGTAGGTGTTCCATACATTTTTCTAGTTGGTCGTAGGGAGCCCTGTTGTAGCGTGAGTGTAAGGCTTGTGTGTTTGCTATGCGCTATATGTTTGTTGCTTGCGCAGCAATCAGTTTCCATGACGCATCAATAATGTTTGATTTTGTCAGGCGGGGGTGTGTCACCAGAAGTTTGGGAATTGGCTTTTACGTGCATTTGACACTACCAAAGAGTCCAATGGCAGATGTCCCTTAATGTAGACTGGATCAGCTGGTGCTGGTCTATACCTTTTTTCTATTCTGGGATTTAGCACCCGACACCGTACTGGATCTTTAAAAATCTCTGGAGCATGTTTAATGACCCCTTTGATCATAGGTAATATTCGAGTAGACCTTTGTGACTGCTCAAAAGTGTCTAATAAGAAATCCTCCTCAGTGGCATCAGAGTGCATTGGAACTCCATGGTAAAGTGCAGCTCTGTTTAATAGATGATTAAACCCAATACTATCCTCTGGAGGGGAAGGGTTTGTTGGGTAGTACTGAGGATCAGGGATGTCTGGTGCATTATTTGGTGGAAAATGATATGCATCGTCATCTTTGGGATATTCTGGGTTGACATCTTCATCCTCATCTAAAGGGTATGTATGTGGCTCTGGTACATCATCCCCCCCACTTAAGTCATACTCTTCGTCAGTGTGGTGTGATGATGCAGGAGATTGAGCAGGAGAAGTTATAGGTTCAATATATGGAGTGATAGGAGAGGAAGGGTGCATTGGAGAAGTTGCACAATCCTTTTTGGCAGGAACCACAGTTGGAAGTGGTGTGTCTGCTGGTCTTTTTTTTTTTTATAAGGAATTGCTTCCACATGTCCAGTTTTTGGATTAATATAGACTGTGTAGGATCTGGTCTAAACAGATCTTCCTCTTCTATTATCTTCTTCGGCGTCGATTTTTTTCGGTGCCGATAGGGGTTGCTTAGTGTTTTTTGCCTTAGGAGGAGTGATTGAGTCCTGTGGCAATTTCTTCGGTGCCGAAGGTGGTTTAGGCTGGTCTGTATCCGGCCTTGGAGCCTTTAGTACCGCTATTGAAGATTTTGACGTGGAGACAGGTTTTGTTGGGCCTGCAGCGCCGCAATCTAGCTTCCCTTCTTTATTTTTGGAACCGGATTGTTTCGGCGTCAAAGCTTTCGGGTCCGTTACGCTTCCTGGCTTCGGCACCGATGTGTCTTTTGGTTGGGGTGCCGAAGGGTGTTTTGGCTTTGGTGCCGAAGGATGTTTCGGTGCCAATGGAGGTGGTGGAATTGGCACATGTGGTTTTTTCAGTGGCGAGGCACCGGAAGGTGTAGTCTTTTTCCTCGGAGCCGAGCCCCAAGGCGGGGCGTCGGAGGGTAAATTTCAGTCTCAACTGGGCCCCATGGGTGGAGTGCTGACCGTTGCCTTTGGTTTGGGCAGTGTCTGTTGTGCAGGGGCAGAGGTACTCACGGGTTGTCGAGATGGAATCGAATCGTCCGAGTCCTTTGCTCCCAATATGATCTGGAGATCAGGCAAGTCTTCCTCGGCGACGAGTGGAACCTCGTCCTCGGAGATATCTTCGAGTGGATTGTCTTCCTTGGAGACGTCTTCTTCGACGATCTCCTCTTCAAAGATGGCCTCCGGTGCTGGCGCTGATCTACTCATCTCGTGTCGACGGGCCCTCCGATCCAGAATGGTCTTCTTCAATCGGAAGGAGGCACAGGCTGTGCAGGTCGACTCGTCGTGTTCTGGCGAGAGACAGAGGTTGCAAACCTCGTGGTGGTCGCTATGAGGGAATTTTACTCGACATACCGGGCATCTCTTGAATGGAGTTCTGTCCATGAGGCGTAGGCCGTACTGCGCCGATAGGCACAACGGCCCGCGTCGACGCACCGGGATGTAGCTGGTGATGTCGAAAAGTTTATTCGATGTTGAAAAGCGTTTATCTAAAGTTTCAGGCTTCGAAAATGCCGAAAAGAGTGTTTTCTATCCGGAGCGGGAAACTTTCATCCGAACCCAGAGGCGGAAAAAAACAATCTGAGGATGGAGTCGATGACCATGCGCAGTATTGTCCAAGGGAGGAGTCACCTATCTCGTGACTACAAAGACTTCTTACAAGAAGACAACAACCTGCAATCATCCGAGCCCAACACCAGGTGGCGATCTATTGCTAAGTGTACAATCTGCAGCTCATATGCCTCGAACACCACTTTTACATTATGTAGGAAGCTGGCTCTGGATACACTATACCAAAGTGAGGTATAGTGTGCACAGAGTCCAGTGGAACCCCAAAAGGTAGGCAGAGGTAAAGTTAGATAGCACCTTATTCACGATTTGTGGTAGTCTGGTCTAGCAGTAAGCCTTTATCAGAGGACAGTGTTAAGCATTTGTTGTACACCGTCAGCAAATGATTTCACACACTCAAAGACTGAACTTCAGACCAATTGTTTTGTATAAAAATAATCGTTATTTTATTTTCAAGAACCCAAGCAAGCCTAGCACAGGTAAACAAACACTTACAGTAGTAAAAAGTTTTAATTGAATTTGTATATGCACTTTTTTTGACTTGCAGTATTGTCACTGAGAAATGCAATGCTTTGTAAAATACAGTACATGTACTTTGAACGGGCTTTTTAGTAAAATTATAGGCAAATTACTTTGGAGATTACTTTTTACAGTGTGGTACATCTGGATACTACACCAGGCCATTTCCTGTAAACAGGTAAGTAAAATAGTTTTTGTTCGTACCATTTTAAAGAATTTTAGGTTTTCAAACTCCACACTTAGAAACTTTTCCAAGAAAAACAGTCAATGTTATCCTATGGAGGAAAATAGGGTTATCAGTTTTAGGGTAAGTATTCAGTAGTGGGAGTTGAGGTTCTGGGGGTAGACTCAGGGGTCCCCCAGGGTCAGGGATTCAATCTCGTTGCACCCGGCCGCCATAATGCTGCTGAGGGTGTAGAGTGCTGAGGCCCAATGTTATCCAATGTGGGATAGGGGGCCTCCGGTTGGTGGCTGCTGACGAGCAGGCCACTGGTTTGTGTGAGCAAAGCTCCTGGACTTAAGCTCAGGGGAAATGGGGGTTTAGGCCAGCACAAAAGAGGCACCCTCAGCGGCACTGGGGCGGTCGGGTGCAGAGTGCTATTTTGGTGTCGGAAGTCCCGTAGCATTTAATGGGGAGTCCCTGGTTTGCAAAAGCACTGCAGGTTCTGGGACGAAGGTCTTCTGGTTGTGACCACCACTTCGAGAGGTAAGATGGGATGTTGGGGGTTGGCTAAGCACGGTTGGTTGGGCCACCAAAGGCCGTGGGGCATCAGGTGCAGGGGTGTCTTTTAGGGTCGGATCTTCTTACCAGCTCCTGGTTGAGGTTACCGATCAATACTGATCCACAGAAGCATGAATCATGGATTGGCATGATAAATTAGGGGTCATTGTGGACTATTAACATAACGCAGGGAGTTTGGGTGATTCTCTGGTCGTAACAAAGACTGCAGGCTCAGGAAGGAAGGCTTCCTAGAGGCGACCACCAGCTGGAAAGGTAAGAAGGGGATGCCTGAACACAGTCTGTTGGGCTACCCAAGGCCATGGTGCGTTGGCTGCAGGGGTGTCTTTAGGCATCAGGCTTCCTTACCAGCTCCGGTCGCAGGAACACTAGGTAGAGGCTGCAGGCATTGTCTGGAGGTTTGAGGTAGGCCGGGAATCACCACATCTCAGATCAGGTTCGCGGGGGGGGGGACCTACTCGTGGTGTTGGGCCACTCGAGTTCTGGACGTGGCTGCTGGGTGAAGTGGTGCAGACTCACGGATCTGGGCAGAACCAGACTCGGTTACGGGAGACAGGGTCTTTGCAGGGAAGACAAGGCAGGTCCTCCAGGTTCTGGGGGGGCTGCTGGACAACCAAGATTCTGCTAGAGGAGGTCAGGACAGGCCAGTAGGGCTGGGCCAAGGCAGTTGATGTCCTCTTCTTCATTCAGCATGGCTCTTCGGTACTCCTTCTTGCTTGTCTGAGACAACAGGATTTGGGTGTTTCAAGTAGGTATAGGTTGGGACCAATGGGTCCCTTCCTTGGGATGGGTACACCCACTATTAGGCCACCCTCCAATGAGTGGGGCATAAGACTATGGTTGGCTGAGTCTCCCCCCATCTTCAAGATGGCAGGGACTGAGATGTCTACTACGCATAGTCTCGTTAGACGGAGGGGTGGAGTTGGCAAAGGTGGGCACACCTCTCCTCCTATCTTGGTTGGTACTGGCAGCTTACAAAGGCGGCAAACCTATGCGGCTTCACCTTCGTGGACCCTGGCCATCAGGTGGTTTCGGGGATGGGAGGGGCTTGGCAACGCTCCCCAGGATGTGCTTTGTTTCAGAACCCCGAGAGCAGACGCTCTCGACCCAGGGGTCCAGAAACCGGTCTCGAGGCGGCAGCTGGTGATCAGCCGCTCAGCCAGGACACTGGCGTTAAGTCGGTTTTCAGGGGGCATCTTTAAGATGCCCTTCGAGGGCATTTGGCATTAAATCCAACACTGGCATCTGTGGGGGTTTAATGGGCTGAGAAGTTTGATACCCAACTTCAGGCCTCAGTAAAGCAATCGTGGAGCTGTGGAGTTCGTGGTGCCAAACTCCCAGCTCGATGTTTTAAAATGGCTTTACTGAAATTACAATGCCTGTGAACTGCACAGGTACAGCAGGGGCCAAGGGCTCGTGCCACTATGCCCTCACCTGTGGTATAGGGCGCCCTTCCTTAGAGCTGTAAGGCCTGCTAGAGTGGTGACTGACCATTTGCCACAGGCAGTGTTTTAGTGGGCATGGCACACAATGTGCCATGTCGACTTGTAGTTTTAGGGTGTCCCCCCGGTACACAGACTGCACTGGCAGTGTGTATGCGTCTTGGAAGCAGTCTCTGAAGGTGGCATAATATCTGCTTCAGCCCTCAGACTTTCTCTGGCTCAATGTACTTGGTACTCCTGGTACCCTTTACTTTACTTGGTACTCCTGGTACCCTTTACATTGGACTTGTATGCAGGCCAGAGGAGTGCCAATGTGGGAGCAAAAGTACAGTTTTGTGGAAAGAACACTAGCCCTGGGTATCTGATTAGCAGGGACCCAGGGCACACTTAGTCAAGGAGCATCAAACAGTCAAAAAATGGGGGAAGGGGCAACCATGCAAACAGGGGCAGTGTCCCACAATCTCAGTCCAGCTGCACAAAGTAATGCACAAATGTGTAATTTCAAGATTCCAGAGGCATGCAATGTATTATGGAGATGGTCTTTACAGCCTTTTTTTTTTATAAATCAATAACAAAAATAAGGTGGTGAAACACATTAATTACTAAGGCACACAGGGTCTGCAGATATATATTTTTTAAATCAGTTATCCTTGCATAGACACAAGACAACAGCTTCCCATAACTTAATGTTCAGAACCCAAAGTTAACAAAAGCTTTACTATGCACTAATTGACCCTGCAGATCGGCCCAGAGACACTCCTCCGACATCGCGGATCTTGTCTCAAATAGGGAGCTAGACCTAGCCTTTCTAACGGAAACGTGGCTCACTGAAGCCTCCACCCCGATTATGGACATACTAGTCCCCCCCAATTATCACATCATTAGGTTGGACAGGTCTCCTGGCAAGACGGGCGGGGGAATTGCATGCATTGTTAAGAGCAACATCTCCGTTACTCAAGTCACCTCCCCCTCCCTTTCCTCCTGTGAACTCCTCTGCCTAGACATCATCAGTGAGGGCAAACAAGTATGTACTTTACATCTCATTTATCACCCGCCTGGTGACAATCTCATATTCACCCAACAAGTCATGGACCTGATCACTTCCAACGCCGGTCGGCAGAACACTCAAGTCTACCTGGGTGACTTCAATCTCCACTGGAACGATCAGAAAGACACTGCAGTGAATAGTCTAAAAACTTTCCTCAATGCGCTTGACCTCACCCAATTATGCGATAAACCAACACATGACAAAGGAGCGATACTTGATCTCATTATTGCCAAAGAGAACGCTATTCATTTGGAAGCGATTCTACCCTGCGATTGGTCAGATCACCACATTATCACCTTCTTTATCAACGAAAAAGTCAAACCTAACCCTACTCAACCAATCAAATCCAAAACATGGAAAAGGGATTTGAAGAATCTTAACCCCTCCACCCTACCTCCCCACATCGGCAACCTCCTCCTTCCCCCTTCAGGTGCCTCAGATGTTCAATCACTGACTGACCACTACCTTGACTCTATGAATACAATAGTCAATGAAGTCGCCCCTCTGCAACTGAAGAGAGTCTCCACCAAAACCTCTAACCCATGGTATGATGACAATCTCAATGACGAAAGGCGTAATATGCGAATGGCAGAGCGCACCTGGAGATCGGTCCCTTCAGCACTGCATCTCAAAAAGCTCAAGAACAAGAGAAATGCCTACTTTAGGAAAATAAAGCGCACAAAGTCGGACTTCTTCAGCCGCCAGTTGGACCAAGCGAAGAACAGGCCAAGAAAACTGTTCGAGTTAATCAAGACCCAAACAAAGGCACAACCCACACAAGCTAATAGCACAACAAACGACACTCCACACTGTGAAGCCTTCTCTGCTTTCTTTAAACATAAGACTGACAACATAAGAAATGACCTCATAATGGATGTTAATCGATACTCCAACTACACCAGAATGGCTGACACTCAACCTAAAAACAAGGCATCTTGGCAGTACTTCGATACCTACTCGGAAGAAGCTATACACAAACTGCTCTGCACTTTGAAGCCCTCTAATCACCTCACAGACCCTCTACCCGCTAATGCGGTAAAAGACTTTATCCCCTTGCTCCTCCCTCTCTGGACCAAGATCATTAACAGCTCGTTGCGACAAGGACACATTCCAGACTCCCTTAAGGTGGGGCAAGTCACGCCTATACTCAAAAAACCTACAGCTGATCCGTCTGACCTAAACAATTATCGACCCATCACCAATATCCCCACCCTGGCCAAACTGTTGGAGAAATGTGTCCAACTCCAACTAACAAAACACATTGATAAATTTGACCTCCTCAACCCTCATCAATCAGGTTTCAGAGCGAAACATAGCACGGAAACAGCTATGACACACATAATTGATGACGCCCTCCAAATTCTGGATCGTAATGAGTCCTGCCTCCTCATCCTTCTTGATCTCTCGTCAGCATTTGACACGGTCAAACATGAGAACTTGTTGGAGCTGCTAAGTACTAGAATGGGGCTATCGGGAACTGTTCTCAAATGGTTCTCGTCTTTCCTTCACAACCGGTCTCAGAGGTTCAAGATCGACAATGTACTATCTACACCGGTGCCTGCAGATCTTGGGGTTCCACAAGGATCCACCCTCTCTCCTACACTGTTCAACCTCGTTATGGAACCCCTCGCCACCTTGCTTCAAGCATCCAATGTTCAATTCCATATGTACGCTGATGACACGCAACTCTACCTAAAGTTACAGTCCCCGGAAGATATCAAACAGCTGAATTCCACGCTTATTAACACCCAATCCTGGCTGGCCGATAATCACCTCAAACTAAATGCTCTAAAAACTGAGTTCCTACTCATCTCACCTCCGGCGAAAATCTCCACCACCCAAACCTGGCTCAACAATCTAACAGCACTCAATGTCCAACCTACCATCGTGGACTCGGCGAAATCCCTAGGCATCACACTCGACGCCAAGCTCGACATGCAGCAGCACGTCAGCAAAGCCACAAAAGCAGCTAATTTCCAAATTAACACGCTGAGGAAAATTAAACCCTTCCTCCCTGCCAAAGACTTCCAAACTGCTGTACAAGCTCTAGTCATCCCTCGAATAGACTACGGAATTGCGACCCTCAGCGGTCTCCCGCTATCCACAACAGCACCCTTAAGAGCCTCCCTGAACGCTGCCGCGAGACTCATTACTGGCTCAAGAAAGCACTCGCACATATCCCCAGATCTAAAGTCTCTAAAATGGCTGCCTTTTGAAGCCAGAATACAGCTAAAAATTGCAACTATGACACACGCGGCCGTGCACCACAAGGCACCCTACTACCTCGCTCAAAAGCTGTCTATATCAGGTGGGTCGAGATCCAATAGGAGTACTAAAAATCTACTCCTGAAACCCCGTAGATTTCGGAAAGCGAAAACTTACAAACGCTCCTTCTCAGGAATGGCACCCAGGATCTGGAATGCGCTCCCTCCTGAAACACGGCTAATCACCTCCACTGCACTCTTCAAGAAAGAGGTGAAAACAATGCTTCTGGCCAATATTTCCTGACCGCTACAGATGTTGTGTCAGAGACTCTGCATTGCTTGTATCGCTGCTCTGCCTATCCTCGACTTGTTGGGGGCACTATTACGCTACTCTATTACTACCGACCAAGATATGATACACGTTAGTTTACTGATCCACCTGTACGTCATGGTAGTCGGATCAATGACCTGTGCTGCTATATACTACTCCCGTACCTGACCATATATGGAGTGGTTTTATGTTGTTTTTTTCTTTTTCATCCATGTTATTACCATGTTACTTACCATGTTATTACCATGTTACCATGTTACCTACCTGATCATATATGGATTGGTGTTATGTCTGTTTTTATAATCCATGTTATTACCTTGTCACTGATTACTATATTGTTCCCATTATCTCTGTTTACTCTGTTGCCCCTTCCCTGTCTTTGTGAAGCGCTCTGATATCTGTAAGGATCTTGTTCGCGCTATATAAAACTTTGAATAAATAAATAAATAAAATAAACAGGCATATGGTCAACACATTCAAGTTAAAACCGTACAAAATTACTTACATTTACATCTGTGTGGTGGATTAGAACACATAAAGCAGGAAGAATCTGAAAAACAATTGGCGACTGTTAACCAAAAACCTTAACAATTTTAGATTTACAACATGTATGTATGTATGCATGTATATTCACCTCCTGAATGGTTTCCATAGGTGGTGGTGGGTCCTTGTGGCGACATAAGTTAACCATTACCCAAGTAACATTTCTTAAGAAAGTTATTGGAATAGATGGGTTGATAAAAGAAAGCAGGGGCTTCACCACTCCAAGACTGATGACATAATCTCTACACTGTGGTCCATCACCTGAGGGGGAAAAAGTTAATAAATACGGGTTAAGAGAAGTTTCTTCTTCTGGCTTTACAACTTATTTTTGGGTGTACATATTTATTCTTTTTCCATGGAGAACAAAAACTGGACTATGGCACTGGTCATCCTGATTTTAGAGTGTCTGCAATATTTTCATAGATTGTTGAATCTTATTGCTGGTCAGAAACTCACTGCACTGCATCTTATCCTTTCTTAGATTGTGAACAAAGCTTAAAAAACTCACTCAATACATAAATACCTCAAGCCTAGTTCGATACCTTAACACCAATCTATACATATTTGGAAATTGTCCAATCATTTGCTTTAAGCTATAGCTCTAGAAGAGACAGAAAAATGAAAGGACAAGTTACTTACCTTTGGTAACCAACGCCTTATCTGGTAGAGAACAGATCTAGCAACAGATTCCTTACCTTTGACCTTCCAGGAATTAGGCATGATCCGGAAGATTTCAGAGCAGTGCCCCTGTGCGCCAGTAGATTGTGTCAGTCGACTGCGTGACAGTCAGCAGGGTTAGTCATAGTAACGTCCGCATCGTCAATATAACCACCACTTCGACGCGCTGATCTCAGTGTTCCACGCCAGAAGAGCGGAACCATGCAGGGACGGACCATAGTGTAAAAAAAAAAAAAAAAAAAAGACAGCTAGGGCCCTGAAGGGGGAACAGCCCTGACACCAACAACAATTCCGCAGGGAGGATGGGTAGGTCGGTGAGGATTCTGCAGCTAGGTCATAACTCTACCAAATAAGGTGTTAAAGACGATAGACTTCTTGCCGTTGATTCCTTACATTTGATCAGGTACCCAAGCAATACCTTCCCCAGAGGAGGGACTGCAAAAAAGCTTTAGACCAGAAAATCCTGTAAAACAGAATGGCCAAACAGGTCCTCTCTGCAAACCTGAGAATCCAGGCAATAGTGTTTGGTGAACGTGTGCAGAGATGCCCACGTGCCCGCTTTGCAGATATCAGTAATTGAAACACCAGACTGGAGGGCTGTGGTGGCTGCCTTCGTCCTGGTGGAATGGGCCCAAGGCCTTCAAGAGGTGGTTTCTTTGCTAAGGGATAACCTACTTTGCTACAGAGGAAAACCTAGCATGATATGGTACTCTTGGACAGCCAAACCCTTCTTTGCTCCCAGTTACCAAATAAATAGTTGGCCATCCCCTGGAACTCTTTAGTGCGATCAAGGTAGAAAGATAATGCTGTTTTTGGGTCCATGCGGTGGAGACGCTCCTCTGCTTTGGAAGGGTGCAGAGGTGCATAGAAAGTGGGCAGAGTAAAGGACTATCACAGATGGAAGGGAGTTACAACTCTGGACAAAAATAGATGCCCTAGTTATTAGCACCACTTTGTCCAGAAAGACTGTAAGGTAAGGAAGCTGCGATTACGGTGCCTGCAGTTTGCTCACCCTCCTGGCAGAGGTAATTGCCACCAAAAAGGCTGCTTTGTTAGTGAGCAACCGTTGAGGGCAGTTGTGCAGAAGCTAAAACTGTGTGGAAGTAGTGAAAGTAAGGGCCAAATTAAGGTCCCATTGTGGCCAAAGAAAAGGATAAGGGGGAAACAAGTGGATTAACCCCTCCAAAAACCTGTGCCCCAGAGGGAACTAAAACATTTAAGGTTGAACTGGCAGCCAAAGAAAAACCAAGAGGGCCAAAAGTTAGCCCTTCAAATTGCCCAAAGCAGAGCCCTGCTGGGCCAGGGAAAGGATTAACGGGACAATAGCGGCCAGAGAAGCAGATATGGGGCCAATATTCCATTCTGTACAATATTTACAAAATTTGTACCGTCAGCAGGCGTATACCGATTTCATGGAGGGACGCCTGGTAGCAAGAATAACTTCGGCGGTCACTAAGTCTAAGGAACAGCCAGGTTTTCACCCTTTTTCTAAAGGGGAGGAGCTCCCTGGTTTGCCTAATTTCCCAGGGAAAGCTGTTCCCCAGTTTAGCCGCTGCCACCCCAAAGGATCTGCCCCCTGATCTAGCCTTTCTAAATCTGGGAACCTTCACTAATCTTGCAGAAGGGCGCAACGTTCTTGTCGGGACGTACCAGTTGAATTTTTTGCGCACGCGCCCTATTCCGTGGAGGGCTTTAAAAACAAGGCCAAGAGATTTAAATTGCACCTCTCTGTCTCAGGGGGAGCCAATGAAGTTCTGCTAAAGCTGCAGAGGCAGAAGAGCTTCTAGGTCACCCTAAGACAAGTTTGGCAGCTGCCGACTGGATTCTTTGCAATCTGTCCAGCAGGAAGTTAGGGGATTCCAGCAGGAGAGCATTACAGGAGTCAAGCCTACTGAGAATTGTGCATCTGGCTACCTGTGCCCTTACCTGAGAAGGTAGTAAAGGGAAACATTTTCGGAGGGATCTGATGATAGCAAAACAGGAGTCCGTTCTTGTGACCTGCGTTTCGAGAGTAAGCTTATCTTCGAATATAATGCCTAAATTGCGGACAGTAGTTGCCGGCTGGACTGCAGACGCCGTGCCCAAAAGCCTAAGATTGCCAGGAAGAAGAGGAGAGATCCTGCTTGCCGAGCAGAAAATTACCTTAGTCTTTCCTGCGTTAAGTTTTAAAGAATTTATCAGAGGGTAACGTAGTTTATTTCTATAACCAAGCCACGCCTGGCACAGGTAGGTGAAATAATTGCTTTGCAAATTCGTATGCAATATTTTACTATTGAATGCCAGTTCAAATACAGTGTGGTATGCCTAGATACCACACTGGGACATTTCAAAGAGAAAGGTGAGTAAATCAGTTTTGCACAGGCCCCACTTCCACTACCCTCCTTTCCGCGGGAAGACAGGTGGGAAAAATTAAGCACTGCTCAGAAGGTATGACCACCTCTGCCAACCCCACCCCTCAGGTGAGGGAAGGCGAGGTGCAGCCCACTCTTCTGTGCCGGCCATCTTGGAGATGGCAGGCACTCCCCAATCAGGATTAGGGATTGTGCTCACTCCCCATGTGGGGTGAGCACACAAACGGTGTGTTACCCGTAGGTCAGTAGCCAATTAGCTACTGCCCTTGTGCCCCTCAAAATGCCCCCTAAATACAGTATTTAGGTGCATCCCTAAACCAAGACAGATTCACCGCAACCTAAGATGAAAGAAGACGCCAAGCAGAGGAGACTACAGAAAAGAACTGACTTTTCCCCAGTCCTACCCACAAATTTGCACCAAATGTGCACCCTCAGCTGCACTGGGGCGGCCGGGTGCAGAGTGCAATTTTGGCATCGGAAGCCCTGTAGCTTTCAATGGGAGTCTCCGGTTTGCTACAACACTGCAGGCTCAGGGACGAAGGTCTTCTGGGTGAGACCACCACTTTGAGAGGTAAGCTGGGATGTTGGGGCTTGGTTAGTCACTGCCTGTTGTGCCACCCAAGGCCGTGGGGCGGCGGGTGCCTTTTAAGTTCAGATCTTCTTACCATCTCCTGGTTTCGGTTGGGGCGGGGGGGGGCCTTCCGGTTTGAACCTGCAGGGTCGGCGGGAGGCAGGTCGGGGGGGGTCATCACTGGATCTCAGTTTAGGATTGCCGGGGAAACCACCTCTTTGTGGTTGAAGGCAGGCAGGTCCTCCAGGGTGTACGAGTTTGTTGCTGGCTGCAGGACACACGGGGGTTTCGCAGGAGCAGGTTTGAGGTGGAGACAGGTGGGAAGGGCTGGGTCCAAGTCAGTGGGCGTCTTACTCTGGTTAGCTTCGGCACAGCTGTTGCGTCCTCCTTTTCTTTTAGTTGGTTTCTTGTCTGAGGAAGCAAGGTTAAGGGGTGCCCCTAAATACTAGATTTAGGGGTGTTACAGGTAGGTAAAAAGGTTGGGACCAATGGGTCCACCACCTATTATGCCAGCCCCATTGAATAACACTGGGCCTCAGCACTCTGCACCCGGCCGCCCTAGTGTCGCCGAGGGCGTTTTGAGAGTGCATCCTTGACCCTGGGGGGGACCCTGGTTCTAATCCCCAGAATATCAA